>NC_064631.1:501286186-501594936 GCF_023864275.1 Schistocerca cancellata
CACATGAGCCTGACGTAGCTCTACGAATTTGTGGTTCCTTAATATTAATATACGCAATGCAGCCTTTCTCCCCCTCCTCAGTGCATCAGTTTTACAGAGTTTAATTACACATCCTTTATCATTTTCTTCACTCATCATATTAGCGGTATGCCTGACCAGCGATGCATTAATCAAAGATTACGTCGAATGTCCAAAGTTGGTACTCATAAAATTTCGCAGAACGTGCGAGGATATGGCAGACACTGCTACACGTAAAAAGTTGACGTAGTTATTTTGTCATTGACTGCTGCAACTTTTATATCTCTTGACTTTGAAGTTTGTGAATCATCCGCCATTACGTGGTGTTCACTAGTGTCCTTTATTACTTTCGTCTCTTCTGGAACTAAAATACTGATCTTTACTTCATCGCAGATGTGTCAAGTGTCAGTGGAAGGATATTTTTAGTGCAATACTTAAGTCTCGGGTGAGTCTCTCATACACTTCACGACTTACAGGCTTGCTGCCTTTGAACCGTGCCCTAATCCGCGTAATTCGTACAAGAGGATGGGATGATGACAAATAACTTTCTTCCGAATGCCTCTTTTTCACACTCCGGTGGAGACAACAGACTCGCCTTTTCGTTGCCTCCGTCAGGAAGCGCACTTGGTGGTGGATGACGTACCCTGAGTGGACTTAACTTATTTGATGAACAGAACCTGCTGCATTTGTCGCTGTTGACTGTTTTCGAAGAAGGGTAGGAAACGTAGAACTCCTCGTTCTTTCTTTCTTTCTTTCTTTCTTTCTTTCTTTCTTTCTTTCTTTCTTTCTAAGTCCTTTTGAGACGTGGTGATTAGGAAGCTAAGTCGCATTCCCCAGTGTTCTTCAAATATAACGCGGCGTTGTTCACAATTAAATCATTCTCTGCATCGTAGTCTGCAGTCTCCCAGTGACTTACATTCCTTCACAACCGTGTACTCGCCAGCATTTGTGTTCAATACTGAACGTCTACATTAATGCTGAAGGCCAAATGTCAGTCGCTGTTCTCGGCCTTTTTGTCGGTCAAATTAGTGAAAAAATTTGCGCTTTCGATGACGCCTACATGCATTTCTTCAAGAGTATCAGACAGTGGTGACTGTTTCTGTGGCGGCATTGCTGCTACCAAGAGCCAGCCTGTAATGTCAACCTGTGTCAATCGCTGACGTCGCACTGTCAGACATCATGTCGACGTCAGTGACGGAGGCACGCCAGTGGTGCCACTGTTCTCGTTGGAACGTAGACAAGCCTACGGGTTTCCCTGTACTCCATCAGGGTCGACATCCGACCTCTACGCACCACGAAGGCCACAGCCGATGTCCCTGTTAAGCTTATTGTAGCGTATTCTTATCTATCAGTAAACCTGCTCTCCCGATACTTTAAACAATCGAACTCCCATGCCTAAATACCACATCTCCCTAGCTGTGTATTGTGCAATAACATAATTTATAGGTACGGTCGTACGTATTTGGGGGTACTGTCCGAAAAATGTGAAGCGAACAGAGCTAGTAGTAAAGTAGTAGAGTTAGTAGTAAAGAATTAGTAAATTTTTACTTTCACCATCTTGTGGCGGTGGGGAAGGGAGGGAGTCAGAGAGAAAAAGTTTCAGAAGGATTTGAAATTATGTGTAAATCTTGTTGCCGATCGGTAAGTGCTCTAATACTTGAACACTGGATGAATAAAGTCACGGTAATTTGCGCGCCATGTGTTACATTGCCCCTAAAACAAACACAATTTCTAACTGTAATACTTAATTAATTATTTTAAAAATACAGCTCTTAATGAAGAGCAGCGTTTTCCATTTCTGCATTTGGGCTGTAACTGTACGAAATATTCAAAAAACCAAACTTTTATTTCCCATGGAAGCCGTTAGAGGGGCAGCATACAAAGACTCCGCGTCAGCCGCTAGTCACGTTCAGGGTGTGTCACAGTTCATGTTACACACTTTTAGAAGGGACACAGTAGATCAAGTTTCACATAGCAACCCATATCCGGAAACGTCATGCAACGACACCACAGAGCGTCAAAGTGGTAGACGCCGGCACTTGTAGATTTATGTATATACCGGGTGATTCCATCATGACTTTACAAACTTACAGGGATGATGGAGAAGGATAAATGTATCGATTTGAGACAAGGTTCCCTGTACTGGAAACGAGCGAGTCGAAAGTTGTAAGCGAAAACCATTCTGACACCTCAGACAGTGGAATACATGTACTGGTAATGTTATTGCTAAGATTGTCTGATAGACAACTTTCAGATGTGGTAGTATAGATCAAATCAAGAAAAAGATTTAAGGTAAAGGGGGGCTGTAAAATGGATACCTGAGGAGGTACTGTGCAACATATTTCCTCTACACAAGTTCTCATATCTCTTAAAGCCTGCATTTTAGAGCCCACGTTGACTTCACATTTTTTTCTTGTTTTGGTCCATACTACCTCTTCTGAAAGTTGCCTACTCTAAAATCTTAGCAACAACAGTACCAATATATGTGTTCTACTGTCAGGCGTACCACAACAGTTTTCAACTATAACTTTAGATTCGTTCGTTTCCAGTACAGAGACCATCACCTGAAATTGATAGATTTATTCTTCTTCATCATCCTTCAAAGTCTGTAACATCATCAAGGAATCATCCTACACATACACATATCAAAAAACGTTTTGCATCACCTCGGCTTCGAGAGTTCCGGAACATATACAGAAAACTGGAATAGAGATCAATATAAACATAATTTCACCCCTCTTTATTGTTGATGAAAACCACACATTCCATGTTGTACCACCATAACCTTCAGAGGTGATGGTCCAGGTTGCTGTACACACCGGTAGCTATAACACCCAGTAGCACGTCCTCTTACATTGATGCATGCCTCTATTCGTCGTGGCATGCTATCCACAAGTTCATCAAGGCACTGTTGGTCCAGATTGTCACACTCCTCAACGGCGATTCGTTGTAGATCCCTCAGTGTGGTTGGTGGGTCACGTGGCCATAAACAGCTCTTTTCAATCTATCCCAGGCATGTTCGATAGGGTTCACGTCTGGAGAACATGCTGGTCACTCTAGTAGAGCGATGTCGTCGTCATGAAGGAAGTCATTCACAAAACGTGCACAATGGGGGCGTGAATTGTCTTCCATGAAGTCGAATGCCTCACCAATATGCTGCCGATAAGATTGCACTATTCGTCAGAGGATGGCATTCACGTATCGTACAACCGTTGCGGCACCTTCCATGACCACCAGCTGCGTACGTCGGCCCCACATAATGTCACTCCAAAACAGCAGGAAACCTTCACCTTGCTGTACTCGCTGGACAGTGTATCTAAGGCATTCAGCCTGACTGTGTTGCTTCCAAACACGCCTCCGACGATTGTCTGGTTGAAGGCATTACGAAACTCATCGGTGAAGAGAACGTGAAGCCAATCCTGAGTGGTCCATTGGGCATGTTGTTGGCTCCAACTGTACTGCGCCGAATGGTGTCGTGGTTGCAAAGATGGGCCTCGTCATTGACGTCAGGAGTGAAGTTGCGCATCATGCAGCCTATTGCTCACAGTTTGAGTCGTAACAAGATCTCCTGTGACTGCACGAAAAGCATTACTCAACATGGTGGCGTTACTGTCAAGGTTGCTCCGAGCTATAATCCGTAGGTAGCGGTTTTCGACTGCAGAATAGCCCTTGGGCGGCCTGAGCGAGGCATGTCATCGACAGTTCCCGTCTCTCTGTATCTCCTCCATGTCCGAACATCATCTCTGTGGTTCACTCCGAGACGCCTGGACACTTTCCTTGTTGAGACCCCTTCCTGGCACAAAATAACAACGTGGACGAGATCGAACAGCGGTCTTGACCGTCTAGGCATGGTTGAACTACAGACAACGCGACCCGTGTACCTCCTTCCTGGTGGAATGACTGGAACTGATCGGCTATCGGACCCCCTCCGTCTAATAGGTGCTACTCATGCATGGTTGTTTACATCTTTGGGCGGGATTAGTGACATCTCTAAATAGTCAAAGGGTCTGCGTCTGTGATACAATGTCCACAGTCAAAGTCTGTCTTCCGGAGTTCTGGGAACCGGGTTGATTGAATTTTTTTGATGTGTGCACATACATTTACAGACGCCGGCTCCTAAAACTTTGATGCTCTGTAGTGTCGTTGGATGACGTTTTCGGACATGGGTTCCTATGTGAAATTTCGTCTTCTAAGCCCCCCCCCCCTTTTTTTCCAGTCTACTGACTGGTTTGATGCGGCCCGCCACGAATTCCTTTCCTGTGCTAACCTCTTCATCTCAGAGTAGCACTTGCAACCTACGTCCTCAATTATTTGCTTGACGTATTCCAATCTCTGTCTTCCTCTACAGTTTTTGCCCTCTACAGCTCCCTCTAGTACCATGGAAGTCATTCCCTCATGTCTTATCAGATGTCCTATCATCCTGTCCCGTCTCCTTATCAGTGTTTTCCACATATTCCTTTCCTCTCCGATTCTGCGTAGAACCTCCTCATTCCTTACCTTATCAGTCCACCTAATTTTCAACATTCGTCTGTAGCACCACATCTCAAATGCTTCGATTCTCTTCTGTTCCGGTTTTCCCATAGTCCATGTTTCACTACCACACAATGCTGTACTCCAGACGTACATCCTCAGAAATTTCTTCCTCAAATTAAGGCCGGTATTTGATATTAGTAGACTTATCTTGGCCAGAAATGCCTTTTTTGCCATAGCGAGTCTGCTTTTGATGTCCTCCTTGCTCCGTCCGTCTGGTTATTTTACTGCCTAGGTAGCAGAATTCCTTAACTTCATTGACTTCGTGACCATCAATCCTGATGTTAAGTTTCTCGCTGTTCTCATTTCTACTACTTCTCATTACCTTCGTCTTTCTCCGATTTACTCCCAAACCATACTGTGTACTCATTAGACTGTTCATTCCGTTCAGCAGATCATTTAATTCTTCTTCACTTTCACTCAGGATAGCAATGTCATCAGCGAATCGTATCATTGATATCCTTTCACCTTGTATTTTAATTCCACTCCTGAACCTTTCTTTTATTTCCATCATTGCTTCCTCGATGTACAGATTGAAGATTAGGGGCGAAAGGCTACAGCCTTGTCTTACACCCTTCTTAATACGAGCACTTCGTTCTTGGTTGTCCACTCTTATTATTCCCTCTTGGTTGTTGTACCTATTGTATATGACCCGTCTCTCCCTATAGCTTACCCCTACTTTTTTCAGAATCTCTAACAGCTTGCACCATTTTATATTGTCGAACGCTTTTTCCAGGTCGACAAATGCTATGAAAGTGTCTTGATTTTTCTTTAGCCTTGCTTCCATTCTTAGCCGTAACGTCAGAATTGCCTCTCTCGTCCCTTTACTTTTCCTAAAGCCAAACTGATCGTCACCTAGCGCATTCTCAATTTTCTTTTCCATTCTCCTGTATATTATTCTTGTAAGCACCTTCGATGCATGAGCTGTTAAGCTGATTGTGCGATAATTCTCGCACTTGTCAGCTCTTGCCGTCTTCGGAATTGTGTGGATGATGCTTTTCCGAAAGTCAGATGGTATATCGCCAGACTCATATATTCTACACACCAACGTGAATAGTCGTTTTGTTGCCACTTCCCCCAACGATTTTAGAAATTCTGATGGAATGTTATCTATCCCTTCTGCCTTATTTGACCGTAAGTCCTCCAAAGCACTTTTAAATTCCGATTCTAATACTGGATCCCCTATCTCTTCTAAATCGACTCCTGTTTCTTCTCCTATCACATCAGACAAATCTTCGCCCTCATAGAGGCTTTCAATGTATTCTTTCCACCTATCTGCTCTCTCCTCTGCATTTAACAGTGGAATTCCCGTTGCACTCTTAATGTTACCACCGTTGCTTTTAATGTCACCAAAGGTTGTTTTGACTTTCCTGTATGCTGAGTCTGTCCTTCCGACAATCTTTTTCGATGTCTTCACATTTTTCCTGCAGCCATTTCGTCTTGGCTTCCCTGCACTTCCTATTTACACTCCTGGAAATTGAAATAAGAACACCGTGAATTCATTGTCCCAGGAAGGGGAAACTTTATTGACACATTCCTGGGGTCAGATACATCACATGATCACACTGACAGAACCACAGGCACATAGACACAGGCAACAGAGCATGCACAATGTCGGCACTAGTACAGTGTATATCCACCTTTCGCAGCAATGCAGGCTGCTATTCTCCCATGGAGACGATCGTAGAGATGCTGGATGTAGTCCTGTGGAACGGCTTGCCATGCCATTTCCACCTGGCGCCTCAGTTGGACCAGCGTTCGTGCTGGACGTGCAGACCGCGTGAGACGACGCTTCATCCAGTCCCAAACATGCTCAATGGGGGACAGATCCGGAGATCTTGCTGGCCAGGGTAGTTGACTTACACCTTCTAGAGCACGTTGGGTGGCACGGGATACATGCGGACGTGCATTGTCCTGTTGGAACAGCAAGTTCCCTTGCCGGACTAGGAATGGTAGAACGATGGGTTCGATGACGGTTTGGATGTACCGTGCACTATTCAGTGTCCCCTCGGCGATCACCAGTGGTGTACGGCCAGTGTAGGAGATCGCTCCCCACACCGTGATGGCGGGTGTTGGCCCTGTGTGCCTCGGTCGTATGCAGTCCTGATTGTGGCGCTCACCTGCACGGCGCCAAACACGCATACGACCATCATTGGCACCAAGGCAGAAGCGACTCTCATCGCTGAAGACGACACGTCTCCATTCGTCCCTCCATTCACGCCTGTCGCGACACCACTGGAGGCGGGCTGCACGATGTTGTGGCGTGAGCGGAAGACGGCCTAACGGTGTGCGGGACCGTAGCCCAGCTTCATGGAGACGGTTGCGAATGGTCCTCGCCGATACCCCAGGAGCAACAGTGTCCCTAATTTGCTGGGAAGTGGCGGTGCGGTCCCCTACGGCACTGCGTAGGATCCTACGGTCTTGGCGTGCATCCGTGCGTCGCTGCGGTCCGGTCCCAGGTCGACGGGCACGTGCACCTTCCGCCGACCACTGGCGACAACATCGATGTACTGTGGAGACCTCACGCTCCACGTGTTGAGCAATTCGGCGGTACGTCCACCCGGCCTCCCGCATGCCCACTATACGCCCTCGCCCAAAGTCCGTCAACTGCACATACGGTTCACGTCCACGCTGTCGCGGCATGCTACCAGTGTTAAAGACTGCGATGGAGCTCCGTATGCCACGGCAAACTGGCTGACACTGACGGCGGCGGTGCACAAATGCTGCGCAGCTAGCGCCATTCGACGGCCAACACCGCGGTTCCTGGTGTGTCCGCTGTGCCGTGCGTGTGATCATTGCTTGTACAGCCCTCTCGCAGTGTCCGGAGCAAGTATGGTGGGTCTGACACACCGGTGTCAATGTGTTCTTTTTTCCATTTCCAGGAGTGTATTTCATTCCTCAGCGACTTGTATTTCTGTATTTCTGTATTCCTGATTTTCCCGGAACATGTTTGTACTTCGTCCTTTCATCAATCAACTGAAGTATTTTTTCTGTTACCCATGGTTTCTTCGCAGCTACCTTCTTTGTACCTATGTTTTCCTTCCCAACTTCTGTGATGGCCCTTTTTAGATATGTCCATTCCTCTTCAACTGTACTGCCTACTGCGCTATTCCTTATTGCTGTATCTATAGCGTTAGAGAACTTCAAACGTATCTCGTCATTCCTTAGTACTTCCGTATCCCACTTCTTTGCGTATTGATTCTTCCCGACTAATGTCTTGAACTTCAGCCTACTCTTCATCACTACTATATTGTGATCTGAGTCTATATCTGCTCCTGGGTACGCCATACAATCCAGTATCTGATTTCGGAATCTATGTCTGACCATGATGTAATCTAATTGAAATCTTACCGTATCTCCCGGCCTTTTCCAAGTGTACCTCCTCCTGTTGTGATTCTTTAACAGGGTATTCGCTATTACTAGCTGAAACTTGTTACAGAACTCAATTAGTCTTTCCCCTCTTTCAATCCTTGTCCCAAGCCCATATTCTCCTGTAAACTTTTCTTCTACTCCTTCCCCTACAACTGCATTCCAGTCGCCCATGACTATTAGATTTTCGTCCCCCTTTACATACTGCATTACCCTTTCAAAATCCTCATACACTTTCTCTATCTGTTCATCTTTAACTTGCGACGTCGGCATGTATACCTGAACTATCGTTGTCGGTGTTGGTCTGTTGTCGATTCTGATTAGAACAACCCGGTCACTGAACTGTTCACAGTAACACACCCTCTGCCCTACCTTCCTATTCGTAACGAATCCTACACCTGTTATACCATTTTCTGCTGCTGGTGATATTACCCGATACTCATCTGACCAGAAATCCTTGTCTTTCTTCCACTTCACTTCACTGACCCCTACAACATCTATATTGAGCCTTTACATTTCCCTTTTCAGATTTTCTAGTTTCCCTACCACGTTAAAGCTTCTGACATTCCACGCCCCGACTCGTAGAACGTTATCCTTTCGTAGAACGTTATCCTTTCGTAGATTATTCAATCTTTTTCTCATGGTAACCTCCCCCTTGGCAGTCCCCTCCCGGAGATCCGAATGGGGGACTATTCTGGAATCTTTTGCCAATGGAAGATCATCATGACACTTCTTCAATTACAGGCCACATGTCCTGTGGATACACGTTACGTGTCTTTAATGCAGTGGTTTCCATTGCCTTCTGCATCCTCATGTCGTTGATCATTGCTGATTCTTCCGCCTTTAGGGGCAATTTCCCACCCCGCTCCTCTGCCCTCTTTGACAAGGCCGTTGGCAGAATGAGGCTGACTTCTTATGCCGGAAGTCTTCGGCCGCCAATTTTGATTATTTATCAAAATTTAGGCAGTGGCGGGGATCGAACCCGGGACCGAAGACGTTTTGATTGTGAATCAAAGACGCTACCCCTAGCCCCATTACAACCTTCTAGAAGGACGTAACATAAATTGAGAAACACTCCGCAGATACGACGTCGTTGATTAAAGCATTTCAGCAGGTGGCACTATGTTATTTTTCATCAAATTCCATTTCATACATATTCGTGAGACTGTATTCAGCAACTGAGATTTTTCTACAGCTTGTTTTAATGTGGCATTTGGACTAACCAATAAAATTGTTTGTCTACTGACAAGGAGTTTATGAATTCAAACGACTCTTGTACCACGAAGTTCCTTAGTTGACGGAGCATCTCTTTTATATTCTAGGACGGTCGGGAAGTAGGTCTTATGTAGACATGCGACTACCTGTTTAACCAGATGACAGACACACAGAAAGAAAGGGACGCTTTAGTTGCAGCTTTCCGTGATGGTTGAGTATCTTCGTGCTTTTGTTTTATAGGAAGCATTAACTCGATGACTCCAGACCCATATATTTTTCCGAATCATTTGTTTCTGATGGATAATCTCGCAATCAAAATAGTGATTGTCTGTCGCTCTGCGGTGTACAGATACCAGAGTCGCCCATCCGATTTATGTTAAACTAAAACGCATAAAATGGTAGCTTTCCCTTTCTCTCCTCTCTTCGCCTGCATAGGAAGATCGCATGCCAGTCCATACCAGAACACACAACGAAAAGTAGATCTATAGGCGCAGCCATTTCGTAATTGAGCTGTAACAGAAATCAATTATCGACCTTCCCAAGTTAACAGGCTTGTAACCTGATAAGCAAGTTGAGTGGTCTCGTTAATCTTTCGCATGAGCAGAGTGACACCGTCTGTACGCTGTGTGTGTGTGTGTGTGTGTGTGTGTGTGTGTGTGTGTGTGTGTGTAGGCTTCATTTAATAGTCGTCCTCGAAGCGAGCAATTGAGTGCTGCTTGTTTGTCGGCGCCAATATCGTTGCTAACGTTGCTTGCCATCTTGTCGAAGGACAGAATCGATCGTTCTGCTCGCTTACTCTCTTCCCCCCCCCCCCCCCCCCCCCCGCTTCATGACACTATATGATCAAAAAGCGTTCTATCACGTCCAGTTATTTAATATCAGACGGCATCCTATCGTTTTCGTTGTTGTTTATTGTGACTGTCTATACGTAAAACATACTTGGCTGTAGAAATAACGTGTGAAAGAATTTTCGTGCGTGAATATTATAACTATGTGTCTTTAATGTCAGTGCGAGAATTTTCACTTCCACTGTCCCATACATACGAAACAAAGTGTGCATTCTACAATAAAAGCTGCCTGGTTACCGACAGCGAAAAACTGTGGTATTCTATCGTTAGTAACATTTTTCCCTGAATGAGGCCTCATTACCATTTCATTGTTTGATAATTGTTAAGCCATTTTCAGTAATTTGTGAATGAACACTACTGTTTAAAATTAATATAATTAAAGCGTAGCATCGAAATTCAAGTTCAGTGTAGAAGAACCATCATTACTGGAAAGAACTTGTTTCAACTCTTTTTAAGGAATCAATGCTTTCCCTTCCGAAAACATTTGCCGCACGTCACGTGATGTTCGTGATTAATTTATGGAAGTTCTCATTAAAAATGTTTAACAGAACCTTCGCGTTGTATATACATTTAATATAATACAGTGTGATTATAATTAACCTTTCAAACCGCTATAGAAATAACACCATTGGTGAGAATGACTTCAAATAGCGACGGAATATTATCGGAGAAGAGGAAAAACATATGGCAGAAGAAAAATAAAAAGTTATCAAATGTAGCAATATAAGGCGATGTAAGCATCATAATTTAATAGTGGTCGACTACAAAAGACAAATGAATCATACAACAATGCCTGAGGTGTACGTTTGACGTTGAACTATACTACTCATTGTGCATGGGTGTACAGGTGTGATACTGTTACTGACCACGTCAAGGTCATATCACATCGGATGGGAAAAATCGGTTTTTAATTGTCCTGAGGCCAAAAACCGCATAAAAAGCATCTCTCACATATGTTTTTAAGTGTCCTGAGGCCAAAGACCGCATAAAAAGCATCAATCAGAATCAAATCTTATTATTAATTTCCGTGGGACTAGCGCAAAACATGTTCAATATGCTATCCACCGTTTTCTGCAACAAGTTGAAATCGAGAAACACCATGTTCCACATTTGATCGAAGTGTTTCCAGGGTCACGTTCAGAATGTGTTGCGCAATGCGTGCCTTCAGTGCAGCTAAGTTTGCAATCGGAACACTGAACACGACATCTTTCAGACAGCCCCACAGACAGAAGTCACACGGATTAAGATCAGGTGATCGGGACGGCCAGACTGTAAGGAAATTGGGGCTGATAATTCTAGCATTTACGAAATGGCGCTTCAGCAGCTGATTAACTGGATTTGCAATGTGCGGAGGTGCGCCATCTTGCATAAAAACGATCCCATTCACAAATCCACGTTGAGCTGGAATGACGTGGTTGCGCAAAAGACGCTCATGGCGCTTATCTGTGAAGTTACAAGTAACAGGACCGGAAGCACCTGTCTCTTCGAAAAAATATGGCCCTATGGTAAATGATGCCTTAAACCCGTAGCAGACAGTGACCTTTTCCGGATGAAGTGGTACTGGTTGATTTGCGTGTGGATTTTCCGTTGCCCTTATGCGACAAATCTTTGTATTGACATATCCTGTCAGATGGAAGTGAGCTTCGTCTGTCCACAAATTCTTCCAAGGCCAATCATTGTCCATTTCCATGCGAGCAATAAATTCTAAAGCAAAGGTCTCTCTTTCTGGCAGGTCAACAGGAAGCACATGGGTAATTTTGAATGGATAGCAAAGACGGATGTTTCGTTTTATTTTTACGCACCGTGATCACGAGTATATCCAATGTTGGGGCAATTCTCCGTGCAATACACGTTTGCACACCACCAGTAGTCTCCTCCTGCATTGGTGTGACCACTGCTTCCATTGACGTCGTTTTCTCCCTCTACCAGGTTGCACCCAAAATAACCCGTCTTTTCGAATTTCCGAATCATTTTCTCCAGACCCATGGCAGTCATCGGACCAACGCATATTTTTAAAACCATTCAGTGTCAGGAACTTGTAATACAGCTTTAGAATTAGAGCGCGATCCTGTATTGAGACAGTCATGGCGAAAGTCGCAGATGCGAAAGGAGGAAAAGCCGTTTACTAGGCGTGTTTATACAAACTTCAATGGGTCGTGCGCATTACAGGTGTTTTCATTTACGTATTCTGACACATACAATGCCATCTATTGATCAACTTTCACACTATTTTTTTCTTATGCCACACGTTTTCGCCCTTCTCCGATAATATTCCGTTCCAATTTGACGTCATTCTGACCAGTGGTGTTATTTCTACAGCGTTTTGAAAGTTTAATTTTCATTATAATCACCCTGCATATTAATATCTTCCTATTTCGTTATTATTTTCCTTGAAAATTATGTGTGGGAATTACTCATGTTGTACTGTACAAATATACGATTTCGGAACGGGAAATAAGTATTACATGGCTAGCAGCATTCACAGTAAAATAAAAGTTTAGGTAGCAGAAGTGAGTGGTTATTGAGAACGAGCGGAATACAGTAAATCTGTATAGTGAATGATTTTCCAGTTTTACGATGAAACCGTGATGTGATGCAGCGCTTTGTACCCTAAGGTCCGTGAATGGATGCAGTGCTAAAGAATTAATTCGTTATCCGTGCTTCTGCGATAGAAACGTTATTTCGACAGTACAAATGCCCGTAACTATCGGGGTAGGAAAGAGTAGGTGCACATACTGAATGCGTTACAACTGTCAACACTTTCCGATACGGAAGGAGGGCTGTGAGGGGGAATCAACCAGCCAGAACTACCTCCTCGCTGCGTCGCCCCGTTCCCTCCCTGGCAGACCACACCCCTTTCTCCTCACTCCACTCCAGACAGCGCCCTCGGAATTTTAGCGCTTTGTATCCGAACGTTACGCTTTATGGTGCAGAAAGCTGGATAACGGCGGGCCAAGTGCTTTAAGTTGCGAATTATGGTTACGGTGGAAAGTTCTCTTCACAGTACTGTAGATCGGGTGCGGATCGGAGGCGTGGCGAGGAACGTAGCAGAGAAAATGTGTCTTTGAAGAACTGAATTGAGGCGAAATGTTACCACATGTTGGAGGAATTGCCGAGTTTTACATTTCTGGTCGAAGCGAGTAAGCGGAAGCAACTATAAAACGTTCTAAATTTTGTCCGCAATAGAAATGTTTGTAACCGTTCCCTGTCAGGTCAGTGAGCAATAAATACTGTCTGCAGCGATAAAAATATATTTTTATTGCACAGTAATACATTTCTAAGGCCTCTAAGCTACAATGGAGCGAGCAAGTGAAGCACGGCTCGCGGGGTTTGAAAGTGTAGTACGACAGTAACGTCTAGAAGTCGGGTGCAAATTATGATTGAAATGTACGAAATCTGTCATCAGTGACGGAAGGAGAATTCTACACATTTAGAATCGTGTGTGCCACGGAGAGGGTGTTCGTTCAAAGAGTCGGATAACATACTACTTCTGATCACGCACGTCACTCCAGATGCTCACGACCACTAAATCAGAGAAACAGGAGCTCTTCCGGAGGTTTATCGACACTCAACATTAATTCCACACGCCATTCGCGAGCGGAGAATGAAAGAGGTGGTGTGGGAAATCACAGAGGTCCTCTCCTCGCACGTCGTAAGGTTCTTTGCGTAGTATATACACCGAAGCGTCAAAGAAACTGGTGTAGGCATGCGTATACACATACAGAAATATGTAATCAGGCAGAATACCGCACTGTGGCCAGCAACGCCTGTATAAGACAACAAGTGTCTCACGCAGTTGTTAGATCGTTTACTGCTGCTACAATGGCAGGTTATCAAGATATGAGTGAGTCTGAAGGTGGTGCTACAGTCGGTGCACGAGCAATGCGACACAGCGTCGACGAGATGGCAATGAAATTGGGGATTTTCCCGTACGACCATTTCACGAGTGTACCGTGAATATCAGGAATCCGGTAAAACATCAAATCTCTGACATCGCTGCCGCCGGGAAAGGATTCTGCAAGAACGGGACCAACGACGACTGAAAAGAACCGTTCAACATGACAAAAGTGCAAACTTTCCGCAAATTAATGCAGATTTCGATTGTGGGCCATCAAGCCATCAATAAGTGTCAGCGTGCGAAACATTCCACGAAACATCATCGATATGGGCTTTCGGAGCCGAAGGGCCAATCGTGTATCCTTGAAGACTAGCCTTGGCCCGTCAACACCGGCATTGGACTATTGATGACTGGAAACATGTTGCCTGGTTGGACAAGTCTCCTTTCAAATTGTATCGTGCGGATGGACGTATACGGGTATGGAGACCACCTCATGAGTCCACGGACCCTGCATGTCTGCAGGGGACTGTTGAAGCTGAAGGAGCCTCTGTGATGGTGTGGGGAGTGTGCAGTTTGAGTGATGAGGGACCCCATGTACCTCTAGATACGACTATGACAGGTGACACGTACATAAGCGTCCTGTCTGAACACCTGCATCCATTCATATCTTTTGTGCATTCCGGCGGACTTTGGCAATTCCAGCAGGACAATGTGACACCCCAAACGACCAAAATTGCTACAGAGTGGCTCCAGGAACACTTTTCTGTGTTTAAACACAGGCTGGCCACCAAACTCCTCAGACATGAACGCAATTAGTATATCTGGGATGCCTTGCAACATGCTGTTCAGAAGAGATCTCCACACCCCCGTAGTGTCAAGGATTTGTGGACAGCCCTGCAAGACTCATGGTGTCAGTTCCCTAAAACACTACTTCAGAGATTATTCGAGTACATGCCACGTCATGTTGCGGCGCTTCTGCGTGCTCGCGGGGACCCTACATGACGTTAGGCAGGTGTAGACCCTACACGATGTTTGGGAGGTGTACCAGTTTCTTTGACTCTTCAGTGTATGTAGATACAGGTTAATAGAGAAGAATTCTCTGTGTGACATTTCGTTCGAAAAAATATCTTCTGTATCGTACAAAGACTTAAACGTTATTCCTTGCGACGTTACAGTTCCGTTGCAGTACGTAGTTTCATTTTACAATCATAGTGATAAACGCACAAGACAAATGTCTTCTTACGGACTCCACTGATGAAAAATCTACACCTACATGGATACTCTGCAAATCAGGCGCCTGGCAGAGGGTTCTTCGAACCAACTTCACAATTCTCTATTATTCCAATCTTGTACAGCGCACGGAAAGAATGAACACCTATATCTTTCCGTACGAGCTCTGATTTCCCTTATTTTATCGTGGTGATCGTTCCTCCCTATATAGATTGGTGTCAACAAAATATTTTCGCATTTGGAGGAGAAAGTTGGTGATTGGAATTTCGTGATACGATTCCGTCGCAACGAAACACGCCTCTCTTTTAATGATGCCCAGCCCAAATCCTGTATCATTTCTGTGACACTCACTCCCATATTTCGCGATAATACAAAACGTGCTGCCTTTCTTTGAACTTGTTCGATGTACTCCGTCAGTTCTATATCTGGTAAGGATCCCATACCGCGCAGCAGTATTCTAAAAGAGGATGGACAAGCGTAGTATAGGCAGTCTCCTTAGTAGGTCTGTTGCATTTTCCAAGTGTCCTGCCAATAAAAAGGAGTCTCTGGTTAACCTTCCCCGCATTTTCTGTGTGTTCCTTCCAATTTAAGTTGTTCGTAATTCTAATACCTAGGTATTTAGTTGAATTTACGGCTTTGTTTTCTAAACCCACGTTGACTGTGTGTCAATAGACCGTTTTCTTCGAGGTAATTCATAGTGTTCGAACACAATATGTGTTCCAAAATCCTGCTGCATATCGACGTTAACGATATGGGCCTGTAATTTAGTGGACTACTCCTACTTCCCTTCTTGAATATTGGTGTGACCTGTGCAACTTTCCAGTCTTTGGGTAAGGATCATTCGTCGAGCGAACGGTTGTATATGATTGTCAAGTATGGAGCTAATGCATCAGCATACTCCGAAAGGAACCTAATTGGTTTACAGTCTGGACCAGAAGACTTGCTTTTATTAAGTGATTTAAAATGTACTAATTTACGGTATCAAAGGTTGTTGCACCCTATGATCTCAAGTTCCCCGCCGGTTTTTACTCTCAATGGGAAATAATGGGTTCTAAGATTCAGTACAGAGGTTGCATCTCACTAGTTTTCAGGAGAGGAAGTCTTAGACACAAGTTCGTTGAGCTATTAAATGGATCTTGCTGTCCAAATCACAAGGTACATTGAAAGTTAACTCTGTTGGGGACTGTGTAAATGATTGAGAATGTTGGCATACTCTCAGTGTTCTAACATTTATTTTTTCTTTAAAACAGACATAAATTATGCCAAACAAGTTATTGATTGAATATGTAAACCACTAACAGGTGATTAAAGACTACACTGGACAAGGATCCTTAGTGGCAGAGACAGTATAACTAGTGCAGTGAGTCAAGTACTCTGGCCCTAAAAATGTGGATAACGCAATCTGAATTGACCAGACGCTGAGCAGACTTTCATTGATCAAATCTAATGTAGTTACTCTATATACACTCCTGGAAATTGAAATAAGAACACCGTGAATTCATTGTCCCAGGAAGGGGAAACTTTATTGACACATTCCTGGGGTCAGATACATCACATGATCACACTGACAGAACCACAGGCACATAGACACAGGCAACAGAGCGTGCACAATGTCGGCACTAGTACAGTGTATATCCACCATTCGCAGCAATGCAGGCTGCTATTCTCCCATGGAGACGATCGTAGAGATGCTGGATGTAGTCCTGTGGAACGGCTTGCCATGCCATTTCCACCTGGCACCTCAGTTGGACCAGCGTTCGTGCTGGACGTGCAGACCGCGTGAGACGACGCTTCATCCAGTCCCAAACATGCTCAATGGGGGACAGATCCGGAGATCTCGCTGGCCAGGGTAGTTGACTTACACCTTCTAGAGCACTTTGGGTGGCACGGGATACATGCGGACGTGCATTGTCCTGTTGGAACAGCAAGTTCCCTTGCCGGTCTAGGAATGGTAGAACGATGGGTTCGATGACGGTTTGGATGTACCGTGTACTATTCAGTGTCCCCTCGACGACCACCGGTGGTGTACGGCCAGTGTAGGAGATCGCTCCCCACACCATGATGCCGGGTGTTGGCCCTGTGTGCCTCGGTCGTATGCAGTCCTGATTGTGGCGCTCACCTGCACGGCGCCAAACACGCATACGACCATCATTGGCACCAAGGCAGAAGCGACTCTCATCGCTGAAGACGACACGTCTCCATTCGTCCCTCCATTCACGCCTGTCGCGACACCACTGGAGGCGGGCTGCACGATGTTGGGGCGTGAGCGGAAGACGGCCTAACGGTGTGCGGGACCGTAGCCCACCTTCATGGAGACGGTTGCGAATGGTCCTCGCCGATACCCCAGGAGCAACAGTGTCCCTAATTTGCTGGGAAGTGGCGGTGCGGTCCCCTACGGCACTCCGTAGGATCCTACGTCTTGGCGTGCATCCGTGCGTCGCTGCGGTCCGGTCCCAGGTCGACGGGCACGTGCACCTTCCGCCGACCACTGGCGACAACATCGATGTACTGTGGAGACCTCACGCCCCACGTGTTGAGCAATTCGGTGGTACGTCCACCCGGCCTCCCGCATGCCCACTATACGCCCTCGCTCAAAGTCCGTCAACTGCAAATACTGTTCACGTCCACGCTGTCGCGGCATGCTACCAGTGTTAAAGACTGCGATGGAGCTCCGTATGCCACGGCAAACTGGCTGACACTGACGGCGGCGGTGCACAAATGCTGCGCAGCTAGCGCCATTCGATGGCCAACACCGCGGTTCCTGGTGTGTCCGCTGTGCCGTGCGTGTGATCATTGCTTGTACAGCCCTTGTACGTGCAGGTGAGCGCCACAATCAGGACTGCATACGACCGAGGCACACAGGGCCAACACCCGGCATCATGGTGTGGGGAGCGATCTCCTACACTGGCCGTACACCACTGGTGATCGTCGAGTGGACACTGAATAGTGCACGGTACATCCAAACCGTCATCGAACCCATCGTTCTACCATTCCTAGACCGGCAAGGGAACTTGCTGTTCCAACAGGACAATGCACGTCCGCATGTATCCCGTGCCACCCAACGTGCTCTAGAAGGTGTAAGTCAACTACCCTGGCCAGCAAGATCTCCGGATCTGTCCCCCATTGAGCATGTTTGGGACTGGATGAAGCGTCGTCTCACGCGGTCTGCACGTCCAGCACGAACGCTGGTCCAACTGAGGCGCCAGGTGGAAATGGCATGGCAAGCCGTTCCACAGGACTACATCCAGCATTTCTACGATCGTCTCCATGGGAGAATAGCAGCCTGCATTGCTGCGAAAGGTGGATATACACTGTACTAGTGCCGACATTGTGCATGCTCTGTTGCCTGTGGTTCTGTCAGTGTGATCATGTGATGTATCTGATCCCAGGAATGTGTCAATAAAGTTTCCCCTTCCTGGGACAATGAATTCACGGTGTTCTTATTTCAATTTCCAGGAGTGTACATTTCTCCCTATTGCCAGTCCTCATTTCATATAGTCTCTACTTCGGCCATGGTCAGTTATTTTACTGCCAAAATGGCAAAACTCATCTACTACTTTCACTGTCTCATTTACTGATCTGATCTTCTCTTTATCATTTGACTTAATTCGACTACCTGCCATTCCCTTCGTTTTATTTTTGTTGCCGTTCATATTCATGTCCTCCTTTCAAGACACTGTCCGTTCCGTTCAGGTGCACTTTCAAGTCCTTTGCTATCTCCGACAGAAAGACAATGTCATCGACATATCATAGTTTTTTATTTCTTCTCCCCGAAATTTAATTCCTACTCCAGATACTTCATTGGTTACCTTTACTGCTTTCTCAGTGTACAAACTAAGTAACGTTGGGATTAGGCTGCAACACTGTCTCACTCCCCTCTCAACTATTGCTTCCTTTCTATGTCCCTCGACTCATAACTGCCGTCTGATTTCAGCCCAAGTTGTCAATAACCTACGGCTTCCTGTATTTTACTCACTGCTACCTTCAAAAATCTTAAGTGTGTACTCCTTTCTACATTTTCAAAAGCTTTCTCAAAATCTACAAATACTATAAAAGTATGTTTGCCTTTCCTTAACCCATTTCCTAAGAGAAGATTTGGGGTTAGTATTGACTCGCGTGTTACTTTATTTCTCTGGAACTCAAACTGATCTGTCCCAAGGTCTTGAATCACTATTCTTATTATTCTGTAAATAATACGTGTATTTATTTTTCTCCCATGACTTATTAAACTGATTGTTCTGTGGCATTCACACTTGTCAGCACCTGCTTTCTTTGGAATTGGAATTACTATATTCTTCTTGAAGTCTGAAGTTATTTGACCTGTTTCATAATTCTTGCACACCAAGTGGAACATTTTTATCTTGGCTGATTCTCCCAAGGATATCAATGGATCAGGGAGAATGTCGTGTACCTTTTTTCAACTGAGGTCTTTAGTGCTCTGTCAAATTTTTCTTGCAGTTCCACACGTCCCCTCTCATTTTCAAGTACTTACTCTTTCCTTCCTACAATACTGAATTCAAGGTTTTTCCCGTTGTATAGCTCTTCCATAATTACATTACTTCGATCTTTCAGCCTTCCTTTTTTTTCCACATGGCCTCGTGATATTTACACAGCGCCTTCTCTTTCTCCAAAAATCCTAATTTTGCTGTAGGCGGTACCCATCTTTCTGCGTAGTTACACTTGCTTTTACAGGATTGTATTTCTCCCCTCCGAATTCCTGCTGAGCCATTTTGTATTTCCTGTGAATCTAATATTTTAGACGTTTGTATTCCCATACGCCCCTTCATTGCCACAGTTTTATATTTTCTCCTTTCGTCACTTAAATTCAACATCTCCTGTGATATCCAAGGATTTCTACTAGGGCTTGTCTATTATCTTTATTGTTGCCTGCTTCCTTCACTTCTTCATCACTCAAAGCTATCCATTCATCTTTTACTGTACTCCTTTCCCTTGTTTCAGTCAGTTCATGACTAATGCTCCCTCTGAAACTCAACAACCTCCGGTTCTTTCAGCTTATCCAAATCCCATCTCTTTAATTTTCTACCGTCTTGCAATTTCTGTCTTATGTAAGCAATCCGAGACCTATAGGGTGTGGAAAAATATCCGCTACCAGTCACAATAAAAAGTTATTTATTTGTCACACGACCGATTTCGGGCTTGCGCCCATCCTCAGGTGTTTATACATTCATGTACATGTTTATACTGTTGGAGATCAATAAAGATGAAGCACCATTATTACAGTTATGCTGTGGTGATAGTTTTCCACTTAGTTACATAACTGTAACAATGGTGCTTCATCTTTATTGATCTCCAACAGTATAAACATGTACATTAATGTATAAACACCTGAGGATGGGCGCAAGCCCGAAATCGGTCGTGTGACAAATAAATAACCTTTTATTGTGACTGGTAGCGGATATTTTTCTACACCCTATAAAGGAACAGTCACGGAGTTCGACAGCATCCACTATGGATAAAATTCATTTAATCCGAAACCTTTCGGTGTGTCCCGATCTCCTCTATGTGTACAGACTTAAAAAGTATACAGACTTAAAACAAGTATTAGTGATGATTAAATTATGCTGTGGGTGATACACTACCGGGGGTGAGGTGATACATTTTTCATTCTAGTCCATATTCCCCTACTGTTTTTCCTTATTTTGGAACACTGTGTCTGTATATTCATTATTATCATTATTACTATTATTATTATTATTATTATTATTATTATTATTCTTTTCTGTCTCAGACGTTATGTCTGGTCAAAAATGAAACGTGACGCGGACCTTGATCAAGCGTGACTTCCTTTTAACTGTACAGTATATGTTATATTGCATTTAGGAACTTTCGGGTAATTGAACATGTATCAATAATTACAGATTTCTGTAGTTGTATATATATGTTTGGATGTAGCTGTATTGCGTTGATGTACTGGTGGCTATTGTGTGGTATGACTCCTGTAGTTGATAGTATAATTGGTATAATGTCAACTTTATCCCGATGCCACATGTCCTTGACTTCCTCAGCCGGTTGGATGTATTTTTCAATTTTTTCTCCTGTTTTCTTTTGTATATTTGTTGTATTGGGTATGGATATTTCGATTAGTTGTGTTAATTTCTTCTTTTTATTGGTGAGTATGATGTCAGGTTTGTTATGTGGTGTTGTTTTATCTGATATAATGGTTCCGTTCTAGTATAATATGTATTCATCATTCTCCAGTACATTTTGTGGTGCATACTTGTATGTGGGAACGTGTTGTTTTATTAGTTTATGTTGTATGGCAAGTTGTTGATGTATTATTTTTGCTACATTGTCATGTCTTCTAGGGTATTCTGTATTTGCTAGTATTGTACATCCACTTGTGATGTGGTCTACTGTTTCTATTTGTTGTTTGCAAAGTCTGCATTTATCTGTTGTGGTATTGGGATCTTTAATAATATGCTTGCTGTAATATCTGGTGTTTATTGTTTGATCCTGTATTGCAATCATGAATCCTTCCATCTCTCTGTATATATTGCCTTTTCTTAGCCATGTGTTGGATGCGTCTTGATCGATGTGTGGCTGTGTTAGATGATAGGGGTGCTTGCCATGTAGTGTTTTCTTTTTCCAATTTACTTTCTTCATATCTGTTGATGTTACGTGATCTAAAGGGTTGTAGAAGTGGTTATGAAATTGCAGTGGTGTAGCCGATGTATTTATATGAGTGATTGCTTTGTGTATTTTGCTAGTTTCTGCTCGTTCTAGAAAGAATTTTCTTAAATTGTCTACCTGTCCATAATTTAGGTTTTTTATGTCGATGAATCCCCTTCCTCCTTCCTTTCTGCTTAATGTGAATCTTTCTGTTGCTGAATGTATGTGATGTATTCTATATTTGTGGCATTGTGAACGTGTAAGTGTATTGAGTGCTTCTAGGTCTGTGTTACTCCATTTCACTACTCCAAATGAGAAGGTCAATATTGGTATAGCGTAAGTATTTATAGCTTTTGTCTTGTTTCTTGCTGTCAGTTCTGTTTTCAGTATTTTTGTTAGTCTTTGTCTATATTTTTCTTTTAGTTCTTCTTCAATATTTGTATTATCTATTCCTATTTTTTGTCTGTATCCTAGATATTTATAGGCATCTGTTTTTTCCATCGCTTCTATGGAGTCACTGTGGTTATTCAATATGTAATCTTCTTGTTTAGTGTGTTTTCCCTTGACTATGCTATTTTTCTTACATTTGTCTGTTTCAAAAGCCATATTTATATCATTGCTGAATACTTCTGTTATCTTTAGTAATTGGATGAGTTGTTGATTGGTTGCTGCCAGTAGTTTTAGATCATCCATGTATAGCAAATGTGTGATTTTGTGTGGGTATGTTCCAGTAACATTGTATCCATAATTTGTATTATTTAGCATGTTGGATAGTGGGTTCAGAGCAAGACAGAACCAGAAAGGACGTAATGAGTCTCCTTGGTATATTCCACGCTTAATCTGTATTGGCTGTGATGTGATGTTATCTGAATTTGTTTGGATATTAAGTGTGGTTTTCCAGTTTTTCATTACTATGTTTAGAAACTGTATCAATTTAGGATCTACTTTGTATATTTCACTATATACACTATCAAAAGCTTTTTGGTAATCAATGTATGCGTAGTGTAGCGACCTTTGTTTAGTTTTTGCTTGGTATGTCACCTCTGCGTCTATTATCAGTTGCTCTTTACATCCTCGTGCTCCTTTGCAGCAGCCTTTTTGTTCTTCATTTATAATTTTGTTCTGTGTTGTATGTGTCATTAATCTCTGTGTAGTGACTGAAGTTAATATTTTGTATATTGTTGGTAGGCATGTTATGGGGCGATATTTAGCTGGGTTTGCTGTGTCTGCTTGATCTTTAGGTTTCAGATAAGTTATTCCATGTGTAAGTGTATCAGGGAATGTGTATGGGTCTGCAATGTAACTTAAATAATTTAGTTAGATGTGAATGTGTTTAGGTGAACTTATTTAGCCAGAAATTTGCTATTTTATCTTTTCCAGGTGCTTTACAATTGTGAGTAGAATTAATTGCTTGGGTGACTTCATGTTGCAAAATTATCACTTCAGGCATTTGTGGTATCATCTTGTATGTGTCTGTTTCTGCTTGTATCCACCGTGCATGCCTGTTATGTTGTACCTGGTTTGACCATAAGTGTTCCATGTCTGTTATGTTTGGTGGATTGTCTATTTTAATGTGTGTGTTATCTATTGTTTGGTTAAATCTCTTTTGGTTTGTGTTGAATGTTTGGTTTTGTTTCCTTCTATTTTCACTTTTTTTGTATCTTCTAAGTCGTTTGGCCAATGCTTGTAATTTCTGCTTCTTTTCATCTAATTGCTCTATTGCTTCTTGTTGTGAGATTTTACCTAACCTTTTTCTTTTTTTGTTCATTTCTTATTAATTGTGTTAGCTGTCCGACGTCTTTTTCTCAGTTTTCCTATTCTGATCTGTAGCCTGTGTTGCCATGCTGGTTTTGTGGGTTTCTTCTGTGTGTTGGTTTGTTGTGATCTCTGCCTAGTGTGTATATTTAGTGTAGTGAGTGCTCCTATATAAACCAGTAGTTGTAACTCTTCCATTGTTGTATTTTCATTTATTTTGTTGTGTATGATTGTGTTGATAGTTTTTATTGTTGTTTCGACTTGTGGGTTATTTGCCGGTCTATGCAAGAATGGTCTAATGTCTGTATTTGTGTCTTTGTATTCTATATATGTCAGCTGAAATTTCTCTTCTATATCTAACACGTGTGTCTCTTCGTGTTCTATTTGTGCTTGTTCTGGTGGCTGTCTTAAGATTTCGTTTTGCTCTGATTGTTTAATTAATGCGTGTTGGTGTTTGTTTGTTTGCTGTGGGATGTTTGAGTCCATTACTGTATTTTCTTCTTCTTCTTCTGATTGCACATTATTTTGTTCCAGTATTTGTTGTACTTGTTGTTTGATGTTTTCTAATTCTGACTGGCGTATCCTGTTATTTTTTATTATTACACGGATCTGATCAGCTAATCGTTGTTCTGTTAAAAATTTTAATTCCGGTAATAAATGTTGTGTATACTTGTGATCTGTATCCAGTTGTATTGGTTCCTAGGTTTGTTGCTTGGTAATAACAGAACATGAGGTGTCGATTAACTTTATCTGACCATGTCGTCCTCTGTCTTTGTTTTCCTTCTAGGGTGGTTGCAGGAAGCATATCCTGCAAAACACCTCTATTTGGATTTAAATCATTTTCCAGTTGGCTAGCAGTGTCGTTACCATTGTGGGCGGGCATAGGGTTCAAGCGTCGTCCCCGACCATGACAGCGCTTGTCCGAGGCTTCTTTAGTTCTGTCCTGAACCAAGTAATCACACTAAAAGGGGGTTTAGCCCTATTAGTGGTTTGTTCTTTTCGTCGCCTTTTACGACTGGCAGAACATACCGGAGGCCTATTCTTTTCCCGGGCCTCCACGGGAATTATTATTATTATTTCTTTACTTTCTCAGACGTTAAGTTTGGTTAAAATGGAAAGTGACGCGGACCTTGATCAAGCGTCACTTCCTTTTAACTGTACGGTATATGTTATATTGCATTTAGGAACTTTCGGGTAATTGAACATGTATCAATAATTACGGATTTCTGTAGTTGTATATATACGTTAGGATGTAGCTGTATTGCGTTGATGTACTGGTGGATATTGTGTGGTATGACTCCTGTGGTTGATAGTATAATTGGTATAATGTCAACTTTATCCTGATGCCACATGTCCTTGACTTCCTCAGCCAGTTGGATGTATTTTTCAATTTTTTCTCCTGTTTTCTTTTGTATATTTGTTGTATTGGGTATGGATATTTCGATTAGTTGTGTTAATTTCTTCTTTTTATTGGTGAGTATGATGTCAGGTTTGTTATGTGGTGTTTTATTATTATTATTATTATTATTATTATTATTATTGATGTTGTTATTATTTGATGACTGTTTAAAATATTGTTACAGAAATCAGTTCTCGATATTTTATATCATGTAGTGCTACAACGCCAAGGCAGCGTATTTCTTCGTAAAACAGATTCCCATTCAGGTTTCATATTCATTCATTCAAAGCAAAAGAGGTATATTTTATCAGTACTGTTCTACTGTCTTATTTGCTTAACTTGGTTCCTTGGTTGAGTCAGTATGTGTCCTATGGGGCTGAATATGGGAATACTAAGAAGCGACATGATAGAGGCGATCAGGTAATATCATTGTCCCGGAAGACGATAGAAGACAAATTTTCCGGAAGGGTTCCGGGAAAATGCGGTACGCTGTGAAGGCAGTAGTATACACAGCGCCAGTGCGATCAATTCTACGTTCTTGTTCCAGTATTTCATGCCCTTATCAAGAAAACAAGAAAACGGATGTCGAACGAAGAGACGCGCTTATAGTCGTAATATCGCACACGGAAGTGTAACAGATGCTGTAGTGGATTTGTGGGACACACACTGAGTGACGGGCTGTGCCTTTCCACTGATTTTCAGAAGCGCTCCGCAACGGGTCGGGATGAAGGGGGAGTGGGGTGGCGGTACGAAACCACTCGAGTTCTAGTGGGAATGGCTGAGTTCTCTGAATAATTCCGGCACAGAAATAGTGCAAAGATTAGGAGTAATACATTCTTGCGAAAGCAGGAATAAACACATAATGGTCACTTCGTCTCAGTCTTCCTCCATTACGCATCCGAAGTCTACAAGATAGCACACTGTAAACTAAGTGTGTCAGTTCTTTCTTCGCTAGAGTCATACGGAAAGTCGTTGTCATAATTAAAAGGAAAAGTAAGAGAGTATTGCATAGGCTCTTGTACGATGAATGGAATACTCTAATTTCAGTAATAAAATAAACAGATAAATACGTACACTGTCTCAGGCATAGGTTGCTACTGCAGACTGGGACTAATTACGTCTAAAAAAATTCCAGTTTATGATGGAATGTGTTTCGCAGGAACTGCTACTTGTAAATGAAATATCGAAAATCGCCTTACCTGGCGCAGTGCACAAAAGACCGCCCAGTTATTTAAACGCGCCTGTCTTTGCACAGCAGCTGTTACTGGCCCCCACTGTGAAGTTTTAACCTCATTGCTTAATAACTGAATAAATTTCTTCATGGAAGGATAAAAATCAAATACTATATCGCTTTAGAAGTACCCGAAACACTCAGGACATGGCAGCACGTGTCAGAACTGTTGGCAGCTTCGAGTAGAATCTGTACCTACCAGCACTGGCGCTCGAAAAGAACGTTTCACTTATTAGAGTAGCATTGGTATGATGTGAACTCGCGACACAGGCGTTAAGTGACAGCTTGAGGGTGTCTCGATACAAAGTTTATTTTTGCAGAGCTCTCTACGCATGCGCAATCAATCCAAAGAGAGTCAAGGGTATGTTCATTGCTTACTTGGCCATTAGGGATTCGGTCGATATTGTGTGCTTCTTGGGAGCGGACCGCCCGTTCTGTGTGCGAGAATTTTATGAAAACGGTGATTCTCCGACTGTAGCACGGAAGAAATTTTGCAGTGATCGTGGATTGCATAATGCATATAATGCTCAAAGTGTTCGCCTTATCCGGAAATGGATCAAAACGTTTGAGGAGACCAGTTCAACATGGCCAAAAGGAAATCGGGGCGGTGAGGGTCATCAAGAAAGGGCAAATCCGTGGAGATTGTAAATCGGTCTATTCTTGACGATTTTAACCTCTCCATTCCATTCGTAAGCGTGCAAGTTCTTTAAGTCGCTGCGCCGAACTCGGCAAAAAAGACTGTGGACCGCACCTTTACAAAATCCAATTGGTACGAGAATGTCAGGATACCAGACATATGGCGCAGTTCGTTAATGATGTGACTGATTGCCCTCCGTTTAGTAACATCTTGTTTCCTGACAAAGCTCGTTTTCACCTGAACGGTCACATCAGTAAGCAAAGTTGCCGCTACTGGTGCGCAACAAATCCTAAACAGAAACATGAGAAACCCCGTCATTTGCCAGAAGTTACTGTACGGGCTGCGATGTCGGTTCGAGGAATAATTGGCCCGTAATATTTTCGAGGGCGAAGACGGTCTTGCAGTTACAATAAATTCGAAACCTTACGTGACAAAGTTGAATGACTTTTGATGCCTGAGTTGCAAAACTTTCCTAGTTATAACCAAAGAACATAGTTGTAGCAAGACGGAGTCTCAGCACAAAGGTCCAATTCGTCTATAAAACGAGTTTGCAAAGTTTTCCCTGGAAACATTGATGTCGAGGAGGGGTGACATAAATCGGCCCCCACGCAGTCCATATTTGAGCCCCATGGATTTTTCTTACGGGGAAATGCCGAACCTAAGTGTATGTCAATAATCCGACTTCTCTGGAGGAACTCAAAGAAAATATCCGTAGCGAAGTGGCAGCTATACCAATGTATACCTGTCGAGCCGTCATGCAAAATTTTCTTCATCGCTTAAATAAGCTGGATTGCATTGAATTTACACTATTTTTAAGAAGTAGTTTCTTAAACTGTACATTTCAAAAATAAATTTAAAGTTTGTAGATAGAGTTAGACCTCTGTTTCATTTTGACACATCAAGTGTAAACTTTCATTTGAGATACCCTGTAGGTTGTGGTATGTTACGCTGGGTCAGCAGATGCTTTGTGTAAGAAACAGAAATTACATTTTGCAACTACTACGTTAATTTTATTCTGGAAACAGTTTTTAAGGTAAAAATTGATGTTTACTTGTTCACCGAGCATCCTCAAGGTCAAAACATTGTAGATCCATTTTCAGTTAACACATTTCGTATTTGGTTTTTATTATTAGCGTGTTTACCAACCTATTACTTTAAAATGAATTTTCTGCGTTTAAAATGAAGCTACGCTATATTAAAACAGTTTTATTAACTAATTGCAGAGAATATTCTGCTCAAAAAAAATTTCATAATTGATTTGTTTGTTTGCAGGTACATATCTGCGTCCCTGGCACACATGATAGAACTTCGCGCTTAATAGTAACGTAACAAATTACTAGAGGAGGCAGACCAAAACGACGCAGTTTATCGTTAATCTTGATTAGCGAGCGATAATTCTTTAGCCGTCTGGCCGTAACGTTTCCGCAGTTGCCGAAAACAAATCAGTGCACGATATTCAGCTTCAGCAATTGACTGCGGTCGTTTTTCCCTTTATCGGTCTGCTACGGCAGTGTGACGCGGGGATTTGAACGTGTGCCAGGACCGCAGACGTGTACCGCAAACAAACAAATTAATTACGTTCTTAACTTTTTCTTTTTTTGTAGGGGATTATTAAAACTTTACGACTACCCCTCGTGTGTATAGAAGCTGCATGGACGAATTTCTTACATGAAAGTAATGACAACACACTGTAATCCCTGACACAGTACTCGTTAAAGCCTGTGCTATGGTAAGTGAGCGGAATTCACCTTATGGGAAAGGATTTTCGTATAGTTATCGATTGCGTGTACCTGAATGGTGGCAAATAAGACTTACATCCACTTTGTAATAACAATGATCGCCTGCCATCCACCTTTTACCGCTCCCTTACAGACAGGGTATTCACCCGAGGTTTTGCATTCTACATATCCTAACACATTGCCTACGTATGGACCAGACGCACAGTTACAATTTTAAACATCTTACAACAATCTCAACATTTGTTACATTTCAATTCTATTACAATATTACTCGACATTTGACATCAACTTTAATATTGACATTGAAACTTATTTACAGTTTTCTTAACACAATGGCATGAAACAAAAAAAATTGAAATCAGAACATCAATTACACAAGTTTCTCGAAAAATTAGATGGAAAAAAATACTTAATTGTACAATAGTACAGCGTCGTTGTTGTTACAACATCCTAAGACGAAAGAAAGGAATGGAGAAAGACGCGCCACGAACGAATTATCCAAACGGGATGAAAATCAGATGTGATGTACATGTACAGACACACAAATGATTACAATTTCAGAAAAAAAAATTGGTGATTCCTTGAAGAGAAAGGGACTCACAAATTGAGCAAATCAATAACGCGTTGGTTGACATCTACCTCTTAAGGGGCTCCGGAAAGGCTCAAAATCATGAAAAGTTCAATTTTTACTTTTTTTGCGTTACCTTTTAATAGATATATAATTTATTCAATTCCGAAGACTACAACTATTTTCAAATTTTTTTTTGAAATGTGTTCTACATGGGCGTGACCCACTGTGGCGCTGTTAAACTGCTGTCAAATGGTGTTATTATTAACGTCCGTGTTCATCAGGTACATTTTAGTGATGTGAGATAAAGTATGTGTTGTGGCTAAACCTATTTTCAGAGACTTAGCAGCACCTGAACTGTTGAAAAAGTGTATTCACGGAAAAACTCAAAACCCCAATGAAAGTGTAAATAGTGTTATATGGTCGAGAATCCCCAAGACTGTATTTGTTGGAATAGAAACACTTCACTTTGGTGTGTATGATGCTGTTGCGACTTTCAATGATGGCAACATTGTAAGGTGCAAGGTATTTAGAAATATGGGAATGAAGATAGGTTCTAACATGGTACGAGCGATGCTTGCTTTAGACAAGGAACGCCTTCGGGCTGCAGACAGGGCTGTAAAGAGTCTAGAAATACAAGCAAGAGTAAACAGGAGGAGGAACAAGAGGAAGCTGGAGGAGGAGTTTGCAGAGGATGAAGATAATCCATCCTATGGACCTGGAATGCACTAAAAAGTTAATCCAATCTTTGTCGCTCGATCCCCAAAACTTTTATTTTCTCATACTAATTACATGTTTTCTAAGGATCTTCCAAACATATTTGTTTCAAACTTTCATTAAATGTTACACAGTACCTTCTGCATAATTTAACACAGCCTTTTTCCAAAAAAACTGTATATTTTTGAATATATAAATAAAAAATTGCAAAAAAATGTTGTGAATTTTCATTACAATTGAAAAAATCATTTTTAATAACTGAACTAAAATTTTATAAAATCCCTGTGTTAAGTTGTAGCCCATATTCCAATAAAGAATCTGTTAAAAGTTCAACTTCCTACCTCAAATACTTTGTGAGGCAAGATGTAATTTATAAGCGTTATTTGAACATTGCAAGTATAGGGCGTTCCGGAGCTCCTTAAGCAAGGAGCCCCCCCCCCCCCCCCCCCCCTCCTTCACCACACCCAAGAAAATGCACTGGCCTGGCCGCTCAGTGTGTCTTCATATTTGTACCCCTCCACACCAGAAATAAAAACTTCGAAAGTGATTTGGTTTACTAATAATTTTTAAATCTTTGTAGAGAAATATGTTAATGTCTCGTTCTGAAGAGCCGTATCTGTTTGGTCCACTGAGTTTACAAATGGTGTCACGCAACGTAAATGAGATGGAATACAGCGGATACGTATTTCAGCGGAGACTCCGCGCCGGTCGTAAACCTTGGAATAGCCTGTGCGCTGTTGTCGAGTGACGGCAGCAATTGGTCAGATAATGAGCCAGCAGTGCGCAGCGTTTGCCGCGCGCTTTGCGGGGATTCCGCAGAACGGCGCAGCGCAGCGCAGCGAGGCGACAGTACTGGCCGCCGGCCGCCGGGCGGCTGTTCGCGGTCTGCCAAATTCGGGGCCGCGCCCCGCGTGCCGGCGCCAACGTGGCGCTGTGGCTTACTGCAGCGGTCTGTTTGCCAGCGCGCTCTGCCCACTGTGCTTCGTTTGCACTGCCGTTGCTAGTTTGACGGACAAACTGTAGACCATTGTACGTCGGCATCCAAGCATAACAAGATATTTCGCGCACCACTGTGGCATGTTGTCGGTAGTTGACAAGCATTATTGACTGATTACAGAGTGACATCTACATTTATACCGGCATTTTGTCATTCAGTGAGCAGAATTCTGTAACGAATAGAGGAAGCTGATTAAGATCGGGCGACTACTTTTTTACATTTTGTGTTCTACATTTATGATTGACACTCGCATATGTTGTGTGAACTTACAACGGTACTTTGCGGGCAGGCGTGTCAATTACCATCGTATTAATTAAAATCGGGGAAGAATTAAAAAGGGGAAAGTAATACGAAACTTTAATAACTGCACAGTATTACTAAGAAGCAATATAATGAAAAGTAATAAAAAGCAAAGCAGCAAAGACCAAGCGGGACAGAAAGATATAGGGGCGCGTTTGTTTTTTTATACGTATAAAAGAACATGTAACACATTATTGAGCTCTCTACCTTCAGTTATCGCGATCGGGCTAGTCGATGAAAAAGTGGTACGCGAATGCGAAATTCGTTAAGGAGATTATTTAAATACTCTTCAAGCACGTTTAAAATACATTACGTGTGACGAAGTGATCAGAGACGTTTATTGTCGGGTGGAGTGAAAATGAATCCGACGACATAATTCGAACTTTGTGTTAGCTGGGAAAAATACTCTTGGGAAACTGTTAGGGTTGTGGAACTCACTAAAGTGGTTCGCAACGGAAAGCTATAGTTTACGTAATTCTGCATTTTATAAAATGGTGAAACGCGTGTGCGCGGAACAGTAATAGAATCTTATCCTTGTACGGTTGCGGGGGTAACTCATATAAACAACGCGCCAGCATAAAAAATAGTTCGCTTATTAACTACCAGATATTAATTAACGGGGACCTAAAATATTAAAAAAGGATAGGATCATCACCTACAATCCCGATTCATATTTCATATTTAATTAGTGAAAATAGAAGTGTTAATAAACGAACTACATTTCAATTTTATCCACGATTTGGGCTTCATTACGTAGTCTTGACTACATGATAAACAATATCTGTGGAAGGTGTATGCAACGTATCGTCATAGTATTTAGCCAACCAATATTGTGGGACACCAAAAATGTAAATGCATGAAATGGTTCTTACAGCGGATGTATAATGTGTGCGACGAATTATATTGAGAAACTGAACACCCATTACGTACATGCATGTTTATCTGCGGAAATGGTCCTTGTCGGTACATCAGTATAGAGTTCGAATAGAATCGCTGGAACATTGCAAACCATTCAGATTAATCGAACATCTAAATACGCATAATGCTGGTATCACCAGGATGTGTTCTTTCTCCTCACCCCCGTGGCAGTAATTGAATAAAGAGTCAGCCGGGAATAACATTTAAATCAATTGACGACCATTGAGCTAGCGTCACGAAAAGTGAGTTGCAGGAAAAGTGAGTATAGTTAATTTATACGGTACAGAATTACATTGAAACTTAGACTGACGTCTAGTTAGATATTTGCCGTACGGTCACGGACTAAGAATATCTGAGGAACTGTATGCGCGAGAGAAAATAGCGTTCAGTATTAAACCCTATTACCTGCCGAATAACCGATAATAGGATCTGTGAACTATACGCAGGGACGTTAAACTAGACATAAGAACGGAATTGGACACTTAGCTTTGTGAAAGTAAAAGTCTGAATGATTGTACCGAAATATAGTAATGAACCATAGTCCTTGCCATTGTATAATTATACTACAATATCTTAGAGTGACGAACTATAAAAAGCACGGACGTTTTAGTTGCCGTAATTGCTGAGACTAATTGTAGGATCAGCCCTCCTCCCTTTCACTATATACAAAACGCAACCATTGATGATCGGTTAATTATTATTAAATGTTAAAAAAACTAAAGTGATTTTGACAATAGCGTGTGCCTTAGTCAACGACAATCATAGGCAAGCTGCAAACTGTATCTCCGGATGACGGAAGGTTCGATTATGAATTATTACGAAGCGTAAATTGTGACTTAAAAGCTACTTAACGTTTCATTTCCAACAGGACAGAAATAAAACAAAATCAGAAACAGTACGGATAAGTAGTAACGTCGGTAACAGGACGTTGAAATAATAACTAACATCCACAGACGTTATTAACTATCTCGACTTCGGTAACGTAGCAACAAATGAAGGGTGATCGACTGTGCGAGAAGTCAACATTAATTATTATTATGAAAACCCGAAATTTAGTCACTATTACAGTGGAGATGTTTGTGGCTGCTCCATCTGATGTGCAGATATAACGAGAAGTCCGGCATTTACAGTATATATCATCATCAACATCTTACATCAGAGAAGTCGACGAGAGCCGATCGACGGAAGCCGGCTACAAAAGACTGCCTTGTGCGCAGAAATGTGCCACTGTAAGCGAATTAATGCGAAATCCAAAACGACGCGAAGAGCTACTAAAAGTGGAACGATCATATCATGTGAAAATAGAGCGCCTTTAAAATGGCGAAACAGGAAAAAGGAAAGCGCAAACAATTACATATGATAATGTAAAATCGCGTATCGAACTTGGATGAAACGAACGATCCCTGCCTTCCGCCGGCAGTTGATTGCCAGGTACGACTCGCGAACTGACGCTAAGCTTCAACTCACCTCAGCAAGTACTCTGCTAAGAGAGAATGGATCAGCAACGAAAGAAAGATACATTTATAGAAGGTAACACTAGAATGAATCTGCTTGAAAGCTTTCGAGTCAGAGGTAGCTGATGTACATGGTTCGAGGCAATATATTTTACGTGTATAAGAAATATCTGAACACCGTTTTCTTTTGCATTCCTTTCAGGTATACCTGAGAGTGCATATGCTTTGTGCACTCTGCAGTTATTTTTAAGAATTTATAACCGTACATTCACCCTTTCCTGATTCTAGGTTGTTATCAACTTTGTTTCAGGTGAGTTCCAGCAGACCGTAAATTACGCAGCATATTTATCAAGATCATCAGCTTGGTTAGCATCTAGAGAAGCCAGAGTTCAGTAATCCGTTTTCCATTGCTTTGAATAAAGCAATGTCAGCGGTAAGTACACGCGCAGTAGAGAGCTAACTGCCGTCAGCGGAATTTTGTTCTTTCTTGCATTATCGCTGACGATACTTATTGCCAATTAGTGAGGAAAGAACCATGTCATTGTCACTGCAAGGGACGTGAAATATTTCACCTGGTGTGTATGTTAAAATGTTGGTAGTTCGCCTGCAGCAGTGATCGCTTCATTTGCGTAGATACTTACGCTCCCAAATATTTCCATGCAGCGAGAAAATGCAAAAACTACTGCAAAGCCATTTGCTCCTTAGGTGATGACTCTTCGCCGCGACATCCATTCATATGTTTACATGTCAATAATGATGTAGATGACGGTTCGCTCAACTAACTGTCCTTCAATTCAAGCTTGGTCGCACATAAGTAAAATGTGAAGCTCCTTTGTCTGCGCTTGTAAGCATTTCCTCAGCAGCAGACGTGTAACACCTGTTTTTCAAATAGCGTCCTGCCTGAATGTAGTCGGTTAGAGTACCACAGACGGAAGAAATGAACATCTCAGTAATTTCGCAGGCAAGGGAGGTAGAAGCGGCATTATACAGCTCCAGATTACTAGACTACGTCATTTATGAAAACTTCTTCAGTGCCCAATCCGCGTCATCTTTGACTATAAAAATGGAGCTTTCGAAGATATTCCGCATTCTCAGTGACAGGAGCTGGCTGCTGGGATAGATGTGGCTTGCATATAGTAATAGTATGGCAAAGCTAGGATAATGGACAGTGATCAGAGAGCAGCCCCTCATATTTCCTCACCTTCCCCCACCCCCCACTGGGTCCCCAGAATTACGAGACACCAGAAATTCTCAAATTTTTTATTTTTTTCTTCGCGAACGCACTGCTTTTTGTTCCCGGTCCCCGGCTCCACCAAGCTGAGATCCCAATAAGACGAAGCGTAAGATATTCGTATCTTCAAAGGATATCATACGTACTTTAGTAAGACTACGTTCTTCCATCCATGCTTTTCTAAGATTCTGAAAATATGAAGTCTATTTTCAGCATAACGCTAGGGCAGAGCGCAGTTTATCTGGCCTGTGTATTCACATGGCATTCCTCGTCAGTGAACCTCAAAATGCCGATATAAATATAGATATCACTTTGCATGTCGGCTACCGTCAACATGTCACAAGGTACAGAAATACCTTTTTATGCTTGAAGGCCAACGTACAATATGCAGATACCTTCAAGCAAAGACATTGTTTTGCTGGAAGCATATATTTAATTCCCTGCTTCCGACCAAACACTCTTTTAATGGTATATTTACTTATTACGAGTTATTTTACTTGAGGTTGTTCAGCAGTGAGGAGTATATGCAGATATAATTTGACGCATTTTGAAATATTAGTGGCAACTGCAAGTAATTTTGACACAGCTGCTTTAGGTATTGAAAGAATATCAATTGTTGACACACGAAAACCTGTACCAGACTGGGATTCGAAACCAGATTTTCTACTTATCGCTAGTGGTCACTCTGACCATCTCGGCTATCCGTGCACGCTTCCAAGACCGACCTAAACCTTCATATGCCACAGTGTCTACTGCCCCTGCTACTCGCAGCTTTCCTGGATTCCTACAACATGTTTAATGAGACAACATGGTCAACGTTTTGACGTCTCGACTTGCTATGGATTCATTTCGGGCTTACTGTATCTCTTTGATCACATCAACGAATGAATTTGAATTGTGAATATCATGAATGAAAAGTCCGACTTTTAGCACTGGTAGCATGACAACGAAAAAAGATGAGCCAACGACATTCCTTTCATTGAGCGGAGCCACGTCAGACAAAATAGGACAGACCAGTGTTCCGACCACAGACGAAAATTAAACAAATACAAGGCGTCGCAATATAGGGTTAGTTATCGTCAAGCCCCAAGCAACAGCATAATGCTGTCGCTATTGAGATGTAGTAATTGTTCAATCGCAAAACCATCTCGATAAGTCAGTACTGTCAGTAGGAGTTATCGTAGAACAATAATTGTAATAAATCTGAAACAGCAGAGTAAACTGTTTGTAGGTTGGAATATGTCTATCTCCTATCCGTATTGTTTGGTTGTGGCTTGTGTGCGGAGGTATCGTAGCTCTTCGACACTGTAACTTCGCCTGCGAAGAGCTCGCTTCCGTAACTTAGGGCTCCGAATATCTATCAGGCTTCGGCACAAGCTTTTCGTAATTAGACAGCAGAAATCACCGCTCCTCGTCTTTCAGTCAATAACAGCACATAATTCTGCTTTCGATTGAGTTGTTTCTGTTTGTACCACAAACAGCTAAAACTGTAAGATTACGTTTGTGACAGTCCCATCTTTCTTGTCTCCGACTTCCTCCTTTCATAACATCATTTTACGATGAACGTGTTCACTACTTACATTAGAATGCTCCAGTAACCGCATTGGCCGCTATCCATTTAAGCGTGCTACGGCCGTAGTAATGCAATGGTACATGCACGTTACTTGATGGCGGTGACTGTTGCTGTTTGTCAGCTTTGGCGCGCCGTACTGCTCCAACCAATGCTGCGTACCGCGCTTCCATCCAGGCAGCGTCAGTCACCTGGGATTTCTGATCACTACCAGTCGGCGGAGTAGATACATGAAGAAGACTGAGCGGCCGCTGTCTCTTTGAAGTGGCAGCGGCGTAAAGAGTTTAGTCACAAGTAACAATTTCTCTTTCTCTCTCTCTGTCTCTCACACACACACACACACACACACACACACACACACACACACACACACACACACTTAGGCACTGATAAGCTGAAGAAATAGTTTGGTTTTCCCAAAGGACATTGCGTCGAACTGAACACGTGATGCTTCATGGTAGAAAACTTTACTGATAATTTAAACGAAGTACACACATTTAGTTGCGCCATTTAATTGACTCTGTTATGAGTTAAATGTTTGTATAATGGTCCTTTAGTTTTTTTCTTTACTGATTGTAACAAAGTAAGTCAGATAACGTGCTTCACATTAACTAGTTCTGGACCGTTAAATTCTTACCTTTTCTGTTCCTGAACATTATCCCAAAACTTCATAAATCCAGTAATTAAACTGCAGTGCTCGTTTTGCGTATACTTATGTTTTTCATCCGTACGTAAGCGACAGTCTCCAAATTAACCGTGATAAAGTTGTTAGCGTTTCCATGTCAGGCATCACCATCGTATTCCTTAGTGCAGAATTGCTAATAAATCCAGTAGAATTGAAGTCCCGCTACCTAGAGATACGTATAGAGGCCCAAATATTAATGACCCAAGTTCACAGGCCTATCACTATGTACACAGGAACATAACATTATTTTTTGGATGCAGCACTTGTTATTCGAAAATGTCCATCGGGTTGGATATGACGCGAAATTGACACACACACACACACACACACACACACACACACACACACACACACATCGTGAACTTTGCAGAGCGAGTCAGCTACCTCAGATTCTTCCAGTGCTACATTGAATCTCTTACTATTCGGGCGCTCCTTTTACTTCAGTTCTCCACGAGACAGACACTCTCGGTCAACATCTGTCCACATCGATTGCTTAAAAGATGCTTCGGGTTATGTTAACGTTTCACCCAAGGGAAATCATAGTTACGTTCGACTCCACTGCTACTTTCAAAATGAGGAGGCACTAATTTGCTGTCTAACTATTGTATGTAGTGAGACAAAGTTAAAATGAATAAGGCATCGCGATATCTTCAGCAGAAAACATAATTCTCAAAATACTTAATTTGGCGGGTAACGCCCACGTGACATTTGCTGAGTTTTTACTGGATTCTCACAGCGTGTGACATGCTCTTTCACACTAAACTCTCCAACTATTACGTAATTACGTATCGATATTTGATTGACAGCGTGATTTTTATTTATGTGCTACAGTTCACTCATGGCAGTCATATAGAGAAATATCGGTAGGCCCACTGTGTAACAATACTTGCCATTGTGAAACCAGATACACGTCACATACGTCGCCGGTTCGTGTCTGTCTGTCAATCTGTTTGGCTTTCCTGATATTTGCTTTTTAACTACCTTAAAATTACAGCGTTACATACACTGTGTGATCAAAAGTATCCGGACAACCCCAAAAACATACGTTTTCCATATTATGTGCATTGTGCTGCCACCTACTGCCATCTACTGCATAGCAGCGACCTAAGTAGTCATTAGACATCGTGGGATGGCAGAATGGGACGCTCCGCGGAACTCAGGGAGTTCGAACGTGGTCAGGTGGTTGGGTGTTACTTGTGTCATACTTCTGTACGCGAGATTTCTACACTCCTAAACATCCCTAGGACTACTGTTTCCGATGTGATATTGAAGTGGAAACGTGAAGGGACACGTACAATACAAAAGCGTACAGGCCGACCTCGTCTGATGACTGACAGAGACCCCTAACAGTTCAAGAGGGTTGTAATGTGTAATAGGCAAACATCATCACGCAGGAATTCCAAACTGCATCAGGATCCACAACAAGTACTAAGACAGTTAGGCGGGAGCTGAGAAAACTTGGATTTCATGGTCGAGCGGCTGCTCATAAGCCACACATCACGGTAAATGCCAAACGACGCCTCGTTTGATGTAAGGAGCGTAAACAATGGACGATTGAACAGTGTAAAAACATTGTGTGGAGTGACGAATCACGATACACAATGTGGCGATCTGATGGCAGGGTGTGGATATGGCGAATGCCCAGTGAACGTCATCTGCCGGCGTGTATAGTGCCAACAGTAAACTTCGGAGGCGGTGGTGTTATGGTGTGGTCGTGTTTTTCATAGAGGGGACTGGCTTTGCGTGGCACTATCACAGCACAGGCCTACATTGATGTTTTAAGCACCTTCATGTTCCCTACTGTTGAATAAGAATCCGGGGATGGCGATTGCGGCTTTCAACACGATCGAGCAGCTGTTCATAATGCACGGCCTGTGGCGTTGTGGCTAGGCGACAATAACATCCCTGTAATGGATTGACGTGCACAGAGTCCTGACCTGAATCCTATAGAACACCTTTGTGACGTTTTGGAACGCCGAATTCGTGCCAGGCCTCAGCGACCGACATCTATATCTTTCCTCGGTGCAGCACTCCATGAAGAATGGGCTGCCATTCCCCAAGAAACCTAAACCTCACAGCACCTGCCTGAAAGTATGCCTGCGAGAGTAAAACTGACAAAATGATAGGACAGCCGTTAAACTGGCAAATTGTTAAGACAGACCAAAATGCAGATGTGCAGTCAGTGACAGAATTTGCGAGACTCATCGCCTCATCTTCGTGGTGAACTACACAGCTTTACTGTATGTTAACACGGCATAACGTACGAGGAGACATATTGCTACCAATATGTTGTCAATTGACGTGAAGTCTAAAACCTCTCCGAGCATTGTCAGACTGTTCCAGATAATGTGGGGAGTGTATATTGTTGACAAGTCCATGCTGTGTGCAACAAACTAGCGAAAAATTGATATTTAGTATGCACTGTACTAAAAGAAATGCCTTACTGCTTACGATGATAACGTTACAAAAATTCATTTTATTAGTAAAATAAATTATCCCAAATTATCATGAATTTGCAGGATATATGCACTTTCAGCTTCGAAATAGTGTGTCTCCTCAGTCGGACTGATGTAAAGATACACGACTGCCTCAGAAACCCGGTAAGAAACCATTCAGTGCCACAATTACGTCACTACAGTTGAAAGAAGCAAAAAAACGCAGGCACTATCAACTACGCGGTTCCCAAAGGTTTTCTACGTTTAAAACTACAGGGTAGAGAATGTTGCGGAAGAGAAGTTGCCTCAAGATTTTTTCCTGATCGTCGATCTGCGTCTTCGTTACTCTTTCACAGAATAGGTAAAAATCTTGTCTCCAGCGAGATAAGAACCAAAAAATAACGCATTCCTCTGTTTCAAGGTGAACACTTTACGGCTAAGCATACAGCGCTCCCTTGTTTTCCCAACGATGGCCAAGACATATTTCGCAACTTAAATGGCGAAGTAAGCTGAATTTTCTGTTTGAACGAGCTTCCTCGACTAAAAAGTAAAAATCTGTTAAGTCTGAGTCATGCATTAACTGAGAATACCTCAGAATATTTATTCCAAATGACAATAAAAATTTTCCGGGATAATTTTGAAACAAACCAGGAAGTAAATCGACGGTCACGCAGTTGGCAACTGTATTCTAAAATGTTGCTAATTCTCCATTAGAATAGCTAAACACAGGACACAGTGCTCAGCCAGTGGGAATCTTCAACTGGCTGGTAGGTCGCCTTCCGAAGATGCGGTGTCGCGGGCTGCCATTGCGTTGACTGGGAGCAGAAATAACCAGTGTTGGCCAATGAGTCTTATTTCTTTAACTATGATTTGGGCCTAAAACGTAGTTACGAATAATATCCAGATGCACCAACTGCAACACGAAAATCATAAACAAAGGGCAGCGAAAATTATTTCTGTGGTTCTCCTCTTCTGTCGCTGTTGTTCTTCAGCCTTAAACACGCTGCAAACTAAAAGTAGTTCATTCACTGGAAGAGATTGGCTTTTTAACATTATCGGAGTCCGTTAACATTATGAGTAAGAACATTCATTTTAATATTCTATCCCTCAAAACCTCTAACACAGCCCACAAACTAAAAGACAACGTATCACAGCTTGTGCATGTTCGCATTTTGTAATGATACTTCACATGCTGTGAAAACACTCGTAGTTTCAAACCACAGGGCAAACCTTGAGAGGGATTGTTTGTAATGACCGAAAGGAGGACTCAAAAGCTGCGAAGATAAATAGACAAGTGAAGAGTCCAGATTCTGATAACGTGAAAGGAGAAACAGTTGTGTAGAGGACGGGAAACGTGGAAGCAACAGAGCTGACAGCTGACAATGTCAAATATGTAATTCTTAAGCAAAACTGCCATTCGTTCTATAAAAACGAAAGAGACGAAAAGTATCATCTAATCCCAGTGACTACAAATGCTGGTGATGCTTCGTCAATAACAGCGAAAAACACGCTGTGAAAAGAAGTGTACGACGAAATGGTTGTATCGAGTGGCAGAAGAACGATAGTCCACCACAAGAAAGAATGAGAAACACGGTGAACAGTGTGTGGAGGGCGAAAACACGAAGAGGTGAATATAGAACAGTGATAAAAGTGGTAGTGCGAGCTCCAGACCAGATGTGAGGAAACGCAGATCAGCAAATCGGAAGTAAATACAGTATTACAAAAAATCGCGAAGTGACCTGTTTGATAATCTATAACTAACAAAACTATCATTATAGATCCCACTGATGATGCCTTAAAACAGTAGATGGCGAAACGCGTATGGATTAAATAAAATACACTCCTGGAAATGGAAAAAAGAACACATTGACACCGGTGTGTCAGACCCAACATACTTGCTCCGGACACTGCGAGAGGGCTGTACAAGCAATGATCACACGCACGGCACAGCGGACACACCAGAAACCGCGGTGTTGGCCGTCGAACGGCGCTAGCAGCGCAGCATTTGTGCACCGCCGCCGTCAGTGTCAGCCAGTTTGCCGTGGCATACGGAGCTCCATCGCAGTCTTTAACACTGGTAGCATGCCGCGACAGCGTGGACGTGAACCGTATGTGCAGTTGACGGACTTTGAGCGAGGGCGTATAGTGGGCATGCGGGATGCCGGGTGGACGTACCGCCGAATTGCTCAACACGTGGGGCGTGAGGTCTCCACAGTACATCGATGTTGTCGCCAGTGGTCGGCGGAAGGTGCACGTGCCCGTCGACCTGGGACCGGACCGCAGCGACGCACGGATGCACGCCAAGACCGTAGGATCCTACGCAGTGCCGTAGGGGACCGCACCGCCACTTCCCAGCAAATTAGGGACACTGTTGCTCCTGGGGTATCGGCGAGGACCATTCGCAACCGTCTCCATGAAGCTGGGCTACGGTCCCGCACACCGTTAGGCCGTCTTCCGCTCACGCCCCAACATCGTGCAGCCCGCCTCCAGTGGTGTCGCGACAGGCGTGAATGGAGGGACGAATGGAGACGTGTCGTCTTCAGCGATGAGAGTCGCTTCTGCCTTGGTGCCAATGATGGTCGTATGCGTGTTTGGCGCCGTGCAGGTGAGCGCCACAATCAGGACTGCATACGACCGAGGCACACAGGGCCAACACCCGGCATCATGGTGTGGGGAGCGATCTCCTACACTGGCCGTACACCACTGGTGATCGTCGAGGGGACACTGAATAGTGCACGGTACATCCAAACCGTCATCGAACCCATCGTTCTACCATTCCTAGACCGGCAAGGGAACTTGCTGTTCCAACAGGACAATGCACGTCCGCATGTATCCCGTGCCACCCAACGTGCTCTAGAAGGTGTAAGTCAACTACCCTGGCCAGCAAGATCTCCGGATCTGTCCCCCATTGAGCATGTTTGAGCGGTCTGCACGTCCAGCACGAACGCTGGTCCAACTGAGGCGCCAGGTGGAAATGGCATGGCAAGCCATTCCACAGGACTACATCCAGCATCTCTATGATCGTCTCCATGGGAGAATAGCAGCCTGCATTGCTGCGAAAGGTGGATATACACTGTACTAGTGCCGACATTGTGCATGCTCTGTTGCCTGTGTCTATGTGCCTGTGGTTCTGTCAGTGTGATCATGTGATGTATCTGACCCCATGAATGTGTCAATAAAGTTTCCCCTTCCTGGGACAATGAATTCACGGTGTTCTTATTTCAATTTCCAGGAGTGTAATTAGCAGCAGGAAAAGGCAGTTTGATTTGCAAAACAAGTATTTATATGCTTGCTGCGGAGGATGGCCACAAACAAACAAACTTGTTAGCAGCAATGCTGCTTACACTGCCACCACACCTGGCAGATGTCACCAGTGTTTTACAGCAGCAGCAGCAGCCACTGGCAGTCATACCACTTGACAATGGCCAAGGAGTGCCTGGCCGAAACCTAATGTAGTTTTATGCAATTGACGTGGTTGGAAACCCGAGAACATTTTATTCACGTCTAGATGTCATTACAGTGATCTTAACATTTCCTTCAAAATGCAGGTCTGCATTAAGAAGTTACGATTTTAGTGCTAAAACTTAGAACTGGCAAACGTCAACATGGATGTTATTGCGCAGGGTTAAAAATAAAAAAAGACTTCACGTGATTCCTCGCAGTGCTATTTGGTAAAACATTAGCGTTGAAAGGTACCTATATTAGGATAAACGGCTGTAAAAACATAGATATCATAAGAAATCACAGTTTGTCTGGTATGTTTGCTACTTGTTTCCTTGATGTTTACTTTCAAAGAGAAACCAACAGTTGTTGGGAACACTTAACACTTTCCTCCTTTGTGCATGCCGAACACATGAGTGATACGTATTCTTTGCGGCCAGAGTTCATAGTAGTCTTGATCACAGCTCGGCCAAGCCAAAGAATCGGAAGCACTTGTCGGCCAGAGAGGCAGAGAGCGTATTATGTCATGGCAGAGTGAGGATGTGTCACACACAAATTTTTGTCTGGGATGTTCCGTGATGCGTAACTAAGGATAGAGGATCATTTGATGTGATGGCATCTGACGATTCATCTGAAAAAATGCTAATTTGCTATGAGTTTATTTAGCTGCAAACGCATGTTGAGTAATTATTTTAGTGTAAAGATTTCATTGTATTTAACATTATCTACTTGTTGGTATTCCGCGAGAATTATCAGCCATGTGTTCAGTATTGTAATTAGTTTCCGCCATCAAAGATAACTGAAAGATATTTCATTAAGAGTCTAAAAGAGTAAATTTTACATGATTTAAAAACAGTGTTTGTTAAGAGTATTCAGTACGGTGTACGACAATTCTGAGAAAAAGTTTGTTTCTTGTGTTGTTAAAAGGTTTCAATCGAACTGCGAAATACCCTCATACTTATTAAAGAAACATTTCACTGAAGCTTATCCTCACTATTTAAATGAAAAATGTGTTTGGTAAAAAATTGCATTGTCACGCTTTGCACTACTGCCAATAAGCATCATTTCTGAAAAAGAAGGGACAAAAAGATTGAGTTACCTAAGGCAGTCTGGTAAAAGAATTAAAAAGCGAATCTGCCGCGCAGTGATTTATTTCAGTTCATTATTTTTGCAGTGCAGGCAGAGCAGCGTTGAGTTATCCGTTGCCGGAGTAAGAATCTATTGCAGGGACTAAATAAACCTTTTGTGAGAATGTTAGGAAGCGTTTCCGTTACCATTATCTCCTATAAATTCAGTGGATGCGTTTTATAACAGGGCACAGTTTTTGTTACACCGCTGTAACCATTTTGTGCGATTATTTCATGAGAAAGTCGTTCTAGATATTATTGATAACCATTCTCTGTATTGAGTCATATTTACTATTGTCACATGCACTTCAGATTAATTGATATAACTTGCATCAAAAGTAGTTTGCACAATTGTGATCCTCTTTCAAAGTCGGGTAACAAAGACGATTCTAGATTAGACACCGTAATCGTAATTTAATAGTACTTGCTATCACATTGATAGCATGGGGTTTTACCACACACACTGTTTATAGTGACCAAAGTTAAAAGCATATAAGTTTCAGGGTTTGTACTATCTATTAACAAATGTTCTGCGAGATGTGTCTACCAGGTTTCTCTCCTATGGGTTGTCAGCCGCATTTTTTATCCTTTTTTGTGTGTCGGCAGACGTATGTAATTTCGTTTTTCAATGTGTAGCTGGAGTCAGCCCAAACAAATTATAGTTATCATGTCTCGCACATAACGCCCAGTTTCTACGGAAAATGTCGGTTTACTTCCCATTACAAACAAAATGATTTTTAAATCAAGATTTTACTTCAACATTCGATAGAGCAATTCCAAGTTAGTGTAGTGTGCTGTTCGTCGCATTGTATTAACAGGAACAGTGAAACATGAAGAGTAATAAAAGTACTCCAGTAGCGACTGAGCAGCGTCTCTGTATGGCTGTAGCAGTCAGTGCGGGTTAGGGCGTTGCCGTCGCTGGTGGAGGACTGTTTCGTCGACATGTTTTACTGTCCCTGTTAACATGCATAGAAAAGCGAATATCGTTTAGGCTAATCTGGGACCGCTGTGTCGAAATGGCACATAAAATTCTACTTTAAAAATCATTTTGTTTTTAACCAGAAATAAACCATTGCTCTCCGCTCTCGCTTGACGTCGCATGAAAGTTGTAATGCGTATTGTTGTTTGGGCAGACTACAGCTACTCGTTGCAAGACCTAAATAGCAGATATTTGCCGAAACACCAGAGAAGGTGCGCCTGACCACTCTTCGGCTTGGCACTCTGCATATAATGGGACAGGCGTAGTACAAACGTGTGTCGTAAGAATGAAATTTAAAAGCTATGTAATGCTGTGTAGGGAATATGTCGGAGTCCTTTACCTCACTGAACAAATTTTCCGTCATTTTGCAGAATATGCCATAACGTCTTTGACTTGCAAGCACTGTGATGTCAAAATAGCTTACATTAGGGGTTTACATGCTTTGTCCCTTCACGAAACTACACTGTCAATATACATCAGTGGATTTGACGATGTGCTGAGAAACTATATGTCAAGCAAATGGAACGAGAAATATGTTACAAATAGCTATCTACATAGGGTAAGTTTCATCACGACAATCGTACACTTCATTCTAAAATCTAGTACTTCCTATTTGTGCTCTAACCTAGCAGGTTCTGTGCTGCTGATAAACTGTATCTTCTGTACCATTTAACATCTAAACTCGCTTACACATTGACGACGTCAACAGCTCTCCATCGTCACCAAGCAAGTTTCGATAGTTGACATTAGTACAGACTTAAAAAACAAACTAATTTCCACCCGAACAGGCCATGAATGCCCAATGGTACCGACCTGCCGCCGTGTCATCCCACCGTACAGGCGTCATTTGATGCGGATATGGAGGGGAATGTGGTTAGCACACCGCTTTCTCTCTCGGCGGTATGTAGATTTACAAGACCGAGTACAGATTTAAACATTTTTAAAATCCGATGGAGCGGTAGGTAGACGTTGATGTTTATTTAAATACGCTACAGATGGTACGACATACGATAAGTAAGTTCTGACTTCAAAATTATCAACTCAGCAAGGCTGTGCCAACGAGTCTCTCTCCTCTCCACAGAATCTAATTTACTTTTTCGATCGAAAATTCTATAAGGCAAGTCTCCGACATTTTGTCGATTGCTTATTTGATCGAAAAAATTCTGAACTGCATTACAGAACAGATACAATAGCGAGGTACATTTTACGAGACGTCGCTACTGTGCAGTGTGTGAGTGACAGAGAGAGAGAGAGAGAGAGAGAGAGAGAGAGAGAGAGAGATTGCACTGCATGTCACGTGAGATCAGCTGATAGCCCTTTTTTCATAAGCCTAGCGTCAACGTAAAAACGCATCTCTCTGAAGACTATGTGCTTTCTACATATCGTGGAAACTCACACTCTCTACGTTAAGCAAACGACCACTTATGGTTAATTGACAGTGTGTTACGACCACCATATATCTCACCAGATTTCGTCACAGAAAAAATTCGACACTTTCACATACTATAAAGTCACTTCGCAATGTCGCTATGTGAAATCTATTGGTATGGAGATTCGAGAATAAAATTAAGTCTAGCGCAACACGTTTAGCTAAATTAGTTACGGTCCGCTCACTACAGACCTATAATGGCGAGCATATTGCCTGAGAGCAGTGGAGCCCCAAGGCGATTGCCAGGGAGCCTGCCTATATTGGTGTGTCGCAATTGACAGAAGTAAACTGGTGGAGGGTAAGGGATATCAGTGACCTTTAATGTAACAAGCACAATTCGTTCAGAGCCGGAAACGCTGACACCGGAATGTGACACGTCGCCAGTTACTGGAACGCCAAAATGTGCTGTCATCAATGCTCTCCCTGGAACGCGAACACCAAAAGGTCTTGACACCAAAGATTTTCTGCTCAAAATGGCCACTGTTGCCTTACTTACTGTGTATGAAGAAAAAAATCATTGAAAGGCTACAGGTTTGTGGGGAGAAGAGGGATAAGAAACGCCAGCAGCTGTTACAAATTTCCGCCTCCTCCAGTTTCTTTTCTGTCATAGGAGTTCAGGAGTTAGTTCATTAAATTAAATAAAAGAATCAAGGGGAAATGGCAACACTGTTTCTTCCACAGTAGCTGGACTTATTTTAGATTCTGTGAAGAAATAATTTCGACTCTGCACTGGAGTCTGGTCTGCTGGGAATCTCCTGAGAGGCTCTATGCTTAACTGAGACACAGAGTCGGACCTTGAGCTTTGAAGGGGAAGGCTAGTACCATCCAGAATACCTCGACATTTCCCGTGGTCCACAAAACAGCTGTCTCCGACTTTCCGAATCCCTCACTTCTGTTGCTCGACTAGCACTACTGGAAGGTTGGGAACACAGCGAAGAAGTGTCATACACTACTGGCCATTAAAATTGCTACACCACGAAGATGATGCGCTACACACGCGAAATTTAACCGATAGGAAGAACATACTGTGATATGCAAATGATTAGCTTTTCAGAGCATTCACACAAGGTTGGCGCCGGTGGCGACACCTACAACGTGCTGACATGAGGAAGTTTCCAACCGATTTCTCATGCACAAGCAGCAGTTGACCGGCGTTGCCTGGTGGAACGTTGTTGTGATGTCTCGTGTAAGGAGGAGAAATGCGTGCCATCACGTTTCCGACTTTGGTAAAGGTTGGATTGTAGCCTATCGCGATTGCGGTTTATCGTATCGCGACAGTGCTGCTCGCGTTGGTCGAGATCCAACAACTATTAGCAGAATACGGAATCGGAGTGTTCAGGAGGGTAATACGGAACGCCGTGTTGGATCCCAACGGCCTCGCATCACTAGAAGTCGAAATGACAGGCATCTTATCCGCATGGCTGTAACGGATCATGCAGCCACGTCTCGATACCTGAGTCAACAGATGGGGACATTTGCAAGACAACAACCAGTTCGACGACGTTTGCAGCAGCATGGACTGTCAGCTCGTGGACCATGGCTGGGGTTACCCTTGACGCTGCATCACGGACAGGAGCTCCTGCGATGGTGTACTCAACGACGAACCAGGGTGCACGAATGGCAAAACGTCATTTTTTCGGATGAATCCAGGTTCTGTTTACAGCATCATGATGGTCGCATCCGTGTTTGGCGACATCGCGGTGAAGGCACATTGGAAGCGTGTATTCGTCATCGCCATATTGGCGTATCACCCGGCGTGATGGTATGGGGTGCCACTGGTTACACGTCTCGGTCACCTCTTGTTCGCATTGACGGCACTTTGAACAGTGGACGTTACATTTCAGATGTGTTACGATCTGTGGTTCTACCCTTCATTCGATCCCTGCGAAACCTTACATTTCAGCAGGATAATGCCAGACCGCATGTTGCAGGTCCTGTACGGGCCTTTCTGGATAGAGAAAATTTTCGACTGCTGCCCTGGCCAGCACATTCACCAGATCTCTCACCAATTGAAAACGTCTGGTCAATGGTGGTCGAGCAACTGGCTCGTCACAACACGCCAGTCACTACTCTTGATGAACTGTGGTATTGTGATGAAGCTGCATGGGCAGCTGTATTTGTACACGCCATCCGAGCTCTGTTTGACTCAATGCCCTGGCGTATCAAGGCCGTTATTACGGCCAGAGGTGGTTGTTCTGCGTAATGATTTCTCAGGATCTATGCACCCCAATTGCGTGAAAATGTAATCACATGTCAGTTATAGTATAATATATTTGTCCAGTGAGTACCCATTTATCATCTGCATTTCTTCTTTATGTAGCAATTTTAATGGCCAGTGGTGTAGATTGAGCTTTTTCCTCAACTTGAAAGCTGCATCCCTCAGGAGCGCGAGTAGTGAAACGCATGGAGCTGGATTCGACACGCAGTCCACAACTGTTTTAATATCTCAGGAAGGTACAATGCCGTGTCATACTGTTGAGGTCTACGGCTGTGCTTTAATACCGAGTGAGAAGACTGAGTGGTTAAAACGCAGCAGTCGTATTCAGCAGGATTAGGATTTTTTTTCTTCTCTAAGTCGAGTGCGATGAAAATCGGAATGGTCGTTTAGAAAGATCGTTTCACATCTAGTGATCCAACATTTTCTAATCTTGATCCTGGTTTCATTTATAGTGAAGTCGTCGTGGTCAGGACGTTAAATCCTAATCATCGTTCGTTCCTTTATTTCTGAATATGCGTGATTGGTGTTATCAGGTACGCTTGTGATTCGACCTTTACTTTCACTCCTAGCGCAGATGAAGATTTCTTACCGATTTCACAGAAGTTCGTTAAGAATAGAAATGCGCAAGTGATAAGGGGTACACTCCAGTGAGAGGAGAAAGGTGTAAGATCACAGTGCCGTCGACTCTGGCCCGCAGTTGGGGGAATGCGTCTGTTATTTAGTGCGCTGTTCCCCCAGCGCTAATGCGACAGCGAATTAAAGTCGCATCTGGGCCACGCCGTTAAGGCAATAACCGGAAACCGCGCTGGCTGTCTCTGGAATTCTCAAGGCTGCCCTCCACAGTCGTTAAGAGCGGCCCAGTGCTCTCTTCACCATTTAGCGACAGCGGCACATCGCAACCACACTGTACGGCTGGTTTGAATTAAAAACTTGGGAGGCTGCATGGAAGCTTCTCAGTTCCGTGTAACTTGTAGAATTTTTGTTGTTGCCGCGTCGCTTTTAAGTTTTCTGAAGCGAAAAAACAAAATTATTATTTTTCTTATATCGTATAGAGTTGCATATAAGTACCTGTGGCGTTTCAGAAGATGACTGCGTGCGAAGAAGAAATACAAAAAATAGATATATGTCAGCGGAAAGAGTATCTCCTCACGCGTTTAACTCGCATTACACGTGCACAATGTGGACACTGTGGCACGGCAGACTGCCATACTATAGTTCAGTTCTTTTATCTTGGCGGTTCGCGCATGCCCGCCCAGACGCGGGAGATTGCTGCGTTGCCAGTTGCTGCTTTGACATACTTACCATTCGATTTCACAAAAACTATTTGGCCCAAAAATTTGATTTTTACACATCTTCTTGACAGATACCTCCCCCCCCCCCCATAAATGACTTAATTTTGTTTCGATGTTCAACGCAGTTATTGTGCAGCATTAAATGTAGTAAACCACTGCACGAAATTTTGAAGAGTTTACAGAGGTAAACGTCCATAGCGTATAATTTCCGTATGGTTGATTTCAGTTGCCACTAGAAATTTCAAAAAATTACATTCAAACGAATAAAATTCATGAAGTAAGACACTTCGATATTGTTTTTAAATAAAGAAAGTATTAAACACAGAACTAGGTTTGAACTCGGAACCTTTCGCTTAGCAGCCAAACACTTTAACCATTACGCTAACGCAGCTCATCGTTCAACATAGTTCTTGGAGGACTTTAAACCAGGACGCAAAATACTGACAAACACTGTTGGTGTGACTATGAATTACTCACTTTTCGTCGAAGTACAATAGGAAATAAAGAATTACCGCTGTTCTTTATTGCGAAAAAGTGGTTAGTGAGAAAGATACAAACATCTTTCCTTGCTATCGCCTGAATTAGGAGGCTTATTGCTTGTTTGGTTTAATTAATTAATAGAATATGAAGCAATTGGTATAAAGATGCTTTTACCAAACTTTCTATAAAAGAACTTCTGCTATCAAGACATTGCTTTTGTTCAGTTACTTTATTTCTGAAACTGAAGACACTCGACTGTGCTCTGTACTGCAGTCGAGCTCTGGCAACGTCGTTCTCTGTTCATTGGCTGACTGTGTATTGTGACGTCAGATGCGCAGTACGAACCTAAACTCGGCCGCCGTCATAAATGACGCACACTTTAGCGAACACGATTTGACTGGGTTGCCTATCTGCAGGCGCGAAGCAGTTCGAAGCGATAATATCAGCGGATGGTTTGTATGTATGTTCTGACACCCCTGGCCCCTAGTGCAGCTAGGCCAGTGCACGTATTACGAATCGAAACTGACAGATGGGCTCTGCCCAATGACACGTGTCATTTTTGTGTATGTCTTGTAGTTTTCAGTGCAGTCGACTTCTGAAACCCAGGAGTTGCTTAAGAATAACCTTATATTTGCTTGTCCTCATTTGATTCTCTATTTTCTCTCCGAGATAGTTTTCTTAGTTTGTAGATTTCCTGTGCAATTTTTTTCCACAGTCCCCTTTACGAAAGACAAATTTTTGTACTACTCTCAAACAAATGAACGTTTCCAAATTTTAAACCGAGCTACATGTACACACTCCAGAAGTCACTACACACCACACGCAGTAGCATACTTTATACTAGTATTAGCCAATTTTCTATCTTACTGCATTAGCATCCTGTATGGTCCTTAATCAATCTGATATTCTACGGTCGCAGGTTCGAATCCTGCCTCGGGCATGGATGTATGTGATGTCCTTAGGTTGTTGTTGTGGTCATCAGTCTTGAGACTGGTTTGATGCAGCTCTCCATGCTACTCTATCCTGTGCAAGCTTCTTCATCTCTCAGTACCTACTGCAGTCTATATCCTTCTGCATCTGCTTAGTGTATTCAGTGTATTCATCTCTTGGTCTCCCTTTACGATTTTTACCCTCCACGCTGCCCTCCAGTACTAAATTGGTGATTCCTTGATGCCTCAGAACATGTCCTACCAACCGATCCCTTCTTCTAGTCAAGTTGTGCCACAAGCTCCTCTTCTCCACAATTCTATTCAATACCTCCTCATTAGTATGTGATCTACCCATCTAATCTTCAGCATTCTTCTGTAGCACCACATTTCGAAAGCTTCTATTCTCTTCTTTTCTAAGCTATTTATCGTCCACGTTTCACTTCCATATGTGGCTACAATCCATACAAATACTTTCAGAAACGACTTCCTGACCCTTAAATCTATACTCAAAGTTAACAAATTTCTCTTCTTCAGAAAAGCTTTCCTTGCCATTGCCAGTCTACATTTTATATCTTCTCTACTTCGACCATCATCAGTTATTTTGCTCCCCAAATAGCAAAACTCCTTTACTACTATAAGTGTCTCATTTCCTAATCTGATACCCTCAGCATCACCCGACTTAATTTGACTACATTCCATTATCCTCGTTTTGCTTTTGTTGATGTTCATCTTATACCCTCCTTTCAAGACACTGTCCAATTCCATTCAACTGCTCTTCCAAGTCCTTTGCTGTCTCTGACAGAATTATGTCATCGGCGAACCTCAAAGTTTTTATTTCTTCTCCATCGATTTTAATACCTACTCCTAAATTTTCTTTTGTTTCCTTTACTGCTTGCTCAATATACAGATTGAATAGCATCGGGGATAGGCTACAACCCTGTCTCACTCCCTCCCCAACCACTGCTTCCCTTTAGGTTAGTTAGGTTTAAGTAATTCTTAGCTCTAGGGGACTTATGACCCCGGATGTTAAGTCCCATAGAGCTCAGAGCCATTTTAACTTTTGATATTGTTGTCATGATGGCTACAAGAGATACACATTGGTGGCAAGGGAACTGCCACATGCCCTCCAAATGTGCCAAACAGGTATTCAGCAGGAAGAACACTGCCTTTGTTCCAAGGATTCACGTTTATATTCCAGGAATATTTCGTTACACCTCCGCGTGGGCTGTACCGACCTCTTGAGATCCTAGCAGCACGTGTCTCAAATACTTCGGAATGTGTTGTTGTGCCTGCTCGATAAGGGTCAAAATCGCTGGAACAGTAGAGTTGCACTTACTTGCCTTTTGCATGAGGCATCCTTCATAGATGCATTACTTTTCCCCGGAAACCTTCCAATAAATGTCTTTCAGTAGCATTCTCTATAACTCAGCTTATGTATTTGTCTCATTTTGTATCGCTTGTTAGTACCACCCCTAAATATACTTACGTGCTGTGACGAGCTCGAGTTCTTTCTGTTTGTTACAGGCATTGCCTTGTATTCGTCCACATCCAAAGAGAGTTGCAATTCATTAACGAAATAAAATGTTAGTCCAAGGCAATCTGCATTTGCCTACAATGATCAGCGACCAGTATTCCAGTGTTTCTGAATCTGTACGATACATCGTTTATGTATATTAAGAACATTACAGTTCCTATTACGTTTTTTGGGACGCACCCGCAGTTACTTTCATTTCTGCTGAACATTCGTCGCTCAGCACAATTTACTCTAATATGTGAGCCCAGAAACAGTCCAGCCATTCGTGTATCAGTGAGGCTGTTCTCTGTAAACGTAACTTGGTCGGAACTCCAAGTGTCGTAAGGCGTGGGATGCCCTTCGGAGAACTAGTAAGACCTTGTTACCTGCATCCAACTGCGTGAATACTTGTAGCTTTTACTGAAAATGTTAATTTTAGTAATGGTACAGACACTAACGGTCGTCGAAAGAAACACACTTTCTGTTCAGTGTCAGGCACGTTTGCTTTCTACCAATTTCTGATTATGTGATGAACAGTGCGAAATGGCGTACACAGTTCTCATTTCGTCTTCATCTAAAGTGGAGATATTCGATAACGTAGCGATCGCTAAATGTATGAAATCTATTGTAATTTAACTAACGAAGAAAGAAACAAAAATCAGTGCTTACGATATCATGTAATCATAAAATAAACGAAGTATTATGCAAAAGAAACTATCGATAAAAAACTATTTCAACAGAAGAATGTTCAAGAAGCTATAGGCGAGGACCTTTAATTTGGGTGAAAACTGAGGTCGTCCTTCATACAGGGTAAAGCTGTTTCCTACTCACGTCCATGTTGGTATTATACTGTGCTCCTTTTCGAATGGCCTGCTTGTCAACGGGTTATATACATGCTCTCCCTTCACGCTATGAAAACCGTTCATCACCTGTACCATCAGTCAATCGACTTTATTTCATGCCCAAAGCAAAGATGTAAAATCTATCCAATGCATCCGTCACAGCTCGAAGGATAGGGTACATAGAGTACATACTGACTGTAATTGTTAACTGAATGTAAAACTGGCACTTAAATTTACTCATTTGTTCTGTTCTCAAACTCTTGATGGGTTGAGGAAGGAGGAGAAGTCACAAGGAAAACGGTCTATTCAGTAAGTCACACATTTCTTCAACAATTACAAGCTGAGACTGCTGGATCGACAAAACCGTTCATTAACGTTTCGCCGCTGTTTGTGGGCAATACATTACGAGATGAATCAGAGGCAACTGCGTCGAAGGCTCAAGGGGCCCCGATTTTATACAGCCGTTCTTAGCTACATAGGAGGCACTAACAATCGTCACGTGATGCCAAATACAGGTGACATTATGAGTTATCGATTGATAGAATTACTCTCTTTGAGCAAAGTCGGCTTCCACGTTTTATATAACTCACCCTTCAATTCTGTTAAAATTGTTTTGGAGCTTCATAAACTTCTTTTCTCTCTATACAAACGTTGTATTGGCTAAAAAGCTAGTTTCACGAAAAATTATTTTACGTTCTTCGTAGTATAGTGGACGATCTGCAACGGCCAATTGAACAGTTAATTCAATGACAGCTACTCTTGTGTTCGGATAAACACGGCCCCCATAGATGACATTCGTCTTTTACAGTACTAATGAATTTGTGTGTTTTCCTGGTGGAGCTAAAAAATCAACTTGGCCCAGTACTTACCAGAATTTGCCAATGCGATCAGTAACATTGTTTATAAATGGGACAGCCCCATGGCTGTCATTGTTCCTAATTAGTCCTAGACATCTTTTTCTCAGCCGCATTGCACGTCTCATCTCTCTTCTAAATAATTGTCTAACAAGCAGACTGTAAGAAACTTCCACGGTATTATCACTTTTTTCTAACTAGTTACGTTCAGCCTTACTGTAAGATCCATAAGATGACATATTAGACTAATGGATCTTGGACATTCGCGATTGGACTGAATCGTGAGTTTTGCAGAATGATTCTCATCTTTTTTTCCTTTTGCGATTCACGACGTATGAAATTGTTTTCAGCGCTATTCTGAAAAATGCTCCAGGCAGTCAGAGAACGTGTTAGATGTCCTATAAACTAACAGAAGTGAACTTTTAAAGTCAGCTAATGTAGAAGAGAGTCACTGACTGTGACGTTGTTATAGCCTCAATGACTACAACTGTTAAAATAAATATTTACAGACGTAGAAAAACTAGTGTGTTCAGAAAGTACGAAAGGAAACAGCTTGCAGAGAACTTGTGCAGTCAACATCAGCCATTGAACTCGGGGGGGGGGGGGGGGGGGGGGCGAAGATGCGTAACAGCAAGAAGTAGAATTGAACCGTATTGTTCTGTAGTGACATACAGGGTGTTACAAAAAGGTACGGCCAAACTTTCAGGAAACATATAAAACAAATAAAGAACAAATAAACAAATAAAGAAAAAATGTTATGTGCACATGTGTCCGGAAACGCTTAATTTCCATGTTAGAGCTCATTTCAGTTTCGTCCACCTACGCTCAATGGAGCACGTTATCGTGATTTCATACGGGTTACTCTACCTGTGCTGCTGGAACATTTGCTTCATGCACGATGGAGCTCCTGCACATTTCAGTCGAAGTGTTCGTACGCTTCTCAACAACAGATTCGGTGACCGATGGATTGGTAGAGGCGGACAAATTCCATGGCCTCCACGCTCTCCTGACCTCAACCCTCTTGACTTTCATTTATGGGGGCATTTGAAAGCTCTTGTCTACGCAACCCCGGTAGCAAATGTTGGGACTCTTCGTGCTCGTATTGTGGACGGCTGTGATACAATACGCCATTCTCCAGGGCTGCATCAGCGCATCAGGGATTCCATGCGACGGAGGGTGGATGCATGTATCCTCGCTAACGGAGGACATTTTGAAAATTTCCTGTAACAAAGTGTTTGAAGTCACGCTGGTACGTTCTGTTGTTGTGTGTTTCCATTCCATGATTAATGTGATTTGAAGAGAACTAATAAAATGAGCTCTAAAATGGAAAGTAAGCGTTTCCAGACACATGTCCACATAACATATTTTCATTCTTTGTGTGTGAGGAATGTTTCCTGAAAGTTTGGCCGTACCTTTTTGTAACACCCTGTATATGTGCCGAGCAAGGTTGTGCATAGTGGAAGAAGTCGCCGTGGTAACATCAAGATGTTACTAAAACAAAATAACTTCATCATGGATCCAAGCGAAGTTAAAACCATGTTAAGAAACAAAAGCTAAACAAAGCGTAAATGATCGTAAGGTGAGCAATGCGAAAGGTATGTTCGATAAAATCGACAGTAAAATATGTAAAAGCAGTATGAATATTTCATAACTCCGCAGAAACTTCACAACGTACAAATTACTTAAGATGTCTGCAGCTTGTAAACAAGTGAGTAAACAGAAGTACATTCAGAAGCCAAACGGGAAAAACCCTTCCCTTCCGCTATTGATAACACGAGCACCAACTTAACTGTTTCGTGTCCTGAAAGTGGCCTAGCGGTGAACTTGCTCTCACACTTGCAGGCATAATTAACCGTGGCATTTCGCTCAATCATTGCTATTGGGATCAAGTTACTAGCAGGAGCTGAAGACAGTTGGAGCGATTTCAGAGCTACGAAAATAAGTTGTAGACTGACTCGAATAAACAGATAACGCTGATTAAGACCCACACATACAAGATACAAGAAGCTTATTTAGTTAATCTGATAGCACTGAAATAATTGGCAACGCTTTCTTATACTGCTCAATTTACACAAGCTTTTGGACCGACAGTCAGTTCTCAGTCAAAGGAGAGAATCACACCCGACAAATGTTGAACTACGAGAAACTGAAAACGAGCGCGAGAAAGAGAGCGCTTATATAAAAAGACTTGACGGTGGCAGGAGAACTTCAACCTTTATACAGGCGGTAGCAACGATGACTCAAAGTTACGGTTATAAAAGCACTTACGATCAATCGAATTGTCGCGAATAGTGAGCAACAGGATATTCAAATCCTTGTATGCCCATCTTTTTAGAGACGGTTTTGGCACTCAACTGTTCGATACAGGATGTCAAATTAAACACCTTTCAGCCATCTATTTTCCAAGCTTCTTTTATTTGGCAACCCGTTTCAGCGTTTTACTACGCCATCTTCAGGCCCTGACTGACGTGTAGTAAGATTATACCTTGGTTTTGGTCGAAACAGGGGCCAGCAATACTTGTGTTAGTAGATTTTTGCTATAGCGACCACTCCAACCTTCAGTTGCCAGCATATGATGGTTGAAGTGATCGCTGTAGCAAAATTCTACTAACACGAGTGTTGCTGGCATCTGTTTTGATAAAAACCGCGGGAAACTTCGTATACGTCGGTCAGGGGCCTGAAGATGGAGTAGCAAAATGCTGAAACTGGTTGCCAAATAAAATGTTGGAAACTAGACGGCTGAAAGGTGTTTAAGATTTTTGAAGAGTGTTCTCGTTGGAAACCGGTTGCCTACCCTAACGTTTCAGCGCTTCAGTGCTCAGGAACACTGGCGCAACATGGCACGGAAGCTGCTGGTACATGTGGCTCGTAGGCGTACCGTACCTGTCGCGGCAACGCAAGTTGATTTGTTGTTGTTGTTGTTGTTGTTGTTGTTGTTGTGGTCTTTAGTCCTGAGACTGGTTTGAACAGCTCTCCATGCTACTCTATCCTGTGCAAGCTTCTACATCTCCCAGTACTTAATACAACCTACATCCTTCCGAATCTGCTTAGTGTATTCATCTTTTGGTCTCCCTCTACGATTTTTACCCTCCACGCTGCCGTCCAATACTAAACTGGTGATCCCTTGATGCCTCAGAACATGTCCTACCAACTGGTCCCTTCTTCTTGTCAAGTTGAGCCAAAAACTCCTCATCTCCCTAATTCTGTTCAATACCTCCTCATTAGCTATGTGATCTACCCATCTAATCTTCAGCATTCTTCTGTAGCACCACATTTCGAAAGCTTCTATTCTCTTCTTGTCCAAACTATTTATCGTCCATGTTTCACTTCCATACATGGCTACGCTCCATTCAAATACTTTCAGAAACGACTTCCTGACACTTAAATCTACACTCGATGTTAACAAATTTCTCTTCTTCAGAAACGCTTTCCTTGCCATTATCAGTCTACATTTTATATCCTCTCTACTTCGACCATCATCAGTTACTTTGCTCCCCAAATAGCAAAACTCCTTTACTACTTTAAGTCTCTCATTTCCTAATCTAATACCCTCAACATCACCCGACTTAATTAGACTATATTCCACTATTCTCGTTTTGCTTTTGTTGATATTCATCTTACATCCTCCTTTCAAGATGTTTGACATTTGTTGACGGAGGTGAAAAACCTGAGACCCAGTGCTCAATTTGGGTGCTACTTAATACCTTGCCTCCCACAAGAGTTGGTATACTGGGCTCGCATTCGGAAGGACGACGATTCAAATCCGCGTCCGGCATTCGTGATTTAGATTTTCCTTGGTTTCGCTAAATTGCTCCACGCAGATGCAGGCAAGATTCCTTCGAAAGGCCATAGCTGATTTCCTTCACGGTTGTTGAAAGAATCCGAATTCGTGCTCCTTCTCTAATGACCTCGATGTCGATGGGACGTTAAATATTAATCTTTCATTCTTCCCAAAGAGAGCAGCGCCATTTACTGACGAAAGGGGGACAACTTTTTGTGGCAAATGTTACTATGTCTGCCACAGCAGTTCTGGAAGGACCACTGAGAGCTTAGGTTCCAATGCGCTGGCGCCGCTCAGCGGCCAGCTTCACTTTTCAGGTGTATCCCTGCGCAGGAAGCCGTCTAAATTCATGATTTTAACGGAAAGTAATCTCTTCGTGATAAATAGAAACTTATTAATACAATCAGGTGTTGACTCATAAAAATCAGGCAAAAATTTCTATACAACTACGTATTATAATTTTCTGTTTATCGGTTCTCGTACGCCCTCACGCGTCTAAGCCTGATTTGCAAAGTTGCTCATTAACTAATTACCGAAGTCTCCGAATTAATTTTAGCGTCGAGTGCCTCATTTTCTTCACATTAAAATATTCGAAAATTTTATCGCTATCTCTCGGAGGTGAGGTATCACACGTAATGAAAACCAACGTTCGTTCTACACCCATAAATGGAAGGCGAAATGAAGACGTCTGAAATGCCTCTGCAGCGGCAAGTGCTGCCACTGGTGGCCAATAACCTGTGCGCAGACGACGGTCTCCCTGATAGCTCGTTCGCAGCGGAGGACGAACGGCGGCAGCGCGTCCCTTGCCGTGCCTTGCCTTGTCGCCGGGCGCCCTGCGAGCAAACTCAATTCCCGGCCAGGCGAGGGCTGGCTAAATAATCGAACAATCCCCCGGCGGGGTGCTGCTCGCTGCCAAATTGAAAACAGATCGCAATGAAATTCCTCGGCGGGACCACGCCTGCACCCGGCGCTGCTCGCAAACCACTTTATAAGACTTCTTAGTGGCACCGTTTAAATTGGATCCGCGCTTTCTTTCCGTTTCTGTTGGCCGTGCCCCCCCCCCCCCCCCCCTCCACCCGTCTTGCTGCCGGCTGTAGCGGTCGTATTGCCGAAACCGAACACGAAATGTCCCGACTTGGAAACGAAGTGCGACACGTGTTCATTATTCAGTGACCTCGCCTCCTCCCGGATGCTGTGCGTCAGCCAACGCATCACTGTTACACAACTTCTTCGTTCAGTTACGTTTCTTGAACGCTATATTTCCCTGACCTGCTCGTTGTCGGTATTCAATAATCTATTTCATTACTATGTAGTGGTTAGCCTGAAGACCTTGTAACCCTCAAATGCTTCTATATCCTCTTCACCGTGCGAGTGGGAAAGCGTCATTGTGATGCCTGATCGAAGAGGAAAGTATACAAGAAGTCAAAATCTACATCTACACTTGGCGAGCTACTTCACGGTGTGCGGTTTAGGGTACTCTTCGTTTTTAAATTCGTGAACAGTGTCTGGAATGAATGACTGTCGTGATACTCCGTGTTAGCTCTGTTTACTCGGAATTTCTCGTTGTGCTCATTTCCGGCAACGTGCGTGGGAGACGTACTCACCTCCCAGTGGTGCACAACATCCCTCTTGTAGCTAGCTACTGCCATCGGAGTTCATTAACTATCTCCGTAATTGTCTCGCGGCTACAGAAATGAATTCGTGAAGAGAGACATCTCTCTTCGTTGGAACTTGTCTGCCTCCTCTATTAATCCATCTGTTATGGGTCCCAGACCAATGAGCAGTACCCAAGACTCTATCGAACGAGTATTGCGAAAGGCACCTCCTTTGTGAATGAATTACATTACATTATTTCTATGAATCGCCGTATAGCAACTGGTTTTCCTACTGTTTGTTTTACGTCGTCATTTCGCTTCACAGTGAAGCGAAAGTGTCGTTGTTGTTGGGGTTGTCTTCAGTCCCGGGACTGGTCTGATGCAGCTCTCCATGCCACTCTATCCTGCGCAAGCTTCATCTCCCAGTACTTAATGCAACCTACATCCTTCTGAATCTGCTTAGTGTATTCCTCTCTTGGTCTACCTTTACGATTTTTACCCTCCACGCTGCCCTCCAATGCTAAATTTATGATCCCTTGATGCCTCACAACATGTTCTACCATCCGGTCCCTTCTTCTTTTCAAGTTGTGCCACAAACTCCTCCCTTCAAGACACCATCCATTCCGTTCAACTGCTCTTCCAAATCCTTTGCTGTCTCTGACAGAATTGCAATGTCGTCGGCGAACCTCAAAGTTTTTATTTCTTCTCCATGGATATTAATACCTACTCCGAATTTTTCTTTTGTTTCCTTCACTGCTTGCTCAGTATAAAGATTGAATAACATCGGGGAGAGGCTACTACCCTGTCTTACTCCCTTCCCAACCACTGCTTCCCTTTCATGCCCCTCGACTCTTATAACTGCCATCTGGTTTCTGTACAAATTGTAAATAGCCTTTCGCTCCCTGTATTTTACCCCTGCCACCTTCAGAATTTGGGAGAGAGTATTCCAATCAACATTGTCAAAAGCTTTCTCTAAGTCTACAAATGCTAGAAACGTAGGTTTGCCTTTCCCTAATCTTTCTTCTAAGATAAGTCGTAAGGTCAGTATTGCCTCACGTGTTCCAGTATTTCTACGGAGTCCAAACTGATCGACCCCGAGGTCGGCTTCTACTAGTTTTTCCATTCTTCTGTAAAGAAGTTAGTAGTTTGCAGCTGTGGCTTATTAAACTGATTGTTCGGTAATTTTCACATCTGTCAACACCTGCTTTCTTTGCGATTGGAATTATTATATTCTTCTTGAAGTCTGAGGGTATTTCGCCTGTTTCATACATCTTGCTCACCAGATGGTAGAGTTTTGTCAGGACTGGCTCTCCCAAGGCCGTCAGTAGTTCCAATGGAATGTTGTCTACTCCGGGGGCCTTGTTTCGACTCAGGTCTTTCACTGCTCTGTCAAACTCTTCACGCAGTATCGTATCTCCCATTTCATCTTCATCTACATCCTCTTCCATTTCCATAATATTGTCCTCAAGTACATCGCCCCTGTATAGACCCTCTATATACTCCTTCCACCTTTCTGCTTTCCCTTCTTTGCTTACAACTGGGTTTCCATCTGAGCTCTTGATGTTCATACAAGTGTTTCTCTTAGCTCCAAAGGTCTATTTAATTTTCCTGAAGGCAGTATCTCTCTTAACCCTAGTGAGATACGCCTCTACATCCTTACATTTGTCCTCTAGCCATCCCTGCTTAGCCATTTTGCACTTCCTGTCGATCTCATTTTTGAGACGTTTGTATTCATTTTTGCCTGCTTCATTTACTGCATTTTTATATTTTCTCCTTTCATCAATTAAATTCAATATTTCTTCTGTTACCCAAGGATTTCTACTAGCCCTCGTCTTTTTACCTACTTGATCCTCTGCTGCCTTCACTACTTCATCCCTCAAAGCTACCCATTCTTCTTCTACTGTATTTCTTTACCCCATTCCTGTCAATTTTTCCCTTATGCTCTCCCTGAAACTCTGTACGACCTCTGGTTTAGTCTGTTTATCCAGGTCCCATCTTCTTAAATTCCCACCTTTTTGCAGTTTCTTCAGTTTTAATCTACAGTTCATAACCAATAGATTGTGGTCAGAGTCCACATCAGCTATTGGAAACGTCTTACAATTTAAAACCTAGTTCCTAAATCTCTGTCTTACCATTATATAATCAATCTGATACCTTTTAGTATCTCCAGGAGTCTTCCATGTATACAACCTTCTATCATGATTTTTAAACCAAGTGTTAGCTATGATTAAGTTGTGCTCTGTGCAAAATTCTGCCAGACGGCTTCCCCTTTCATTTCTTAGCCCCAATCCATATTCACCTACTACGTATCCTTCTCTCCCTTTTCCTACACTCGAATTCCAGTCACCCATGACTATTAAATTTTCGTCTCCCTTCACTATCTGAATAATTTCTTTTATCTCATCATACATTTCTTCAATTTCTTCGTCAGCTGCAGAGCTAGTTGGCATATAAAGTTGTACTACTGTAGTAGGCGTGGGCTTCGTATCTATCTTGGCCACAATAATGCGTTCACTATGCTGTTTGTAGTAGCTTACCCGCATTCCTATTTTCCTATTCATTATTAAACCTACTCCTGCATTACCCCTATCTGATTTTGTGTTTATAACTCTGTAGTCACCTTACCAGAAGTCTTGTTCCTCCTGCCACCGAACTTCACTAGTTCCCACTATATCTAACTTTAACCTATCCATTTCCCTTTTTAAGTTTTCTGACCTACCTGCCCGATTAAGGGATCTGACATTCCACGCTCCGATCCGTAGATCGCCAGTTTTCTTTCTCCTGATAACGACATCCTCTTGAGTAGTCCCCGCCCGGAGATCCGAATGGGGGACTATTTTACCTCCGGAATATTTTACCCAAGAGGACGCCATCATTTAATCATACAGTAAAGCTGCATGCCCTCGGGAAAAATTACGGCCGTAGTTTCCCCTTGCTTTCAGCCGTTCGCAGTACCAGCACAGCAAGGCCGTTTTGGTTATTGTTACAAGGCCATATCAGTCAATCATCCAGACTGTTGCCCTTGCAACTACTGGAAAGGCTGCTGCCCCTCTTCAGGAACCACACGTTTGTCTGGCCTCTCGACAGATACCCCTCCGTTGTGGTTGTACCTACGGTACGGCTATCTGTATCGCTGAGGCACGCAAGCCTCCCCACCAACGGCAAGGTCCATGGTTCATTGGGGGGGGGGGGGGGGGGAGAAAATATTTAAATAAATGAAAAACGTTCCGGTAAGTGTGAGTTGGACTCGCGCACAATGGCTCGGTACAGACCTAACTATGTATACGGATGCTTCATCCATTCCAGGAATCGAGAATTCTGGAGAATTTTTCTCTGTTACCGATATAGATACTGGCATGATATCGGTTCAGGCACTCCAAGATTTTCGAGAAATTTTTAAGTTTAGATTTTTTGTGTAGTTCCGTATTCGCTATTGAAATTTTTCATTTACTTTATCAGTTTAGAGTTACAGTAACATGTTGTGCTGAGTGGCAATTGCAGATGCGTTGACTTCGTCTGCCCCTGTCCCTGCTGCGAATACTGGTAAGACTTGGTGGAAGTCTCCATACAAGAAAATGGTACGGCCGACCATACGGCTCTTCATGTTGCGCAAATGTCGAATTATTGTAGTGAATGCCACTCTGGATATTTTATGAGGTATCGGAACGTCATCCAAAACACTGGGAGTGCGACCCTGCATCAGTTGCCGGTATTACTTAGCTATTAAACATTACAGATGCTGTACGTGTCGTTGACACAGACTTTCAAAGTTCTGTTTATATTCGGTCGGCCTCACGCCTGTTACCACCAGATTCTTCTGGACCATTCGCATGGTCCTAAGGACTCCGTTAACCCTACGGCTCTCCACTATCACTTCCTCTCGATTCTCGACATGTATCGGTACCATGAAGTGGTTTACACCGACGGCTCGATGGCTGATGGTCACGTAGGCTTAGCATACGTTTATGGAGGACATGCTGAACAGCACTACTTGCCAGATGGCTGCAGTGTTTTCACTGCAGTGCTGGCGGCCATATCTCCTGCTCTTGATCATATTCGCTCATGCCCTGGCGAGCCATTTCTCCTGTGTACTGGCTCCTTCAGCAGCCTACAAGCTATCGACCAATGCTCCCCTCGCCATCCTTTGGTGGCTTTCATTCAGGAGTGCATCTTTGCCCTGGAACGGTCCCGTCGTTCAGTGTTGTTTTTGTGGACCCCAGGACACGTCGGAATCCCAGGCAACGAACTTGCCGACAGGCTGGTCAAACAGGCTACGCGGAAACCGCTTCTGGAGATGGGCATCTCCGAAACTGACCTGCGTTCTGACTTACACAGCAGGGTTTTCGGCTTTGGGACAGGGAATGGCATAACAGTATACACAATAAATTGCGTGTCATTAAGGAGACTATGAATGTGTGGAAGTCTTCCATGCGGTCCTCTCGCATGGAATCAGTTGTCCTCTGCCGGCTCCGCGTTGGCCATACGTGGCTAACGCATGGTTAACTCCTCCGTCTTGAGGACCCACCTCGTTGTCACTGTGTCTCACAAATGACGGTCGTCCACCTCTTGCTGGACTGCCCACTTTTAGCCGCTAAGCGGCGGACTTTTATCTTTCCCAGCACCCTACCTTTGGTGTTTGGCGACAATGCCTCAACAGCATCTTTAGTTTTACGTTTTATTCGTGAGGGTGGGTTTCATCATTTGATCTAGGTTTTAGCCCATGTCCTTTGTCCCTCTGTGTCCTCCACCCTAGTGCTTTTAGGATGGAGACTTTAATGTGATGCGGTGTGGCTGGCTTCTCCTTTTTATTCTCATGGTCAGCCAGCCATGGTAATCTGATTCCTTGTTTTGATCTCTTCTACGTGTTTCTTGCGTCTTTCTGTGGTTTTCTTGCCCGATTTTCTCCATTTTAGTGTTTGTTCTCCTTTCTCCAAGCTGTGTTTTTGTATGTCTCGATTATTTTACTCCTACCCTTGGGGAATTATTTGGAACGAGGGGCCAATGACCTAGCAGTTTGATCCCTCCCCCCCCTCCCCCCGCTCTCTTTTAAACCAACCAACCAACTTCATCTGATATAGTCTTTGGCAAAACAACAACGTGTTTTACAGGAAATTTAAGAAATTATGTAGTGGAGAAATTATGTAATGAATCACGTAAAAATTAAATTTTTAGCCGACAATTCTTCCCAACCTCGCTGAAATGTATTACGGTTTGGGAAATTAGAGTTTTAGTCTGACTCACATGCAACGAATACCTGTCGCAGGTAGTAAACGAAGCTTGTGGGTATTACTATCTCTAAAATACTCAACAGTGAACGGGTGTCGGTTTCTTCTGGTAATATATCGCATGTAGGCACTTTGCAGTTATTTTTAGCAATCCTGGCGATAGACTTTTACTCTACCAGCGTTGCACTTTTATAGAAACTCAGCGATGTTAACGAACAAAGATGTCAGAAACCCAAATTTCGTCGCGGACACAGCGGTGTCTTGAAACAACTGGCAATATTAATAGTTATTGTGTTGTCCACATGTTTAGCAACATTGGGAAGCATCTTTGAGAGAGACTAAAGGTGAAATACTTGTAGTATCGTTGCTGATGGTTTTACAAAATTTCACTTTTTTTTCACGAAAACTTAAAAATGACGCTACATGATCATTAACCATAAATGCACTGCCTCGAACGGGAACAAGTTTTGGTCACGTGTTTGGGTAAGGCACGTTCCAGTTCAAAGTTATTGTTATCTCGGGCATGAATGAAAATATTAAAATTAAATGTGTGTTGGACAAATTACGGTAGGGTTAAAACAAAGCTGACGGGAGTGGACTTCTAGTATCTTTTCAGAGATCAAGCAGCAAACGGCTCATGATGTCTTTTCTGCGGACAGTATGTGTAACTGTGTTATTAGGGTGAAATTTCTAAAATATCGGAATATGAGAACATTCTGTGCGAAAGCTTTCCAAATTTTGACTTAAAAATTGTCACAATAATTTAGCAATCAAATTGGAAACTCAAAATAATTTGTGCAGAGATGGCGGATGTACTAGATTAGGTGTAAAATCAAAAAAGTGTGATATCGTAATGCAGATGGCCAATGGTTTTAAGAAGTTTGCAGAGTACAGAGGAAGGTACATGGAGGACTGAAACTGTGGGAGCGGATTGTGAATCTCGCCTCGACTGCTCAGTGGGCGAGACCACGAAAATCGAGGTTGAGTGTTAGGGTCCCGATCCGACTCACTGTTCAATCTGTCACGAAGTTTCTCTGATGTAATTTAGATCGTACATCGCTTGACACATATTCGATTGACACACATTCTGAACTGATCTTTGCAAGGCGGTAGTGGTCCAGGAATGTTGCCGAACAATACAAATGTCTCTCCACTTTCAGTTGTTGCTAGTTCTTTGTTTCACTTCTAAGACTGGGAGAGTGTATTCTCTCTCTCTCTCTCTCTCTCTCTCTCTCTCTCTCTCTCTCACACACACACACACACACACACATTCCCACTCCCCCTCTCTATCTCCCTCCCTCCCCCCCCCCCCCCGCCCACAATCCTCTCCGCTCGGTGCGGAGCTGTACAGCTGTACATCAGTTATGAGAGCTACAACGCTGTCCTCAGTCTCCTCTCGATTTCTCTATTCTTAATTGAAACAGATAAACAAATGTAAGCCGTCCTATCAGGTAATCTTTCCATTACGCATTTGCTGCGGTTTGTATCTCTGTCATTATTAAGGTAAAAACGCCATGATGTGTACATTTACTTTTCTGGGAAATTTGTTCTGTGACAGAAGAAAATAAAATTCGTACATTGTTCAAAATGTTGTGGTTAAGTGGCTACTACTATTGCATAGGCAACTTCATTAGTAATGGCCAGCATTTACGAATCCAACTTTCATTACGAATCTAATTTTACGAAAGGTGAAATAAATAAGAAGAATACGTAACGAAACAGAAATCTTCCCAATATTAATTTTACCAGAAATGACCGTGCGCATGTAAAAAAATTTAGAAATAAAATAATCAATCCATTGAATGGTAACAGAATTTAATCCTAAAAGATATTAAAAATGTAGGAAACCTGAGTAACTACAATCATGAAATTTAAACTGAATTAATTAGATACTGCACCGATTCTGAATCGATTGTTAATGTTCACCAAGAAAATTAGCAGAGCCCCACAATGGCATAATATGACAAATGTAAATAAGGGCCGTGCAACACAGAACTGTTAGTTTCTATGTTTTTACGTGGGCTTTGACTTCATCATTGAAAACACAACTACTCTGTTATGACTGGCTGCAGCCAACTGACTTAATGACGCGCGCTACACGAAGCGTGCATTTTACTCGTACTTTGGAAAAACACACATTTTTACCCGTAATTTGTGTAAACGTGCAAAAAACTGGAGTAGCGGTCATGGGCTCTGTAATTACATTTATATGTAGGAAAAAAGGATAACAAAAACTGGAAAATTCTGTTTCATGGCAGATAAAACTCGGTACACCTAAATGCTACTGGAACGAAAGTAGTGCCGATATGTAAAGTATTCTCGAAAACATATCATCTGCTCTGAAAAGTCATTCTCCAAGAGAAGAGCTACCTATCACTTATAAAGTCCGATGAACAATCAGTTTTTAGTGTCATTGTCCGCTGTATGTATCATAACCGTATGTGCTACACCAAAAGAACAGTCTCAGAGACTGCGGTCACGATCACACACCTCAGCCGCTCGCACAAGATATGACACTCAGTTTCTCTCGGGTCTTCAAAAACCTTAGTTACCGTTTCACTTGTCCATATTTCATCTCATTTTTAAAGCTCGACTTCCCTCGCAGAATATTTTGCGAATTACGATGTTTTTACACTTTTACGCGAAGCCACAACTTCAAATTTATAAACAATAATTTGTATTTAGAAAAATTTTAAATGCATGCCATGAGGAAACGACAAATAGCAATTCTACAATTTGGCAATTACAAAACGTCTACAAAAGAAACAAAAAACCTGCGCTTCTGTCGCTCTCTTCAGTGTAAAAGGAGAACGAAAAAATCCAGAGAAGAAAGGAAAAAAAGAAAGCAATGGCTCTGAGCACTATGGGACTTAACTACTGAGGTCATCAGTCCCCTGGAACTTAGAACTACTTAAACCTAACTAGCCTAAGGACATCACACACATCCATGCCCGAGGCAGGATTCGAACCTGCGACCGTAGCGGTCACGCGGTTCCAAACTGACGCGCTTAGAACCGCACGGCCACACCGGCCGGCAAGAAAGCAATGCATGGTAGTATATAGTTATCTTCAGAAGCAGATAACGCATATATAAAGGGTATTTCAAAAGATTCATCTGATTGTACGAGACTATATTTTCTTTATGAATACAGACAAACTTTGTATGAACGGGAACTTGTTCATCGAAACTAAAAGTTCAGGTTGGCGCCTGTTGTAAATAGCCAGTTTATGCGGTTTCTTGCCTCACTCGTTTCTTTTTCGATGTGCGTAGAGTCGAGATGGCGATTACACTAGAAATAAAACAGTGTATTGCGTTCTCCGTTGCCGGTCAGAGTGGCCGAGCGGTTCTAGGCGCTTCAGTCTGGAACCGCGCGACCGCTACGGTTGCAGGTTCGAATCCTGCCTCGGGCATGAATGTGGGTGATGTGCTTAGGTTACTTAGGTTACTTAAACCTAAGTTCTATGGGACTGATGACCTCAGATGTTAAGTCCCATAGTGCTCAGAGCCATTTTTATACGTTCTCCGTTTCGGAACGTGCAAAAGAGCTACAATCATACGGCGTGATTTTCGTCGAGAGTATGACTCTGCAGCTAGAGCGCAACACATCGGACGACGGTAGCAGAACTCCAGATCGCCTGTCTCACCGTTCCTGACGTTTTGCGTTCAGAAGTGTGCAATGAGTTCGACTATCGTCGTGATGATTCTTTCGCGTCCTGTGAAGTGACGCTGAAAATGCAGAATAATAAATGAAAACTTTGATCTTTATTATTGCACCATGAGGTTATAACACTACCGCCCACTACTGTTATATTACAACTTCAAAGCTGGAGTCAGTTCGTATAATGAAATTATTCTTATTAAAACAATTACAGTATAAAGAAGCAGAGCAGTGTAACCCTCTGAAAGGAGTTTTGTTGTTCTGACCGTGATGTACCTAACTGAGGTGGCTTATCGAAAGTGAAAGTCAGAATTACGTAAATATTTAAACAGTAACAAACAATATTTTGCATATTCACACTGTCCAATTGATATAGAACACGGCCGCCAGCCTAATTAGGCATAATAATAAGTAATATTTTTGTTCAAGAAACTAAATATGTCTAACTTTAATGGAAAGATCCAATCTAGACTTTGTCACACGAGAGTTCAACGAACTCTGGCACAAGCATATGTTAACGTTAAAGACGGAACTGACTGACAGAGCAGAACGAAGCTATTCACGTAAGTACAGTATATAATGGTATACACTTTTGCCTTCAAGGCTTCGTCAAACTGAATGGTTTCAATAATATTACTATTAAAGTGCACTTTAGGATTATACAATTAAGCATCGATTTAGTCTCACTTTTCAAATATTTTCCTGTCTGACATGAAATGTGAATACGGTTCACTGCATAGTTATGTATTGTGCATATATTAAGTCTGTCTCTACTAAACACTTTTCTACTTAGGATGAAATTTAAATGGAGTTCACTAGCAGACACTTTCTCACTGACCTTTGAATAAAAGAAGTTACTGTTTTCATAGGTAGTGGTCTTTCTGTTAAATGTTATCTAGCACGAGCACAATAGACAAACTGTGGATCCTATTACATTATAAATATGCACTTTCAATACAAAAGAGGAACAAGCACTCAGCAAGCATGAGTATATAACTTCCGACAGTTACAGTTCTCAACCTTTACTGCAGTGAGACACGAAGTTTACATATGTATAAGATACTGACTCACCTTTTGCAATTTACAACAGGCAGCACTATGATCATTTACTAAGCAAAACTTTATAATCCTCAGTTTTAAGAACTTTTAATTTTGAAGTTGACGGCAAACTGGTCAAATACCTGTTTGTACTACTTTATTACTTTAAATTCTATTTTACTTTAGTTTTTTAGCAAGCCCACAAACTTCTAATAAATAGTTTTAATTGCAAAATTACTTTCAGCAAACATTATTTACTTGCACACTCTTTTGCCACTTTAACTTTATTTTTACTTTGTTCAAGAGGCATTGATTAGTGAAACACTGGGCTTTAATATTATTTCAATAAGGACGCTCGGTAAGCACTTTAGTATGGGAAGGACCCTAAGTGGATATGTGACTGAGGATAAATCAAGGTAAGTTTTCATGGATAGTCTTTTTGTTTACATTTTTACTGAAAACAAATAAATCATCCACATGAGCTGATCCTACACTGTACACTTCTACAATTCCTTGATTCCGTTACAGTGATTGCGCAACGTGGTGGCGAGTGCATGTTGGTGGGTGGATTTGCAGGCGGAAATGCTGAACTCTGTCATTTCTTGATGGTGATGATAGATACCAATTCCAGAATAGTTCCATCTATTTATTCACCCATCCGAGGCTTCGGCACATTGGAAAACGGCACGATAAGCTCTCTCGGCACCAGCACAAAACACAACTTTTACACGAGCTGTTGGCGTGTAGGTAGCTCGTCCCAGACTGACTCTTCCGTCCACTTTTCTATCCATGCCACCCACATTTTGCACGCGTTACAAAGTTTCGTTCCGGAGGGGAACCACACCATGTTTTATATCATACTATAATTAAAATCCCTTAGTGAAGGTCAGTAATTTGCATAACAGCAAACAGTCAGTTTAAATAAAATAGATCAGTTACACATATTAGTATTTCTACAAAAAATATTTCACACAGACATTACAATTAAATACAGTAAGTTTTGTCCCCTCCAAATGAGGCAAAGAATTTAAATAAGAGACACTACATCATATAGGAATAAACCATGACATCAAAGCTTTTACAAAGGAGAAAAGTACACTCTCTTATCGAATTAATCCAACAATATTTACAGAAATTCAACTGCATAATATTTAATAAAACAAAAGGCAAAATAAATCAGTAGAGCATTAGATCTATGGTGTTACAAGGTCGTATGTGGATGCATATAAACGATACATCTATGGTGCATGGATGTAAATGATACATCTATGTAAAATCTGTATTTGTGTATAAGAAATAATAGCGTGAAATCAGCGTGTGGTTGAGGTTCTCAGTCATTACTTATGCGATCTACCGACCCAATTTTCAGCGTTCTTCTATAGCAAAATATCTTAGAAGTTTCCGTCTTCTTGTCTAACCTGCTTACCGTCCACATTTCACTTCCATGCAAGGCTACACTCCAGACAAATACCTTCTGAGAATATTAGATGTTATCAGATTCCTGCTTTTTCAAAAATGCCTTCTTACTATTACCAGTCTCCATTTTATATCCTCTTTACTTTCATATTTCTTCCATAAGCAGTTGCCTTGCTTCGCAAATGGGAAAACTGTTCTTATATTTCTAGTATCTCTTTTTCTAATCTAATTCCCTCAGTATCACATGATTTAATTCGACTGTACTGCATCATTCCAGATTCACATTTGTTCGTTTTCATCTTATAATTTCTTTTCAAGACATGCTACATCCCATTCAATTGTTTTCCTTAGTCCTTTGCTGCCTCTGACACAATTACTATATGCTCGGCAAGCCTTAGACTTTTGTTTCTTCTCCCTAAACTTTAATTCTCTCTTCAAATTTTTCCTTTTTTTACTGTTGCTACAGAGCGAATGACGCCAGGGACAGGCGACTCTCTCTCCCTCCCTTCTCAACTATGGCATTCCTTTTATGTCTTCCAACTCCTACAAATGCAGTGAGACTTTTGTGAAAGTGGTAAATAGCCTTTCGCTCCCTATGTTCATCCCTGCAACCTCCGAAATTTCAGTGTTTAGTTCAGTCTACATGGTCAGAAACATTCTCTAAATCCAAAACTGCTGTAAACGGACGTTTGCCTTTCCTCAGCGTGTCGTCTGAGACAGGCATTTGCGGAACTCAAACTGATAGTCCCCGATGTCGGTCTCCACCAGATTTTCCAATCTTTTATAAATAATTCGGGTGAGTGTCCTGCAGCTGTTATTTATTAAACTGATGATTCAATAGTATCCACCCTTGTCAGCATTTGTATTCCATGAAATTAGAATTACAACATTCTTCCTGAAGTCATGAGGGTATTTCGCCTGTGTCATGTATCTTCCACTCAAGGTGGGACAATTTTCTCATGGCTCACTATCGGAAGGACTTGAATACTTAACGGGATGTCGTCTCCTGCAAGGACTTAGTTTCAACATTGATCTTCCAGCTCTGTGACAAATTCTTCTCGGAGTATCACGTCTCCCATTTCATCTTCAATACGCTTCACGTACAGGAAACAGATCACATGTATGGAGTTCAAGTAGTTTACACAGCTCTTGTAACACAGATAATGCTCTTGTGTACGACGAAAGTTTTAACATATAAAATGTATCAGATTGTATGCCTGACGAAAAACAGTGAAGCATCCATAAGGAGAGGAGAAAATGAAACGAAGTTTCTAGGGTAGAGAATGTATGCGATGCTATCGCAGTGACTGGAAAATCGAGTCAAATTTGCGATCAACTCGGCAGTATAAGCCAACTAATCAGTACAACGTTGCACTGCTTGTGGCCTGACTGCACCCACAGATTCGTTTGGGAAGGGCATCATGAGGCCTTGATGTTCTCTCCTGAAGCAAGTTGGCTCACACTTGTGTAACTTGTCCTGATATCCCGGATTACTGGCAATGGGCCGGGTTGTCTTACGAGCCCGTTCCACAGACGTTACGTCAAGGACAGATCTGGGGATCTCGCAGGAAAACCGAGTACCTCAACATCATACAGATTGTTTATACGTAAACGTGTCATTTGTGGACGAGCATAGTTCTGTTGAAAAATAGCACCACGATACAGTCGGATGAGAGGTAACACGTGACGGATTAGGTTGTCGTTGAGTACGGTTGCGCCGTCGGGGTTTGTCACTACCACCTGTAACCTGAAGTCATCCCCGATGGCTTCCCACACAATGATCCCAGAAGTAACACTGATGCGCTTCTCCAGACTATTCGAAAAAATGGGTCCTCTCCCGAGGTCGCCGCAATACTCGCTGGCGATCCTTTGGGGGGGGGGGGGGGGGGGGGTAGTGTTAGAATCGTGATTCACCACTGAAGACAATGTGACACCATCTATCAGCAGCCCGTGCTTCCCGGTCTCTTCACGACAACAAACGGAGACGTTCGTGTTGTGCTGTTAACGGTAGCCTACACGTGAGACGGTAATTAGCTAGCAGCCGCTGCTGTTACTAATCTCTGACCAGTAGTGCGGTATGGGAGAAAATGTAATAGGTGTCCGTTATTTGTTCTCCAATAGCAGGCTCCAGATATGAAGTAGCTACTATTTGCTTGGTGCACAAGACGGCGTCCCTCCATTAGGGTTATAAGACGTCGTCGACCGGGACGTTGATGACGAATAGGCTGTCGACCAGGAACTTGACAACGAATAGGCTTCCCTTCACTTTCCCACACAGTCCAATGTCGGGCTACCCCAAATCTGGATTTTGTGTGATTAGACTAGTCGGACAATAAAATAATTGAGCCGTGGCTGGCTCATGCTATGCACTTGATTAAGCCTTCATTGCGATTCTGTCTTTAGTCTCTCGCGGTTATCGCGATTATGCTGTTATCCTCTCCTTCCGCAGGTGGCAGCAGCGGTGTGTATCGATATTCGTACTTTGGACCATCTTTGACTGGGCGCTTATAGTTTCCAGCTGGGCGGTGTGCGAGGAGTCGGTCGGTTGGCGTGGAGCAGTGAGGAATTCTCGGCGGGGCGTAGTTTGGCCGGGGCCCGCCGGCGGTCTCTGCGCGGTGTCGGAGAGTGTGGCGCTGTTCCCATTTCTACGAGGTCCGTGGCTCACCGACCCTGGACACGAAAGTTGAGTTTTGATTTAACCTACCAGCAAGTCAAGACTGTTCACACTGTGTCATTTGGAGTTCGTTGTCAGCTGTTGGGATATTCCCGCGAGAAACAAAGTGGTTTTGAAGTTGGAAAATTGTAGCCACCCTCTGGGCTTTGACGTAAATTTCAGGCAGTGTAGTTTCCTCATTGTGTTGTTGCTGTCCAGCATGGTGTGTAGTTTGACAGCTCCGTGTATGATTGGTTGTGGGCGCCAATATCTTCTACGTTGTTCCGTTGTACTCCGTGTTGTGCCCTGGTCAGGTGAAGTGGAAATTATCTTGTCGGTGGGTCCGCTGACTGTCAGTCAGTTGGGTTGTCATCGGATCTTGAATGGTTGGCCTGACTGCCTGTCTCACCTAAGCTAGGGTTAGTGTTTGACTTATAGGCCGACCCTCCAACATCTGGGCGCCCTTGTGTGGACTGCTTTATTTTTAAAAAATTTGCTCTTGATGTTGATACTTGTATGGCTTCTAGCGGGTTTTGTGTTTTAAATTACAGTTGTTTTACTCTTATGGCCTTTAGCCTAGTTTAAAATACTGATTCACGTAAGCCCTTGGGCATTTTAAACACTTTTTGAATTTTTAAGTCTCGGCCTTCAGCCGATTTGAATTTAACTCGGCTACTTCAGCCTAACTAAAGAACTGTTTTAAAATAAGGCTTGCGGCCGGTGTGGCCGTGCGGTTCTAGGCGCTACAGTCTGGAACCGCGTCACCGCTACGGTCGCAGGTTCGAATCCTGCCTCGGGCATGGATGTGTGTGATGTCCTTAGGTTAGTTAGGTTTAAGTAGTTCTAAGTTCTAGGGGACTGATGACCTCAGATGTTAAGTCCCATAGTGCTCAGAGCCATTTAAAATAAGGCTTGCCTTTTAAATTTCTGATTATGCTTGCGTTTTAAGTTATTGGCTTCAATCCCAAGGATTAAAGCTGTGTGCCTAAAAAACATTTTTGTGCTCTTGTAAGGTTTGATCAAATAATAAAGTTGTATTTTCGAGTGTAACTGACAGCCTCTTATTTTGGCCCCTTTCCACAATTTATTCTATCTGTCCTGTCCTGCAGGTTAAGCAGGGCATTTCAGCAATGAGGCCCATTTTAAACTCTACCATGTGCTGATAACGTTGTCTCATAGGAGTAGGTGGCCTGTTCGCGTTTTTCACAGTAATCACTCAAGATGTAACGCTACTCACATCCCTTACATACCCCAACCATACCAGGTAACAACACTCAAGAATTGCGGTGTCCGTTCTCCTTGCCACAGAGAATTGCAAGTCAAGCAATGTTCATATCCACCGATAGTTTGCAGTGTGCGAGGTTACATTGACATCGGAGCATGTGTTCTGGGTGATGCATATTCTCAGGATGCCTAGATGTTCAGGTTGCACACGTCGAATACCGTTGTTTGTATTATAAACGCGGTGTTTTGTTTCATGCGGGCCTGTAGCTACTGCTAACTTGCTTGGTAATAAAAGATTCTTTCTACAGCTATTCTGCGGTTCAATTATATTCGTAAGAGTCACTGTTGGAGTGATTAAAAAGTACTCGCATCCAGAGATACTGTTGCTGATGGAGTCACAGACGGTGGTCCTTGGCTGGGAAGCACGTGGTGATCGCAGTGAGCGCGCCGAGTGGGAAGCGCTGGGAACCTGCGTTCCGTCCTGTGGGACAGTCAGCGAGGCGCGAGGCGGCTCCAGGGCGGCGGCCCGGGCGCGCGCCCCCGCGCTTTAGACTGGGGGTGGACCGCGGATCGTGGAGCGTGGACCGGGAGTGGCAGGCGCAGAAGTCTGGACGTGGCCACAAAGCGCGGCCCAGCAACAGGTGGCTGGAGAATACAGGCAGATAAAAACCGGCCGCCCGGCAGCCGATAAAAGGCGGCTCAAACAGACCGGCGAGGGCCGGCAGGGGCGGGCCCGTACAGCCGCGGGGGAGCTGGCCGGGCCAGAGGCGCCGGCCTCTGCATTACGCGCACAGTATCTCCGAAAAATAACTGCAGCGTACCCAGGACTGAACCTGGCACGTTCTGAACTACAAATACCAACTCCTTTGAGGCTACTGCAGCAGTTCAACCTTCAAATTTCGGCCCAATTAGTACCTTCTCTTGTACGTTACATTAAAATGTATTATGCCTTGCAATCTTAATGCCATTGTGATTTTATTTTGTGAACTTGTCCCCTATGGCTGTTGTTGTTGTTGTGGTCTTCAGTCCGAAGATTGGTTTAATGCAGTTACCCATGCTACTATATGCTGTACAAGCCTCTACATCTCCAAATAACTACTGCAACCCACATCCCTCTTAATCTGCTTGCTGTGCCCATTTCTACGTTGCCCTTTACCATTTTCAGCCCCCCTCCTCACATCACTCCAACGATAAATTCATGATGCCTCAAAATGTGTCTTATCAACCGATCCCTTCTTCCAGCCAAGTTATGCCATAATTTTTTCTCCCCAGTTCTCTCCAGTATCTCCTCATTGTATTGTATTGTATTGTATTGTATTGTATGTTAACCGGGGACCTAGAAACGATGGAGAGGCTCCGTCCTCGCCGCAGCCGCAGTGGTCCACAACCCCACGACGACTACCGCAGTCAACTTCACCCCTGCGCCGCCCCACACCGAACCCAGGGTTATTGTGCGGTTCGGCCCCCAGTGGACTCCCCAGGGAACGTCTCACGCCATACAAGTGTAACCCTTATGTTTGCGTGGTAGAGTAATGGTGGTGTATGCGTACGTGGAGAACTTGTTTGCGCAGCAATCGCCGACATAGTGTAACTGAGGCGGAATAAGGGGAACCAGCCCGCATTCGCTGAGGCAGATGGAAAACCGCCTAAAAACCATCCACAGACTGGCCGGTTCACCGGACCTCGGCACAAATCCGCCGGGCGGATTCGTGCCGGGGACCAGGCGCTCCTTCCCGCCCGGAAATCTCCTCATTAGTTACTTGATCTACTCACTTAACTTTCAGCAGTCTTCTGAAGTATCACATTTCAGAAGCCTTTGTTGTCTTCTTATCTAAACTGTTCGTCGTCCACGTTTCACTTACGTACAGGGCTACACACTACAGACAAATACCTTCAGAAAACACTTCCTAACACTTAAATCTACGATCTTAATAAATTTTTCTCGATAAATGCTTATTTTGCCATTGCCAGTCTACATTTTATATCCCATGTACTTCGGCGTCAACTATTGTAATGCCCAAATAGCAAAACTCTCACTTCCTCATGCTGTTCTCTTAGCGTTACCTCACTTAATTCGACTACATTCCATAAGCCTCGTTTTGCTTTTGTTGATGTTCATCTTGTGTCCTCGTTTCAAGACGGTGTCCATTCCATTCAAGTACTCTTCCAAAACCTCTGCCGTCTCTGGCGGAATTATAATGTCATCGGCAAACCTCAGAGTTTTCATTTCTCTCCCTGAACTTCAATTTCTACTCCAAATTTTTAGTTTGTTTCCTTACTGCTTGTTCAATGTACAGATCCAAATGGCGTCAGGAGGGGTACAAAAATATATCACTCCCTTCTTAACCACTCCTTCCCTTCCGAGCCCCTCGTCTCTTGCAGTTGTCGTCTGGTTTCTGCACAAGTTTTAAATAGCCTTTCGCTCCCTATATTGCATCCCTCCTACCTTCAAAATTTTAAGGACTAAATTCCAATAAACGCTGTCAAAAGCTTTCTTTAAGTCAGTAAATCCTAAAACGTAGATTCGCCCTTCCTTAACCTATCCCCTACAAGGAATAGTAGGATCTGTGCTGGCTCGCGCGTTGCTAAATTCTTCTAGAATCCAAACGGATTGCCCCCGAGGTACCATTCTTTTGTACATAATTCGTGTAAGTATTTTGTAATCGTCTCTTTTTAAATCGTTAGTTCAGCAATATTCACACTGTGGCTCCGTAGACTTTCCAGGCGTAGTAACTGATGGCATTCATATCGGGTCTGCAGTCGGACACAATATTTGAGCGGTCCACCTAGCCGCCATCTTCAGTTGAGCAGGCCGCCGCACTAACTCGCCGGAACTGAAATCAAACACGTCGCGGTGTCTCCTTTATGCACCGCCCGTAACTCCACCTCGCGTGCGCGAACATAACTGCCCTTTGGCAGAAAGTACAACAGCGCACCGGTGGTGAAAACTCGCGGAAACGATACATTGATCTCAAACGCTGTTGATAGCTTTTGATGACCGAAACAAAGACCGTTGTCTTTTAAGAACAAGCAAAGCAGGGTTCCAACTCTTAATTAAGAGATATATCTTATCTCTGTTGATAATATAGTCAGACAGCCGAATTTCAGTGGCTTATTTCACTAAATAATCCCACTACCGCGTCGCAGGGGCAATCACTTCTATCTCATCGTACAACATTTTATGTGCTTCAGTAAGACAATGTTTCGCAACTGTGGCGATGGTGCTCCACGCATCGATCCTGGGCCATCCGAACCATTTGTAAAATATGGGCTTTCCCGCAATAGCAGGGGATTTCATAGACTAGACTTCCTCAAACCGAAATAATCCTTCACGGAGCCCAGTTGAGTCTTAGCTGGCGGACGGAATACACTTCTAATATCAATTTTGCCAGAACTGTTCGTTACTTTGGGATAAAAATGGCCAACAACATTAAGAAGCATGCTTGTTTACCTTAGTAAGGGACACCATTCGTTTTACACTTAGACAACTTGATGTCATATCCGAGGATTTATGTCATTTGCATTTGGAAGTTTCGGCGTTGCTGTCTGCTGCATCCTGGAATTGAACTGACAGTTCATCCTGGGCAATATCGGACTGGGACCATGCAAATGCCGTCAGTAGGCAATCCTCGAAGTTTCAACAGCTTTCTTCTCAGTCGACAATAACAGCTGATGACACCCGTTGACTTGCTGTGATCAGTCTCACAACCAAACAACTGGACGATGCTAAGCTGACAGTATTGGAAAAGGGATTGAATTTTGCGCCTACACCCAGGAATGTTCCCATTACGAAATTCATTCCCGCCGTTGAACAATCGGTGTCCCAGATTTTGCCGACGATCTGGCTGATGAAGTTAGGTAAGAGGTCTCGCATGCATTGCGTCGGGTGCCATGCCCGCGAAGTTAAGATATTCTCGCGTGAAAGAGCCGCGATCGGGTCCATCAGAGAAGATCAGCATTTAATAATTATACCAGTACACCATGGAAAAGCAACGGTTCTTCTTTCGCGGGACGATTATGTGAGCAAAATGGATCTTTTGCTGTCTCGGCATACCTAAGATTACAGAACTGTCCAACTGAACGTATAAAACGCAAGACGCTTTCACTTTCGAAGAAGAGTTCATTACCTGACGATGTTATTAAAATGTCGACCAGGTGCTGCAGTCCCGCCGAGATTACACTGTTTGCCTAAGGTGCACAAGCAAAGAATTCCTCTTCGACCTATTGTTAGCAATTTGGGCGCTCCTACTTACAACTTAGACAAGTAATTAGTATCCATTCTCAGTCCCCATTTCGGAAAATGCGAACATCATATTTCCAATTCTCTGCTTTCTATTCAACGTTTGAAGTATGTGTGTCTCGGTCCCATGGACTGATGCCGTGTCTCTTTTTACCAGAGTTCCTCTTGAAGATTCTTTGCCGTTAGTAGATGAAAAATTGGACGAAGAAACATGTTGCCATGCCTTGACGTCGATATTTTTTTAATTTAATGACAATTACTTTGAACAAACTGACGGGCTGGATATGGGGAGTCCATTATCCTCCATAGTCGACAGTTTGTTTATGGTTAAATTTTGAGGACATGGCACTAAAGACGGCTTTCTTGAAACCAACTTGTTTTTGGAGATACGTCAACGGTGCTTTTATGGTATGGCCACATGGGAGGGATCCTCTGGATAGTTTCCCCAGATCATTTTAATAATCTGTATGCCAATATTAAGTTCACGATGGAAGTAGAAAAGGATGGGAAACTTCCGTTTTTAGATCTCTTGGTCCACAGGACGGATGATGGAACATCAGGACACAGTATTCATTGTAAGCCCACACATACAGATATCTTCAAGCATCAAGTTGTCATCCATCGTACCACAGCAAAGGGGTCCTACGTAACTGGATCATATAAATGCTGTGTTCAAGCAGAATGACTATACTGACAATCAGATCCGTCGTGCTCTATAGATTGGGCCTTCGCGGGAACAAACAGTAGATGCAAGCAAATCAGTGGCATTCCTGCCTTTCGCGGGAAGCATCTCTTAAAAAAGAGGAAGAACTTTTAAGAAATTTGACAATAAAAATGTATTCCGTCCGCCGCTTTGCTGGGCTCATTAAAGGATAATTTGGGTTTGAGGAAGCCCGATGTCTACAAAATTCGCCGCTTTTGCGGGAAAGCCTATATTAGACAAACGATTCGTACGGTCCACAATTGATGCGTGGAGCACCATCGCCACAGACGTTTATTTCAGAGAGAAAAATCTGCAGTTCCGAAATATTGTCTTAATGAAGCACATAAAATGTTGTACGATGGGACAGAAGTGGTTGCCCGTGCGTCGCATTATTGAGACTGTGTAGTGAAAGAAATCATTGAAATCCTGCTATCTGACAATATTATGAACAGAGATAAGGCATATCTCTTAATTAAGAGTTGGAACCCTGTTTTGCTTGACATTAAAAAACAATGGTCTGCGTTTCGGTCATCAAGAGCTGTCAACAGTGTTTGATATCGATTTATCGTTTCCGCGAGTTTTCACCACCTGTGCACTGTTGTGCCTTCAGCCAGAGGGCAGTTCGCGCATGCGCAGTGGACCTACTGCGACGTGATTGGTTTCAGTTCCGGCTGGTTAGTGCGACGGCTTACTCACGTGAAGATAGCGGCCAGGTGGACCGCCGAAATATTGTGTCAACATGACGATATATTCCGGCTGGAGACCCGACATGAATATCATCAATATTCACATTTCTCAGAACCTGGTTTCTTTGGAATTTGAATTATTACATTCCTGTTGAAGTCTGAGGGTGTTTCTCTTGTCTCACATATCTTGCACACCAGCTGAAATATCAGTAGTTCTAAAGAAATTTCCTCTGTTCTAGAAGCCTTGTTCCCATTTAAGTTTTTCAGTGCTCCGTCAAATCTTTCTCGTAGTATCAATAACTCCCATCTCGTCTTCATCGGCTTCCCCTTTCCTTCCGCCTTCCAACTTTTCTTTCTTTGCTTTGAACTGGTTTTCCTTCTAGATATTCGTACAGCTGCTTCTCTTTCTTCGAAAAGCCTCTTCAATTTTCCTGTACGCGGTATCAATCTTTGCAGTATTTATATATTCTTATGTATCCTTGCAGCTGTCCTCTCGCCTTCCTGCTTAGCCATTTTGCGTTACCTGTCAGTCTCATTTTTTAGACGTTTGTATTTCTGTTGGTTGGCTTCATTACTGCAATTTTATATTTTCTCCTTTCATCGATTAAATTGTCTCCTGTCATATCCAAGAATTTGTGCTAGGCCTTTTTTTACCTATTTAATCCTCTCAAAGGTACCCATTGGTATTCTACTGTGTTCCTTTTCCCTGTTTCAGTCAATCGTTGCGTAATGGTCCCTCTGAAGCTCACATCATCATCATCATCATCATCTGATTCTTTCAACGTATCTAGATCTCCTCTTCTTAATTTCCCACCATTTTGAATTTCTTCAGTTTTAGGCTACAGTTCATAAGCAAGAAACTGTGGTCAGAGTCCACATCTGCTTCTGAAAATGTCTTTCAATTTAAAATCTGGTTCCTACATCCCTGTCTATTCATTATATAATCAACCTGAAACCTTTCGGTGACTCCACGTTTCTTCCAAGTACACGAGCTTCTTTCATGGTGCTAGTGACAATGAAATTAGCCTCTGTGCAAAATTTCAACAGGCGGCTTCATATGTCATTCCTTTCCCCCAGTCCATGGTCACTTACTATTCTTCCTTTTCTACCGCCGAACTCCAATCACCTATCGTAGTTAAGTTCTCCTCTCTCTTAACTATCTGAATAATTTCTTTAATCTTATCATAGATTCTTTCAGTTCAACGCTAACGTTTTCACTATGCTGCTCGTAGCAGCTCACCCTCATCCCTGTGTTCTTATTCATTATTAGACCTTCTCCTGCATTACATATATTTTATTTTGAAATTATGAGCCTGTGCACATTTGAACAGAAGTCCTGTTCATCCTGCCACCGAACTTCGTTAAGCTCCGCTACATGTAACTCCAATTTATCCGTTTCCCTTTTGAGATTTTCTAAGCTATCTACCCGATTAAGGATGTAACAATCCACGCTTTGATCCGTAGTATGCGAGTTTCGTTGAGCAGTTCCCGCCCTAAGATCAGAATGAAGGACTACTTTACCTCAGGAATGTTTTACCTCAGAGGAGGTCATAATCATTTAAACATAAAGTAGAGCTGCCTGTCATTGGGAAAAGTAACAATTATAGTTTCTACTTGGTTTTAACCGTTCTCAGTACCACAACAGCAAGACCGTGTTGGTTGATGTTACAAGGCCTATTAATCGATCAGTCATCCGGACAGTCTGTCCTTCAACTACTGAAAAAGCTGCTTGCCCCTCTTCAGGAACCACATGTTTGACAGGCTTCTCAATAGATGTCGTTGGGCCTACAGTATGGATATCCGTTTCGTTGAGGTGTACAAACCAGCCTGCCATGCCAAGGTCCATGGTTCATGGGTTTTGAATTTGGCCCGGGTCTTTAGGTATCACATATCCCCGACATATTGTCGATGGGACGCCGTCCATTGTAGGCCATCTCCTGGCACGCCGTCGTCACGCTTGCTGCAGTACTCGACACACCTACTTGGAAAGGAAGCGTGACGACTGTCTGCCAGGGGATGGCCTGAGGATGGTACTGCCTACCGAACGGGTAGGCAATGGGCAAAATAAATACATCGTCACTGTGGACACTAACATGCACTTTTCCATTACGTATCCATGAATCCATGACCGACCTCGGCCTGGAACTCTTTGTAGTCATCTTACATTATAGTAAAAGGGGCATTACTGTGAAATGTATTTTAAAATATTTGGAAGCTGCTTACAATGATGTCAAAAGTATAGATTTTACGTTGGGAAAACTGAATTTCCTTTTCTCTAACTGGGGGCCTTGGCTGATTCTGGCCCACTGCATCTTAGTATCTTCACAAATCATATTTATTTTAACTTCACTTCAACTATAAACTCAACTGGCTGTCCAACGGCCCTTGGCCTACGAATCGGGCCGATCTTTTCTCTCCTTCCCTCTGCCTTTTACTTCACCCTCTGCCTCAGACGATGTCACAGAGGTTAACTTATTATTATTATTATTATTATTATTATTATTATTCCCAAGTTATCAAGAACACCTAAGAGGCAGTCTGTCCCTTGGTGGCGTTATGGGTGTCGTTCTGCCCTCAGGGGCACGAAGGCGGAAGTTTTTGTCATCAGTCTACTGACTGGTTTGATGAGTCCCGCCACGAATTCCTCTCCTGTGCCAATTTTTTTTTTAATCTCGGAGTAGCTATTGCAACATACATCCTCAATTATTTGCTAGATCTATCGCAACGTCTGTCTTTACTTGGGTGTGCAAAGGTACCATCGGTGCTCTGTGGATGGATGCCGATGGGAAAGATGACTCCTACCGAACAGGCCTCGGAAGGTCCAACGGTACCGACCGACCTCCGTGTCATTCTCAGCGCACAGGCCTCACTGAATGCGGATATGGAGGGGCAAGTAGTCACCACACCGCTCTCCCGGCCGTTGTCAGTTTTCGTGACCGCAGCCACTACTTGTCAGGCAAGTAGCTCCTCAATTGGCCTCACAAGGGCTGAGTGAACGCCACTTGTCAACAGCACTCTGCAGACCCCGACGGTAATCCACACAAATGCTAGCCGAGCTCGATAGCGCTTAACTTGGGTGATCTGACGGGAACTGGTGTTACCACTGGGTCAAGGCCGTTGGATCGAAAGTAAAGGCGCGGAGAATAATTCCAGAGAGTAATAGATGGTGTTAGCGAGAGTTGCTAAGCTCCACCGGTAATTCGGCACCCGAAAATGGAATATGTAAAGCCATTAGAAGGATTTCTAGGCGGAACTCATGACCACCAATAGCAGTTCTACGGGAGCAAAGATGCTTCGTAACTGTGCCGGAGACATCGCTCGGAGATTGACTGACTCTCGTGAGACAGTTAAGGCTGTATCTAGTCGGTATTCAGCTTCCTGTCGTTATCATGCGGCAAAGGAAAGGGCTGGTTTTGATTTCCCTTCTACCAAATTGGAGAAATACAATCTCTCTCTCTCTCTCTCTTACAATTTAAAATCTGTTTCCTACATCCCTGTCCGTAGCTCGTATTCTGCACCAGAGAACCACCTGATAACGTAAAGCATGTTAAAGCACCCTTCAACTTTTTGATGAAACACAGGTGACAGATTATTTCCCAAACCATAGAAGGAAAGGATTTCAGTCTCGATTTTACATTCAGGGAAGGATCGTAATAACCCCAGTAGCTATCGCAGCGTCAGTCTGTGATGTTGCTTCCTCTTTTGGGATACTAAGTTTGATAATTACGTATTAAGATTTAAAACAGGATAATCAGCATTACGTAGTTTGCTGCAAGAGCGCAATTAATGTTAAAATTGTTAAACAGTTCAGAATGACGTACTTCATCATCAAGTGATGTATTTTCTCTAGTGCAGATCAGAATTCATTCCATGGGATTACCAGACGCTTGGGTAGTACAGTGGCAGGTATTGCCGTTGGAAAGTTGGAAGACTGGTGACATAAAACGAGATTAATGTTAAGTTTCAATGCAGTGAAGCGTTTCGAAAGATAACAATAATAATCGTACTTCCTAAACACATTAGAGTGCGGGCTCGACATGTAAATGTTCAAATGCTAAGACGTGGCACGCGATCGTTGCGTCATCAAACCGGCCTCTTCCAGTGTACTTAACAGAATGAAAAGACACACAGTTTTGATCCGTGGAATGCGATTGTAATCGTCTTTCGCTAAATAAAACATGATTTATTTTGAACATGTAATTATTATTTCAGCGTAAGATTACAACAACAAATTCTGCAGGAACTTTTCATGTGACGGTCAGAGCAAGAAAAAAGGAGACGACAAAGCAGCGTACTTCACTTCTTACAAACAATCTAGAATCAAATTTTACAAAGAAATACTGATTATGATATAAATGTAAGCTTTGCACGTGGCAAAAAATTACATCGCTGACTTGGCGAATTGTAATGGTTCGCAACACTGCCCTCTTGAATGGAGGAGAAAATGTCTGTCACAGATTTAGGAAACTTCGTTCAATCACATCATTCTGGGGCTTAACGGTAAGTATTGTTGTTATGGTCTTCAGTCTGAAGACTGTTTTGATGCCGTCTCCATGCTACCATATCCTGTGCAAAGCTCATCATCTTTTAAAACTACTGCAACGTACGTCCTTCTGACTTTGCTTACTGTATTCATCTCTTGGTCTCCCTCTACGGCTTTTACCCCCCACATTTCGCTAAAATACTTAATTGGTGATCCCTTGGTGATTCTGTCAAACGATCCCTTATTTTAGTCGAGCCATGTCGTTTCGCAATATGTCCGCTCAATCGAGCCCTTCTTCTAGTCAGGTTGTGCCACAAATTTGTTTTCTCCCCAATTCTATACGGTACCATCTCATTAGTTACGCGATCTGTACAATTAATCTTCAGCACTCTTCTGTAGCACCACATTTCGAAAGCTTCTTATTATCTTCTTGTCTAAACTGTTTATCGCCTGTGTTTCACTTCCATACATGTCTTTACTCAACACAAAAACGTGAAACTACGATTCCTCAGGACTTAAAACATCCTCAAATGTGCCAGTCATAGCTTTTGTGGAGCCGACAGGTTTCAGTGGTGCACCAATTTTATAAAGCCTTTGTGTGACCCCGACTAGAATACAGACGCCAGATTTATGCATCAACCTCTTAATGCTGGAAGAAACATCAAAAAGCCGGATGCAGTTCTCTACGATCGTATTAGGCTGTCAAGGAGCCTAACACGAGTCTAGCTTGAGTGCAGAGCCAGGTGTGCCTCTACTGTCTGTTCGCCGCTTCACTTCGTGGTACTCCATCCGTATAAAACTCTGTCAGTTCCAAAATCGCCAGCATGCATCTCCGTTATCCAGTCATTCACTGAAACCTCCGTTTCGTAACTGCCCATGGGCAACGAGGCCGTTTGGGATCCGTGCGATTGAGAGCCTCGAGTTATTACAGATAGGAGGATATTGTGATCCGAAGCTATGCGTGGAGCAGGTGATCCCCCTCGATACTAAAGAGACCGAGATAACTTTTTGAACTGAATGGCTACAGGAAGCGTTGCATCCCACATTATAGTTTTAAAACTAAATTTTATGAGTATTTAAATCATCGCCAGGATTTTATTAATATTTACACTGATAAGTCTAAGCAGGAAGACTTTCCCGGCTGCTCCGTCTCGTTGACAAAATTTGTCTTTAGAATTGGGCTTCCGTTTACTACGTGAAACTGTTCACTACCTTGAGGGCTGCGACGCAGATGGGACACCGTCGTGGCAAGAAATTCATCATCTGCTCAGAGCCCCAAAGTGTCCTTTTTGCTACTGATCAGATGTGCCCTCGGATAGGGTGGTGCAAGAAATCAAGGACATCCTCCTCCTCTTGTAAAGATAAGATAAGAAAAGGAAATAATTTTGTGTTGGGTCGAGGGCACACAGGAATCCGGGACAGTGAACTCGCAGATACGGCTGCCGGGACTTGTTACCTTTCAGCTCCTATTCGCTGTTCAGTCCCCCTACAGGCTGTTAACCAAACACGTGGCCTGGAAAACCATGTGTCGTTGAGAGGATCATTGGCCGTAAGTGAGGAATAATAAACTGCGGTCTGTTAACCTTCACTGCGACTATGGCGTATCTTCTTGCGACCACTGAAGAAGTAGATCTTGTAAGGCCTACAGAGGGACACAGCCCAGTGACGCGGTTTTTTCTTACGTCGCGAACAGCCAGCAGTGTGTCACAGATGCGGAACACAGCTGTCGATACGACGTATTTCACTTCAGTGTTTTTCATACGACGAGCTGAGGGTAGACCTGGGTCTCGCACGATACCTGCCGTTTATTTTAACCGGTAATGAGGCGAGTTTCGTTCGTATTTTAAGATTCGTGTACTGTCATGACCCGTTCCAGAAACACAGGGAGGAGATTTTAATGTATCACAGAGGACCTTGGTAACCCGTTACTTTTAAGTAATCAGCAAGGCACAATAATCTAGGGACTTTTCAATGTATCTGTGGTATTTTATCCTTGATCTTATCTTGTTACACTGCTGCGTTTTACCTACGTTTTATGGTTGGTGTTACATGAATCTCAAAACGTAAGCGCTGTATTTTAAGTGCTTTTTTGTTGATACAGCTTGCTTTTAAAATCTGTCGTTACTCTTCTCTGTATATTCTGCAAGGGCGTTCTTTAGCCTCAAAAAACACTAAATAATAATAATAATAATAATAATAATAATAAACCCCGTGGAGGCCCGGGAAAAGAATAGGCCTCCGGTATGTTCTGCCAGTCGTAAAAGGCGACGAAAAGAACAAACCACTAATAGGGCTAACCCCCCTTTTAGTGTGATTACTTGGTTCAGGACAGAACTAAAGAAGCCTCGGACAAGCGCCGTCACGGTCGGGGACGACGCTTGAACCCTATGCCCGCCCACAATGGTAACGACACTGCTAGCCAACTGGAAAATGATTTAAATCTAAATAGAGGTGTTTTGCAGGATATATTTCCTGCAACCACTCTAGAAGGAAAACAAAGACAGAGGATGAGATGGTCAGATGAAGTTAACCGACACCCCATGTTCTGTTATTACCAAGCAACAAACCTAGGAACCAACACAACTGGATACAGATCACAAGTATACACAACATTTATTACCAGGTACCCAGAATTAAAATTTTTAACAGAACAACGACTAGCTGATCACATCCGTGTAATAATAAAAAATAACAGGATACCCCACTCAGAATTGGAAAACATCAAACAACAAGTACAACAAATACTGGAACAAAATAATGTGCAATCAGAAGAAGAAAATACAGTAATGAACTCAAACATCCCAGAGCAAACAAACAAAGAACAACACGCATCAGTTAAACAATCAGAGGAAAACGAAATTTTAAGACAGCCACCAGAACAAGCACAAACAGAACACGAAGTGACACACATGTTAGATAAAGAAGAAAAATTCCAGCTGGCAAGTATAGAATACAAAGACACAAATACAGGCATTAGACTATTCTTGCATAGACCACCAAATAACCCACAAGTCGAAACAACAATAACTGTCAACACAATCATACGCAACAAAATAAATGAAAATACAAATATGGAAGAGTTACAACTACTGGTTTATATAGGAGCACTCACTACACTAAATATACACACTAGGCAGAGATCAGAACCATCCAACACACAGAAGAAGTCCACAAAACCAGCATGGCAACACAGGCTACAGATCAGAATAGAAAAACTGAGAAAAGACATCAGACAGCTAACACAATTTATAAGAAATGAAATGTAAGACAAAAAACGAAAAAGGTTAGGTAAAATCTCACAACAAGAAGCGATAGAGCAATTAGATGAAAAGAAGCAGAAATTACAAGCATTGGCCAAACGACTTAGAAAATACAAAAAAAGTGAAAATAGAAGGAAACAAAACCAAACATTCAACAAAAACCAAAAGAAATTTTACCAGACAATAGATAACACACACATTAAAATAGACAATCCACCAAACATAACAGACATGGAACACTTCTGGAGTAACATATGGTCAAACCCGGTACAACATAATAGACATGCACGGTGGATACAAGCAGAAACAGGCACATACAAGATGATACCACAAATGCCTGAAGTGATAATTTTGCAACATGAAGTCACCCAAGCAATTAATTCTACTCACAATTGGAAAGCCCCTGGAAAAGATAAAATAGCAAATTTCTGGCTAAATAAGCTCACCTAAACACATTCACATCTAACTAAATTATTTAACAGTTACATTGCAGACCCATACACATTCCCTGATACACTTACACATGGAATAATTTATCTGAAACCTAAAGATCAAGCAGACACAGCAAACCCAGCTAAATGTCGCCCCATAACATGCCTACCAACAATATACAAAATATTAACTTCAGTCATTACACAGAAATTAATGACACATACAACACAGAACAAAATTATAAATGAAGAACAAAAAGGCTGTTGCAAAGGAGCACGAGGATGTAAAGAGCAACTGATAATAGATGCAGAGGTGACATATCAAGCTAAAACTAAATAAAGGTCGCTACACTACGCATACATTGATTACCAAAAAGCTTTTGATAGTGTACCCCACTCGTGGTTACTAGAAATATTGGAAATATACAAAGTAAATCCTAAATTGATACAGTTCCTAAACATAGTAATGAAAAATTGGAAAACCACACTCAATATCCAAACAAAGTCAAATAATATCACATCACAGCCAATACAGATTAAGCGTGGTATATAACAAGGAGACTCATTAAGTCCTTTCTGGTTCTGCCTTGCTCTGAACCCACTATCCAACATGCTAAATAATACAAATTATGGATACAATATTACTGGAACATACCCACACAAAATCACACATTTGCTATACATGGATGATCTAAAACTACTGGCAGCAACAAATCAACAACTCAACCAATTACTAAAGATAACAGAAGTATTCAGCAATGATATAAATATGGCTTTTGGAACAGACAAATGTAAGAAAAATAGCATAGTCATGGGAAAACACACTAAACAAGAAGATTACATATAGGATAACCACAGCGACTGCATAGAAGCGATGGAAAAAACAGATGCCTTTAAATATCTAGGATACAGACAAAAAATAGGAATAGATAATACAAATATTAAAGAAGAACTAAAAGAAAAACATAGGCAAAGACTAACAAAAATACTGAAAACAGAATTGACAGCAAGAAACAAGACAAAAGCTATAAATACTTATGCTATAGCAATATTGACCTATTCATTTGGAGTAGTGAAATGTAGTAACACAGACCTAGAAGCACTCAATACACTTACACGATCACAATGCCACAAATATAGAATACATCACATAAATTCATACATTCAACAACAGAAAGATTCACATTAAGCAGAAAGGAAGGAGGAAGGGGATTTATCGACATAAAAAAACCTACATTATGGACAGGTAGACAATTTAAGAAAATTCTTTCTAGAACGAGCAGAAACTAGCAAAATACACAAAGCAATCACTCATATAAATACATTGGCTACACCACTGCAATTTCATAACCACTTCTACAACCCTTTAGATCACATAACATCAACAGCTACGAAGAAAGTAAATTGGAAAAAGAAAACACTACATGGCAAGCACCCGTATCATCTAAAACAGCCACACATCGATCAAGACGCATCCAACACATGGCTAAGAAAAGGCAATATATACAGTGAGACGGAAGGATTCATGATTGCAATACAGGATCAAACAATAAACACCAGATATTACAGCAATCATATTATTAAAGATCCCAATACCACAACAGATAAATGCAGACTTTGCAAACAACAAATAGAAACAGTAGATCACATCACAAGCGGATGTACAATACTAGAAAATACAGAATACCCCAGAAGACATGACAATGTAGCAAAAATAATACATCAACAGCTTGCCTTACAACATAAACTTATAAAACAACACGTTCCCACATACAAGTATGCACCACAAAATGTACTGGAGAATGATGAATACAAATTATACTGGAACAGAACCATTATAACAGATAAAACAACACCACATAACAAACCTGACATCATACTCACCAATAAAAAGGAGAAATTAACACAACTAATCGAAATATCCATACCCAATACAACAAATATACAAAAGAAAACAGGAGAAAAAATTGAAAAGTACATCCAACTGGCTGAGGAAGTCAAGTACATGTGGCATCAGGATAAAGTTGATATTATACCAATTATACTATCAACTACAGGAGTCATACCACACAATATCCACGAGTACATCAACGCAATACAGCGACATCCAAACTTATATATACAACTACAGAAATCTGTAATTATTGATACATGTTCAATCACCCGAAAGTTCCTAAATGCAATATAACATATACCGTACAGTTAAAAGGAAGTCACGCTTGATGAAGGTCCGCGTCACTTTTCATTTTTGACCAGACATAACGTCTGAGAAAAGAAAGAAATAATAATAATAATAATAATAATAATAATAATAATAATAATCTGCCTCAGCGGAGAAGCACCTCATGCTTATCAATCCTCGTAGCTTTGAACATCCACCTATAACACCACATCTCAAACGATTCGATTTTCTTCTTTCAGTCCATGATGGCTTCCCTACAACGCGGCTTTCCACACGTACAGTCTCACAAGTTTAATCTTCAAGGCCAATATTTGATACTGGTAGACTACTTTTGGCGAAGAACGCTCTCTTAACCTGTGCTAGACTGCTTATATGTCTTCCTTGCTTCGTTCGTCGTGTTTTATTTTGCTTCTAAGGTAGGAAAAATCCTCAACTTGGTCTACTTCATGGTCCCCAGTTTTGATGGTGTTTCACTACTCTCATTTCTCCTACTCCGCAGTACATCCTTTAGTTTACTCTCACTCTACATTTTGCCCTCATTAGACTGTTGCTTCCATTCAACAGTTCCGGCTGTTCTTTCTCATATTAACTGAGGATAGCGTCTCCCAGACTCTAATGACTATTTTAATCCCACAGCGCGAATCATTTTTATTTGCGTCAGTGCTCGTTAGATGTTCATGCTTAGTTTTTGATGCGATCATTTCTCTTTTGGTATTCCTTTCTTGTTGTTACATTTTGAGTGTTGTTCATACTCTGTTACTCACTTCCCCTACGATTTAAACTTACTTTTCTGAAAATTTTAGATATGTTACTCCATTTTTTGTTATGGAAAACTGCTTCTACCGTAGATCTGTAAACCTTGTACAAATGTCTTCAGTGTCCTTAAGTTTTGCATTCATTATCATAGGCAAGAATAATAGACAGAGGAATGGAAAAGAAAGTTGACGGTCTCTTAGATGACTATCAGTTTCGCTGTAGTAAAGGCTTTGGAGAGGCATTCCGGACGCTGCACGTGATAACGGAAGCAAGATTCAAGAAAACTAAATACACGCTCATATGATTTCCCGACATGGAAAAAGGTTCGACGATGTAAAATGGTGCAAGAAGTTCGAAATTTTGAGAAACATAAGAGTAAACTATAGGGAAAGATGGGTAATATACAATGCATACAAGGACCAAAAGGGAATAATAACACTGGAAAACCAAGAACGAAACACTTGGACTAAAAAGACTGGAAGGCGGGGATGTAGCCTTTTGCCCCTACTCTTCAGTCTGCTCGTCGAAGAAGCAACGACTAAAATAAAAGTTCATGCGTGGGATTAATATTCAGGGTGAAAGAATGTCATTAACATTCGGTGATGACATTGCTATCCTTAGTGAGGGCGAATACAGTTTACAGGCTCCGTTGAATGGAATTACTAGTCCAATGAGTACAGAGTATGTGGACTGGAAGTAAACAGAAAAAAGAAATGAGAGGTAGCAGAAATGTGAACGGCGAGAAACTTAACATCAAAGTTGTTGGTGATCATGAAGTAGACGAAGTTACGGTATTCCCTACACTGAAACCAAAATAACTAGAGACGAAAAAAGCAAGTAAAACACAAAAAGGAGATTAGAAGAAGTAAAGAGGACATTTTTAGCCAAAAGAAATTTACTAGTATCAAACATAGGCATTTGTTGGATGAAGAAACTTTCAAGAATATAAGTTTGGCGCACAGCATTCTATGGTAGTGAATCATGGACAGTGGGAAAACCGGAACAGAAGAGAATCGAAGCATTTGAGATGTGGTGCTACAGATGAATGTTAAAAATTTGGTGGAGTGGTAAGGTAAGAAATGAGGTGGTTCTCCGCAGAATCGGCGAGGAAACGAATATATAGGAAACGCTGACAATAAGAAGGGACAGAGTTATGGGATCTCTGTTCAGACGTCAGGGAATGACTTCCATGGTACTAGAGGGATCTGTAGAGGGCGAAAACTGTAGAGGAAGACAGAGAGTGGAATACATCCAGCAAATAACTGAGGATGTAGGTTGCAAGTGCTACTCTGAGATGGAGAGGTTGGCACAAGAGGGGAATTGGCGGGGGGCGGGGGGTATAGGGCTGCATTAAAATCTTACGCGAAGCCAGAAATGCAACCATGGTGCTTCTACCTATCCGTAACCTAAATTGATGGTCACCTAACAAATTGTCTTTTACAGAATGAGATTTTCACTCTGCAGCGGAGTGTGCGCTGATATGAAACTTCCTGGCAGATTAAAATTGTGTGCCGGACCGAGACTCGAACTCGGGATTTTTTGTATAATTTCGTCAGATAGTCCGACAGTATATAACCAGCCCAATCGATTCTGCACATTAACTTAAAAAAATTATTGAATAAATTCCGAAAGAATGTTTTCCATCCTTTTTTCTCTTTTCCTGATAGAAAACCTTACGGAACTCTCTCAGTCTTCTACTCTAATAGTTCCAAATAGCTAATCGTCCCTTTTTCATGACGTCAGCAGACAATTCTGCACCTCGTAGAGACTCTTAATGCCTCGGAAATACATAAAACTGGAAGTGTGTGCCTGTGGAAGTACCCCATAATATCGACGCCCAAGGGAAATAAATCTGTGGAGAGCTGTGATAAATGGTGAACGTCGGACGTCAGAGGTCGCCATAAATACCGGAGAACGTTCCTGGGTACGACTAAGCTGCTGACGGACGGGGAGGGCTGTTGAACTCGAATAAAGAAGTCTTATTTTCTTTTTTAGCTCTGTGAAATTTTTACTGTTTATTTCTGAATGTGAGTAATTCACTTTGAAAGTTACGAAGATGGCAGCGTGTCCTATCGAGAAACGTCTGCGCTAATGTGAACTGCGTTCATTGTATGTTTAGATTTGAATTATAGATTTTAATAAAGGAAGACAACAAATCCAAAGGATATGGACAAACACAACATTAAAACGTATTAAGTACAACATGTCAGTCAGCACAATGAAATTACTTAAAAGAAGTAAGTTTCCTGCAACGCTATTTATTTCGATTTTATTTTTATTTCCGATACTCCGACGTGTCCGCTGTGTAGCAACACTGACGGAAAGAATATTGCAACACCAAAAAATAATAAATATAGAGTAACTAAATCTCGTGAAAACATTCGTCTAGGTGATATATGTGAATGATCAACATTGCAAGATCACAGCTTAATGTAAGCGCGAGATAAGCCATTGCAAATATACATTAATTACTGCCAGAATGTTGAATGCAAGCAAGCAAACGTGCTTGCATTGTGTTGTACAGGTGACAGCCGTCAGATTGCACTTGGTCGGTAAATACAGGGACAGTTAATGCTTATTGTAGATGATGCTTGAGTTGTCATCCGATGATGTCCCGTATGTGCTGGGTTGGGGACAGATCCGCTGATCGAGCAGGCCAGGAAAACATGTCGATCCTCTGCAGACCGTGTAACTGTGGACAAGAATTATATACGCAGGAATGTAAAAGGAAATTGAGGACCTGTTAGATGACGGTTAGTTTAGCTTTAGGAAAGTTAAGATAATGGAAGCATGACTGAAGAAAAATTGACACGTTCATAGGATTTGTCGATCCGGGAAAACCATTCGACAGTGTCAAATGGTGCAGGTTCGAAATTCTGAGATGAATAGGGCAAATTTCCAGAGAAAGTCGGGGCAATACACAGTATGTACAAGAACTAAGACGGAGGAATACGTCTGGAGGGCCAATAATGAAGTACTCGCATTAAAAACTGTGTAAGGCAGGGATGTAGCCTTTCGCCCCCACAATTCAGTCTTAAAAGAAAGGTTGGGGAGTGGGATCAAAACTTATGCTACGTGAATGATAAGACTTCCTGATGACATTACTATCCTCAGTGAAAGTGCAAACGAATTACAGGACGTATTAAATGAAATGAATAACTTAATGAATACAGATTATGGAGCGAGAGTAAATTGAAGAAAGACGAAAGAAATTAGGGGCTGAAGAAATAAGATTTTACTTAGCGGCGAAATAGGTGGTCACAAAGTAGAGGAAGTTAAGTAATTCTGCTTCCTTCCAAATAAAGTACGAATGGCATAGCTAGAGGGCATCCCTCAGCAAAACAAGGCTGGAAATGTAAAAGATCTGTCTCAATCAAAGAGAGAAATTTCTCAGAATGCACAACTGGAGCAAAACATTGTATGGTAACAAAAATCATTTTATTTATTTATTTAAATTTTACGTGACTAGATCCGTAGGACCAAATTGAGAACCAAATCTCCATCGTCATGGTACGTGTCAGTGCATGAAATTACAAACTGGAAAGTAATAACAGATAAAATAACATGTTAATGAATCCTAAAAAGACGTCAGGCAATAAATTTATGTAAACGCAATCAACAGTAACTTAGGAATCAGCTTAATTTTTCAAGGAACTGCTCGACAGAATAGGAGGTGTGAGCCATGACGAAAGACTTTAACTTAGATTTGAAAGCGCGTGAATTACTGCTAAGATCTTCGCATTTTTACGGTAGCTTGTTTAAAATGGATACAGAAGAATACTGCACGCCTTTCTGCACGAGAATCAAGGAGGTGCGATCAAAGTGCAGACTGGATCTTTGCCTAGTATTATCTGAGTAAATACTGTTAACGAGAAAGACAGTAAAGAAGAAAATATGTATGTATATAATTAACAAAGGTCGACAAGAGGTTCGCGAACTAACACTACTTACTGCACGAACCGCCCATTTCAGAGTCAAAAATACCTTTTGAGAATGGGAAGAGTTACCCCAAAATATAATTTCATACGTCATAAGCGAATGAAAATAAGCAAAGCAGACCACTTTTAGTGTTGTACTATCACTTACTTCAGATACAGTTCTAAAAGTAAAAATTGCAGCATTAATTCTTTGAACAAGATCATGAACATGGGCTTTCCATGTGCCGCGGGAACACTTTAAAAGAAGAGAATCGAAGGTTCTACGATATGGTGGGATAGAAAGCTGTTGAAAATTCGGTGTACTGACAAGATAGGAAATGAGGTGATTGTCCGCCGATTCTGCGAGGAAAGGAACACCGACAAGAAGGAACGACAGGATAAAAGGGCATGTCTCCAGAGGTTAAGGAATAATTTCCATGCTACTAGAGGGCGCTGTAGAGAGTAAAAACTATAGGGGAAGACAGAGATTGGGATACATGGAACAAAAATTCTTGTACTCGTGAGCTGAGGAGGTTGGTACGAGAGAGTGATGAATTGCGGTCCAAGCAAACCAGTTGGAAGAGCGATGACTCGAGAAAAATGGCCCATTAAACATTTCGTTTCATCTAGTTCAATATGATGGAGGTCCGTAATAGAGCGCCGCCTACCGTTGCCATTCACCACCGATCATCACCACCAGCATCTGTTCACTATGTGCAATTCCAGGATTGATATCTTCAAGGTACCTCAGATATGGTAAAGGAACTAATCAGAGTGCCTACGATCAGTATTTGCTGTGGTGATTTAGTACTGTTCGATTGCTTATCTCGTCATATGCAGGAAATGTCAAACTCCTCACATTGCTGTCGATTTATTGTTACGGAGTCGGGGAGTAAAGCGAAATAGCGCTGACAGTGCTCTCTGAACGACCGTGGCATTTAACCAGCAACATACAGGTTTACATTAAGGACAGACTACAAACACGCAATTGCAACGATATTGTGACCGGCCAGGCCGTCGTACACGAACTGAGTCAGATCATTCAAGAGGAAGTCGTTATCAGGAGAAAGAAAACTGGTGTTCTACGGATCGGAGCTTAGAATGTGAGATCCCTTTATCGGGCAGGTAGGTTAGAAAATTTAAAAAGGGAAATGGATAGGTTACAGTTAGATATAGTGGGAATTAGTGAAGGTCGGTGGCAGGAGGAACAGGACTTTTGGTCAGGTGAATACAGGTTTATAAATACAAAATCAAATATGGGTAATGCAGGAGTAGGTTTAATAATAAAAAAAAAAAAGAGTGCGGGTAAGCTACTACAAACAGCATAGTGAACGCATTATTGTGGTCAAATGGTTCAAATGGCTCTGAGCACTACGGGACTCAACATCTTAGGTCATAAGTCCCCTAGAACTTAGAACTACTTAAACCTAACTAACCTAAGGACATCACACACACCCATGCCCGAGGCAGGATTCGAACCTGCGACCGTAGCAGTCCCGCGGTTCCGGACTGCAGCGCCGGAACCGCTAGACCACCGCGGCCGGCCATTATTGTGGTCAAGATAGATACGAAGCCCACGGCTACTACAGTAGTACAAGTTTATATGCCAACTAGCTCTGCAGATGATGAAGAAATTGATGACATGTATGATGAGATAAAAGAAATTATTCAGGTAGTGAAGGAAGACGAAAATTTAATAGTCAAGGGTGACTGGAATTCGAGAGTAGGAAAAGGAAGAGAAGGAAATGTAGTAGGTGAATATAGAATGGGGGTAAAAAATGAAAGAGGAAGCCGCCTGGTAGAATTTTGCACAGAGCATAACTTAATCATAGCTAACACTTGGTTGAAGAATTATGAAAGAAGGTTGTATAAACGGAAGAAGCCTGGAGATACTGGAAGGTATCAGATAGATTACATAATGGTAAGACAGAGATTTAGGAACCATGTTTTAAACTGTAAGACATTTCCAGGGGCAGATGAGGACTCCGACCACAATCTATTGGTTATGAACTGTAAAAAAAAGTGGTTCAAATGGCTGTGAGCACTATGGGACTTCTGAGGTCATCAGTCGCCTAGAACTTAGAACTAATTAAACCTAACTAACTTAAGGACATCTCACACATCCATGCCCAAGGCAGGATTCGAACCTGCGACCGTAGCGGTCGCTCGGTTCCAGACTATAGCGCCTAGAACCGCACGGCCACTCCAGACGGCCTATGAACTGTAGATTAAAACTGAAGAAACTGCAAAAAGGTGAGAATTTGAGGAGATAGGACCTGGATAAACTGACTAAACGAGAGGTTGTACAGAGTTTCAGGAAGAGCATAAGGGAACAACTGACAGGAATGGGGGAAAAGAAGAAGAATGGGTAGCTTTGAGGGATGAAATAGTGAAGGCAGCAGAGGAAAAAGTCTTTTTAGACGAGGGCTAGTAGAAATCCTTGGGTAACAGAAGAAATATTAAATTTAATTGATGAAAGGAGAAAATATAAAGTGCAGTAAATGAAGCAGGCACAAAGGAATACAAACGTCTCAAAAATGGGATCGACAGGAAGTGCAAAATGGCTAAGCAGGGATGGCTAGAGGACAAATATAAGGATGTAGAGGCTTATCTCACTAGAGGGAAGATAGATACTGCCGACAGGAAAATTAGGGAGACCTTTCGAGAAAAGAGAACCACTTGTATGAATATCAAGAGCTCAGATGGAAACCCAGTTCTAAGCAAAGAAGGGAAAGCAAAAAGATGGAGTATATAGAGGGTTGGTAGGACATGTTCTGAGGCATCAAGGGATGACCAATTTAGTATTGGAAGGCAGCGTGGAGGGTAAAAATCGTAGAGGGAGACCAAGAGATGAATACACTAAGGAGATTCAGAAGGATGTAGGTTGCAGTAGGTACCGGCAGATGAAGAAGCTTGCACAGGATAGAGTAGCATGGAGAGCTACATCAAACCAATCTCAGGACTGAAGACCACAACAACAACATTCAGCCGTTCCAATGACATCGCTTCAGAACTTGTTCCAAAAGCAGGCTTACGGCAGACACAGCCTTCAATGAACTCGACATCAGCGGGATGTAGAAGTCCACTCTTTTCCAAACACGACACGGTTATAAATCCATCGTTTTAGAGCCGCCCAGCGCCGGTACGGAGACTGCAGCATCTCGATAGGCGCGGCGGACGCAGGCCGCGCCGGGGTCGGGGCGCCGGTTTAACGTGTGTAATTGGCAATCCTGCGGCGGGGCAGCGAGCAAATACCGCGCCCTGGCACGGCGCGCGGAATTACAAGTCCGCAAACAGCGCCCCGCGCCACAGTACACCCGGGGCAGAAAAAAAATGGGGGGGGGGGGGGGGCGGGGGACCACGGTGACTGTGTGCACGCGCATGCGCACGAGCACTGTCGACACGCCGCCGATCTCAGCAAGAGCGCTCGCTGTTTTGCGAGTTTTGCTCGGTTTCAATATACTTCACCAAGCTGGCGACGAACGAAACCTTGCACTCGTACTGAATAACGGTGTAGTGCTGGAAAAACTATATTTTAAGCTGGCATGAGGCGATTCAGTTGAGTAAGCAGTTTTTCTAAAGACAATGCAGCTGTGATTTCTAACGTCCGTTGTGGCGCCCATCGGATGAGTCCACATTCTGAAAATCTTCCGTAAGGACTTCAGCTATTCCCCCTGAAATTTTGTCGCCATTTGTCTAATTCGACAACGTCAGTTGAAGGCAAAGTCACGTAAGGTGCATATTGTTGTATGTACCGAAAGTCTGCCGTTAGCGTCGCATTTTTTCTTTAGAGCGCAGTCGGTGGGGGCTGACCCCAGAAGAGTTTGTTTGGATACCCTGATGTCGATATGCACCAGGATTTTAGAACATATATTATGTTCGAACATTATGAAGTACCTCGAAGGAAACGGTCTACTGACACAGAGTCAACATGGGTTTAGAAAACATCGTTCCTGTGAAACACAACTATCTCTATGTCCTATTGACAAGGGATTTCAGATCGATTCCGTATTCCTGGATTTCCGGAAGGTTTTTGACACTGTACCACACAACCGGTACGTAATGAAATTGCTTGCTTACGGAGTATCGTCTCAGTTATGTGGCTGGATCTGTGATTTCCTGTCAGAGAGGTCACAGTTCGTAGTAATTGACGGAAAGTCATCGGGTAAAACAGAAGTGATTTTTGGCGTTTCCCTATGTAGTGTTATAGGCTCTTTGCTGTTCCTTATCTATATAAACAATTTGGGAGACAATCTGATCAGCCGTCTTCGGTTGTTTGCAGATGACTCTGTCGTTTATTGACTAATAAAGTCATCAGAAGATCAAAACGAACTGCAAAACGATTTAGAAAAAATATCCGAAATTTGCGAAAAGTGGCAGTTGACGCTAAATAACGAAAATTGTGAGGTCATCCACATGAGTATGTACATCTGCATCTACATACATACTCTGCAATCCACCATACGGTGCGTGGCGGAGGGTACGTCGTACCACAACTAGCATCTTCTCTACCTGTTCCACTTGTGGCGTCGCAACTAGTGCGCGATCGCCCATTTGTCTGTTAAAAGCTGTACTTCAGAATGTATGTGGGTTGCAATGTGAGCCGGTAGAGTATTATACGGTCAGTAACGGACGAGTTGTGTCCTGCGGACTGACGTCACGACCATCTGTTGCAGCTGCGCGTGTGAAAGCAGTGGAGTAGCGCTGGCAGGCCACTTACATTATACGAAACTAAAAATATTAATAACTAATAAAGGAATAACCTGAGGAACGTCATATTTGATGTACATCCTTCTGTTGTGAAAACAAACAATATGTCAAAGTCTGAGATCAAAAATAGTTGTATTTTGGAAGTTAGTAAAATTCCACAGAAAAACGTAATTTTCCGACAGTCAAGAATTTAAATAAATACAGTGACGTAATAGTTCACCTTCAGTGACTATGTACGATGATCTGACAACACTTTCAGAGTTCATATATAAATCTGGAAAGTTTTTTGTTTCAAGAATTCTAAGTAAATATGTGTATTGTGTGTTACTGTGCGTGTGAATGAGAATGCGTACTTGAGAGTATGTGGGACGTCCGGCATTATTAAAAACCATTCATGTAATTCTCTACAGGAACTGGCTAGTGTTCCAACTCTGTAACGTGGGAACGAGTCCACTAGTGGTTCCCCTACTAGTGAATGTCGGATGTCCAAGTATGTATGTTTATGTATAAGACAGCCAGAACATTCGCGACTACATAATAAATTTCCAAATGTAGAGTAAAGCTGATAGTTCATTTTGTTTTGTTTATTTAATTAAAGAGTTTTGTGTTACTTAATTTGATGACGTCAATGAGCCTAGAGAAGTGGTTGGTGCTTGCTAGATTTTGGCGCGAGCCGCGCCCTAGAAGTGAGTTCTCATTGGTCGTAAGTGCTGTCAGCCGATGAGAAGCGAGACGATTGGCCGCCTAGCGAGGAGATATAGTTTTGAGTGTGGGAGAGTGAGGGGGGAGTCGCGAGCTAACTTTGATTGGAGGCGGTTATGCTGGATGTGACTTTTCGCATTATGTGTAAGATGAAGTCTTGGGATGACTTACCCGTTATGGTCCAGTGTTAATGGTATCTGGTAGTGACCAGAAACTGTTTATGAAAACTTTAGAGTGTTGTGATAATTCGTTCCGACGAAAATCGCGAGTGAACTTTGAATTATATAGCGTGGCGGTACTGAGTATTGTAACGCCGGAAATGCATATCCTTCAATTTCCATCTATTGCACTGCAAGATTTTTTCCTTATTTTGTTACCTGAAGATATAACATTTCTGTGTCTTTGTATATTGTAATTGTTTTACTATTTGTATATATTTATACATTTATGTCGATGTATAATTGGTTTGTTTTGTAAATATTTTTTTTTTTTACACTGGGTCTGGCCTAGGGAAAACTATGCTATCGAACGAATACATCGATAGGTCGTGTGGAGAACCAAAGTGTTTAGGATCTTTGGTAGTGTTAACTCTGTCGCGTGGAGCGCGAGCAGAGCAGAGCAGAGCAGAGTCTGGCTGGAGTAGTGCAGTGGAGCAGTTGTGTTGTGTGACGCTCCCGCGAGTTGCCGCGCTTTCGGGGTTTGGCAGCATGTAATTGCGCTCGACTTGCTATGTTAGTTTCTGACACGGTGTCGCGGACGGGAAGCATTAGCTGGCGCACATCAAGAGCCCGTTTCGCCTGGTGACCGTGTCGAGAAGAAGGCGCGACAACATCCAGCTTCTGCAACAGCGACGGCCGACAATGAGTGACTGTCGCCACCTCCTCGATCGACGGCTTCAAACCTTCAATCAACCAACAAGAAAGACTGGAAGCACGTAAAGTTTTAGAACTGTATCGCAGACCTCAGCTTTTCAAACTGTTCCATTTGCATCACAAAAATACAGCAACGTAGCATGAACCTTCAAGAAGCTTCCAGATGATACAAAAGGCTACATACGAAGCAATTACGGGAGAATCAATGATTTCCTGGAAAGAGTTGAGGACGAGGACAATTGGCGCATTAATCGCGATAGTGGTAGAGGGCGTGGTAACAACAACGGGTACCACAGCAACCACAACAACGATAACCATGGGAATAATGCATACCGCAACCATGGCAGCAATAACAATAATGGATCGGACCGTAATGACAATTGGTACAATGCAAATAATAACAGTAATGACGGAAACCAGTATCATACTAGCGTGATACGGGTTTCGCAGAATAGTAATAACGCCAGAGGGTGTGATCAGCCGCCTCAGCAGCATCCGGGGAGCGTATCTGCCGGGATGAGACAGGGAAACCATTAACCGCGCTGGTGAGGGGTCGACCGGGCGTGGAGAAATTTTGGCGGCCTAATAACAGGAGAAAACCCAGGTGTCGTCGTTATGAAAATTCCGTAGGGAATAATCAACGGTGGGAGAGAGTACCAGTGTTAGGAGAAAGGAGTGCGCCCCCAAATAGTAGATCAGCTGTAGACACGGCAGCAGAAAATACATTCACTGTCAGTGAGATCAATGTAAGTAGTGTTCCGGAAATCGATTATAAAGTGGCAGCTGTAACACCCACAGCGGTACTGGAGATTGAGTTTAAGAATGATTCGCAATTGTTGAGAGAAGATCAGATGTCGGATAACACGTCCGTCATTGAACGAGGGGATGCAGAGAGGAATGAGGTCTGGTTAAGGTAGTTCGGTCGCTTATACGACGAACTAAGAGATTACAGGGGCCTGTACGGAAGAGTTGTTTATGGGGAGCGCGGGCAGGATTTGCCGCGTCTCGTCCCACAGGAAGATAATATTTGTGAAGTGATAGAAAGTTCTGGCCCTAACCGGCAGACTTTATCAGAAATAGTTGACGTTAATGGGGAGAACGAGCAAGATTCGTCGTGTTTCGTCGTTGGATGTTGAAGTAGTAACGGAAAGTTCTGGCCCTAACCGGCAGACCTTACCGAAAGTTATAGTGGTAGAAGTAGCCCACCCGTCCGACGCAAACCTCCAGTTTAAACATTGCGAGAGTATTAAGGAGAAAGATTACGAAAATTTTAGTAATAGCCGGACACGATTGATAGAAAAGCACGTAGATTACAGCGTGTATGAGGTTAGAGCTGACGTTATACGGTCAGACGGTACCAGTGTGGGTTGCGCAGATCCAGAGGAAGTAATTGCAGATACTACTGGGCACATTCCTCCAGGTAGATTGGCAGATGAGATCAATCTGACCAAAGTGGAATCTACGAAGGTGACAATTAGTGAATTGATAGCAAAGCAACACTCACTAGTTGACGAGTTACAGGAAAAGGTTGCGGTATTGGAGGCGAAGCTATAGACTAGGCCTCAGGACAAACGTGTTGAAATTAAAACTGTATGTGAACAGAGGCTGAAAAGGCCGCCAGATAAGCCGGATTTAGGATCAAAGCCGGATGGTTTTTTTCTGGAATGATCTGGATATAGACGAGGATTTACTGTGGGAAAATAAAGAAACAGTCGAGGACAAGTGTAGACAGATAGTAGTGTCTGTTAATATGCACGACCTACATCTAAACGTGTTGATTGACACCGGTGCAGAATTGAGCGCTGTATCTGGCAAAATATTTGAGTTACTGAAAGACAGACCTGGCATCGTAGTTATGCCAGTAACAGGAGTGAAAATTATCGGTGCTACTGAGAAGGCCAGTAAACCGGTCACAAAACAGATTTTTGTCAACTTTGAGATATGTGGGGCACGATTTGAACAAGAGTTTGTCGTCGTGCCAGACTTAACTACGGAAGTAATTATCGGGTTAGATTGGCTATTAAAGTACCGTGCAGTGATTAATTGCGAAAGCTAAACTTTGGCATTTACGTCACAAGATAAAACAATAGTAGTTAGTTTTGACGAGGCAGGAGACGGTGTGCATAGGCAATACCAGCCTATACACATTGTTAACTGGCCGGATGCTATTGACGTAGGTATGAATTTGAACTACTGTAATGTGAGGAATCTCGGCATTGACAATAGTGTAGAAAGTGAATTGGAAAGTATTGTAGACGGTGTGTCAAACGTAACACTGAAACGTCCCCTTAGAACATTTGTACATGACTTTGCTTAAACTGACACACAATGTTATTTAGCGCAACGCAATCTGACTTTCAATAATCCCTACAAAACAATGGCCCTGACTAACTTTAAACTATACCTTTCAGAAATCACTTATCTCACAAAAATCTTCGTTGCTCGAACTACTGCAATACAGCGAGCGCCACTACTGCCAGCTAAATAAAAGATACAAACTACGGAAGGCACTAACTACTGATAGTCTTAGCAAATGAAAGATTCTAATAGAGAACAAACAATGTATTTACCACAAGATTCATAATATATACAGCAGTTCATGACATTTTTCAAAACTCCGCCATCTCTCTCCCCACATCCACCACTGCTGGCGGCTCACCTCCAACTGCGCAACGCTACGCGCTGTTAACATATAGCTGCCCCTCTACAATGGCAGACAACAATGCAAACTAGCCACATACTGCACACAGCACAGCCAGTGATTTTCATATAGAGCGCTACGTAATGTTGCAATAAGAAAACATAAACAGCAAGCTTACATAAAGAAAACATAAACAGCCTACTTACATAGAGAAAACATAAACAGCCTACTTACAACACACGAGCGAAGACGAGGCCTGTATGAAGTAATAATGAGGAATAAGAGTGTGTTTTCAGACAAACCGGGACTTGTGGAAGGATATAAATGCAACTTGCATGTAATTCCGCACGAACCATTCTTCGTGAGACCGTATGCTATACCGCTGTCCAAAAAGGAAGCAGTGCAACGGGAGATAGATAAGATGATCGAATGGGGAGTGACTGAAAGAAGTACGAGTCCATAAATAACGGTTTGGTCATTGTAGCAAAACGGGATGGTAGTGTGCGTATTGTGATTGACGCACGCACGTTGAATAGGGTCGTTCAACGTGAAACAGACAGACCAGAGAGTATTGAGGAGATTTTGCAACGTTTTCATGACGTTAAGTTCATGACTAGCCTCGATCTGACGGCTAGTTACTGGCAAATATAACTCGAAGAAGAATCTAGGCCATACACCGCCTTCTTGTTTGCGGGCAGGTGTTATCAGTATAGAGTACTGCCGTTTGGACTTAATATATCTGTGTCCGTATTCATCAGGGCCCTAGATAAAGTGCTAGGACCGGCTTTGAGTTCAAGATTAACTGTATATGTTGACGACCTATTGTTGGCCAATGCCATTTGGCATGACCATTGTGACCTGTTAGATGAAGTTTTTAGAGCATTGCGCCGTGGCGGAATGACTCTAAAGCTAAAGAAATGCCAATTTATGAAGCAGGAACTGAAATTTTTAGGGCATGTAATTACCACTACTGGTATTACGAAGGACCCAGAGAAACTAGAGGCAATAACGAATTGTCCTCCACCCAAGTCTAGGAAACAGTTAAAAAGTTTTCTAGGGCTAACAGGATTTTACCGTAAATTTGTAAAAGGACAAGTGTTTAATGATGAAAATTTGAATAACCTCTTACGCAAAAATGTTCCGTTTGTGTGGACCGATGGGTGTCAGGCCGCTTTCGAGAAATTAAAAGACGAGTTGTTAAGATCTAACATACTATTTCATCCTGATTTATCGCTACCCTTCCATCTGGGAACGGATTCGTCGAATTACGGGGTGGGGGTAGAACTGTTCCAAGAAGTTGGTAAAGGAGAGGATAAGGAACACCGGACGATAGCGTTCGCGAGTCGAACTTTATCAAAAAGTGAGCGAAACTACACGATTTCTGAGAAAGAGTGTCTCGCTATCGTGTGGGGATTCAAGAAGTTCAAGGGTTACTTATGGGACCGTAAGGTGATTATTCATACGGACCATAAGGCGCTCACTTATCTGAAGGATTGTAAACTACTTCACGAAAGACTGACTAGGTGGTCGCTGTATTTACAGCAATTTAACTATGACATCTGTTACGTAAAAGGGACCGACAATTGCGTAGCGGATGCGCTGTCGCGGTTGCCCGAGTCTAATCAAGATGTACTGAAAGATGAATCAGATGGAGTGGTCAAATTATACTATTTTAAAGAAGTTGAGGGACGCAAATTAATAGTGAACATCTGTAAGAATCTACGTCGTCATCAGAACGAAGATGGTTGTTTAAATATGGTGAAAACCCGATATGACGAAAGGAGTCCAGAAGGAGAGAAATTAAGGAAGTATTACAAGATATACGATCATATCTTGTACATACGTAAGGGTAAAGATAGTAATATTTGGCGGGTATGCTGGCCCACCAAATACGTCACGGAAATAATAGACTACTACCATTTGGCGTATGGTCACTGTGGAACAAAGAAATGTACGGAAAAGCTGAGTGAAGTAGTGCATTTTAACTACATGTTCAAACGCGTTACTGACAGAGTGAAAACTTGCGATTTATGTCAGTAGGTGAAGGTTACCAACTGTACGAGTCGTGGTCCTATGCAAAGTATAAGGCCTAACGACACCTTTGAATTACTGTGCGTGGACTTGTACGGACCTTTGCCCAAGTCATCAGGAAACTTTGCCTACATTATAGTAGTGCTAGAAGCTTTTTCCAAGTTCATCAAACTATACCCGATTAGGAAAGCTACAGCCAAAGCGGTCTATAGCAAGCTTGTGAACGATTATTTTGTTCATATTGGTAAGCCCAACGCGATTCTATCAGACAATGGGGCACAATTTACTTCTAAGTTGTGGAATGAAGGCATGGAAAGTAATGGGGTCGAGGTGATCCATATTTCAGCTTATTGTCCGGCTGGGAATCCTCCTGAGTGGTATATGCGCGAGCTAGGCCGACTTTGCCGTACCTATTGCCATCACAACCATAGGGCATGGGGCAAACATATAGCAGTATTTGAGAGAATTATGAACACCTTGAGACATGAATCTACGGGATTTTCTCCAGAGGAAATCCTGTTGGATGACAGAAGTAAAAGTTTAGGGGAAGAGATCATCAAATTCCCTCCACGGATTGACATTAGTATTGGTGTGAAAAAAGATCGTTTGCGAGAAGTAATGAAACTAAAAGCCGATGCTCGCATACGTCGTCATGACGCTAAAGCGCGTTTTGCTAAGTTTGCAATCTGAGACTTAGTACTTGTAAAAGCTCATGAGAAATCGAGCGAGATAGGCAATGAAATCTCTAAATTTAAGTTTGTTTATAATGGACCATATAAAGTCATTGGTATACCTCACACAAATGCTTATTGCTTAGAGTATCCAAGCTCTGGAAAACTATTAGGTGTACGCAACATAGTAGACGTGAAATTGTACCAACCTAGGATTGATTAATACCACAGAATGGGTAATTTGTACAGTATGTAAATATAGAGTGTAAGATTTAAACTATTTGCTAGATGGCCATGCTTTTGCCTGACCAAGAGGACATTAAAGAAGTTGTAATTTATAAGTAATTAATTTTTACTAAATGATTTAAGAGAGAGTGATTATTTATCAATTGAAAAATCCAAGCTGCTAGTTTAAGTTTTCAGCTGAGTCACAGTAGATTAAGCAATGTAAATATGATTTTGTAACTAGCTGTAAGATTTCATGAATGTGTTTTACTAGTCATTGCCGATGTACTTAGACGCTGCTTTAAGTTTCAGGCTAGTACATGCGTGTGATAATGGACAGTGTTGAGTTAACCACTGTGATAGTGTTAATGGACTCCTTGAGATTACTCGGGAGTGGCTTTTTCCGAAAGAATTCAGTGAAACGGACGTTCTGGAAATGCCGTTACAAGGGCGAGTGAGATCAAGCGATCCGCACAGGCGGGCGCAACAATACTGGCGAGGCGGAGCCGCTGTCGGCTCTTGTGCTGCTGTCGGCATTCTTTGTACTTGCGAGTACGGTAGGCGGAGTAGTTTTTCTTCCCGGACAGCCTATGTGAAAGAATTCTGTTGTCAATATTTATGTTTTTTGTCGATCTGCTGTATATTATTTTCTTGTTTAGCGTTAAGTGGACTCTCATGACGAGAATATTAATTATGAGAAGGTTATATAAAATGTGTATTCTATGTAATTAATTATTAATTTGCGTATTTTGATATACCTGTTTTCTATGACCATGTACCCTGATTAATTTTGTAAATAGTATTCCATTTCTTGAGACTGTTAAGAATTTTGATTTTTTGAATAGCTAAATCATTTTCTATGTTTTCTATGAATTTTAATATGTTGTCAACCTGTTTTATTTTGTGCAAAATGACAGAGTGGAATAAGATTAGGAGTGTCTCCACTCAATTATTATGGTCTAAAAATTGATTTATGGTTAATTAGACGAATGCTAAATTTTGTTGATGTTTTGAGCATATGCATTTCCGCTGATTCTTTTTTGGGTCATTTCCTGCGTCTGTTTAGGTTACACGAACATCCTCAGACAATGTGGGGCACGTGTAACGCCGGAAATGGATATCCTTCCATTTCCATCTATTGCACTGCAAATTTTTTTCCTTATTTTGTTATCTGAAGATATAACATTTCTGTGTCTTTGTATATTGTAATTGTTTTACTATTTGTATATATTTATACATTTATGTCGATGTATAATTGGTTTGTTTTGTAAATATTATTTTTTTTTTTTACACTGGGTCTGGCCTAGGGAAAACTATGCTATCGAACGAATACATCGATAGGTCGTGTGGAGAACCAAAGTGTTTAGGATCTTTGGTAGTGTTAACTCTGTCGCGTGGAGCACGAGCAGAGCAGAGCAGAGCAGAGTTTGGCTGGAGTAGTGCAGTGGAACAGGTGTGTTGTGTGACGCTCCTGCGAGTTGCCGCGCTTTCGGGGTTTGGCAGCATGTAATTGCGCTCGACTTGCTATGTTAGTTTCTGACGCGGTGTCGCAGACGGGAAGCATTAGCTGGCGCACATCAAGAGCCCGTTTTGCCTGGTGACCGTGTTGAGAAGAAGGCGCGCCAACATCCAGCTTCTGCAACAGCGACGGCCGACAATGAGTGACTGTCGCCACCTCCTCGATCGACGGCTTCAAAACCTTCAATCAACCAACAAGGAAGACTGGAAGCACGTAAAGTTTTAGAACTATATGGCAGACCTCAGCTTTTCAAACTTCCATTTGCATCACAAAAATACAGCAACGTAGCATGAACCTTTGTTGCTTATTGTCCAAATTGTATTACCGAGCAGGGTCCCTTCCTTTTCCGGAATGAACCCGAGTGTCGTTGAAATTCAATCGCCAGCATCATTCGATTTCACTGCTTTAATTTCAAAGTTCAGTTAAGGTATTCATAGCTGGCTACAATATTTAGATTACACAAGCACAAATTAAGAGTGCGAGTTTTGTTACTGTATTTTAGCTTACCTGTGACTGCAGCTCAGCTTGGTATGTACTAAATTTTACTATTGTTAATTGTTCAGAATCACTTAATTCAAGTTCAAAGTTAAATCTCTTATTTCTAAATTGTGTAGATTCAAATAGCTTTTGAAATGGTTGTTGAGGTAGTCCAAGACTAACCATATTTTACTGAATTTCGATGTGCTTCAGAAAGAAAGCTCAGTACTAACTTCAGTCACTAAATTAACTTTCGATTTTCCGGTTTTATTAATTCTTTTGCTAAATTAAGTCAGAGTGTAGCGAAATTTATTACTTCTGACAAACTTTCAGTTTTCACACTACACGTGTCAACCTTCAGTTGCCACACTTCTAGTGCTAATTATATGTGTAATAACCTTTCTTTTTCAGATACTATAGTAATTGTCCTTTGGACTGGCGACCGTAATTTCCCCCAAATCTCAAATATCTAATTACCGCTAGTTAATTGTTAATGTAACGGCCGCACATTTATATTCTTTATTAACCTTACCCCTTTCAAAATTAATTTCCACCAGTTTCATTTCCATTTTTCCTTTCATTTAGATGTAACCCTTTCCTTCCTCCTTACCGACAAATTAACTTTGGTGACGATTGCTTTTCCCAAATTTCCATTAGGTACACGCGGTTTAATTTTTCACTACCATTAAGGTCGATAAGTGAGGGGGAGGTTACACTATATTCTTACTGAGTATTTTATGGCGAGCATAAACTTTTACTAAAGTCAACCACTGAATATCGTGTGCAGAAGTAATCGGCCGATCATTGACTGTGTTACAAGTAATTGGTTTCGGAATTTGGGAAGGTAAAAGTTCTGGCTGTTTTAGGTATGGTGATAACTGTGAGCAGAAACTTTAGTAATTTTTGTAAATGTGGGCTGATGATCTTGCTTCACGACAATAAAGATCTATTGAAGGTTTAAATTTGAGCTTCATGTTTAAAGTACGAGTGACATCCCCTTTCCGAATCATTTCTTTAAAGTACATAGACAATTTTCAGCAAATTTTACTTATAACGGCCTCCGGCTTGTAGCTATGAGGTTACAGTTTCCTCAACACTGCTTTTCTGTGATCTCGTAAGTAGCCGCAGTCAGGAGTTTACGTGCGAAGATCTACCGCTGTAAAGAGGTAGGTGAACAAAAATTACAAAAGAAATTGCATTGCAGCAGCAACGTATAATCCGTCGCAATTGGTGCATCGCACGCACGCACGTAAAAATCCGTCGCACACTCCCAAACAGAACGAGGGAAAAATGACTGCCTGTATGCCTCTATACGAGCCCTAATCTGTCTTACCTTATCTTTGTGGTCTTTCCGCGAAATATAAGTTGGCTGCAATAAAATTGTACCGCAGTCAGCCTCAAATACTGGTTCTCTAAATTTCCTCAGTAGCAATTCACGAAAAGAACGCCTCGTTTTCTCTAGAGACTCCCACCCGAGTTCCTGAAGCATTTCCGTAACACTCGCGTGATGATCAAACCTACCAGTAACAAATCTAGCAGCCCACCTCTGAACTGCTTCTATGTCCTCCCTCAATCCGACCTGATAGGGATCCCAAACGCTCGAGCAGTACTCATGAATAGGTCGTATTAGTGTTTTATAAGCGGTGTCCTTTACAGATGAACCACATCTTCCCCAAATTATACCAATGAACCGAAGACGACTATCCGCCTTTCCCACAACTGCCATTACATGCTTGTCCCACTTCATATCGCTCTACAATGTTATGCCCAAATGTTCGTTAAACTTCGGTTACACGATAAATCAGTCTAATCTAGAAGCCGTAAATTCAACTAAATTGCTAGGTATTACAATTACGAACAACTTAAATTGGAAAGGACACACAGAAAATGTTGTGGGAAAGGCTAACCAAAGCTGCGTTTTATTGGCATGACGCTCAAAAAATGTAACAGACCTACTAAGGATAGTGCCTACACTACGCTTGTCCGTCCTCTTTTAGAATACTGCTGCGCGGTGTGGGTTCCTTACCAGATAAGACTGACGGAGTACATCGAAAATATACAAAGAAAGGCAGCTCGTTTTGTATCATCGAGAAATATGGGAGAGAGTGTCACAGAAATGATACAGGATTTGAGCTGGAAATCATTAAAAGAAAGGCGTTTTTCGTTGCGACGGAATCTTCTCACGAAATTCCGTTCACGAACTTCCTCCTCCGAATGCGAAAATATTTTTTTGACGCCGACCTTTATAGGGCGGAACGATCACCACGATAAAATAAGGGAAACCAGAGCTCGTACGGAAAGATATAGGTGTTCATTCTTTCCGCGCGCTATACGAGATTGGAATAATAGAGAATTGTGAAGGTAGTTCGATGAACCATCTGCCAGGCACTTGAATGTGATTTGCAGAGTATCCATGTAGATATAGCTGTAGATGTAAAATCGTGGCAACCGCTCGTCGGAACACTGAGCGGGGAGTGAAGTTCAAAGTTTTATTTGGTGGGAAGTGGCAGTTATTCGGTGTTGTCTTGTAACGGTACAGATATCGATTCGATACTTGAAGGATCGAATGTACCATTATGCTCTTTGTTACATCACAGCGGCATCGCTGACGTGGATACACCATCGTTCTAGAAGGGAGGGTTCGGCGCCTGGAGATCTTTGGGCGCGGAGGAGTGAGTCCCCTGGCATCCTGCTCCGGGAATCGCGCGTAAATAAAAAATGAAGTAGTTTTGTGATACTGCGGAATATGATCAGTTCAGCCGGAGCATGCTTACAAGGCAGATTCCGAGTCGAGCATAAAAGGGGAGACTTATAGTCGAACCAGAGTTCGAACGCGAGTAGAACGCGTGTTTGTATGAGCAAAGTTAGAATTTTGAAGCTCAGAATTATATTTCGTATCCGGGAGAAACATCACGAAATGGAAAGGCGAACGTGCAGTAAGAAACGGGCTATGGTAAACTCATAAAAGCGCGTGATAAATCGGTGACTGCAGTTCCAGTGTGAATGCAATCTGAACCAGCAGGAACGTGTTACTTGAATTTAAAATGGAATAAATGAGCATTATCGTACAAAAGTGTTCACATATTGCAACACCTTCATTATTAGTAGCATGTTTTGGAAGGGATAGAATCGCGGAACAGTGTGTTATAGCCTCAAGGTCAGAACTTCAATTATCGGCACATGTACTTCGGGACACTAAGTTCGTCCTCTATAACTGGCTACTTTGTGATACACGATGCCTAATTTTACTAAGCAACCAGACTGCAGAAAGTATTAAATAACTACAGCATATTCACTAAAAAAAAAAAAAACAGTAGGGGTGCTTACAGTGCGCACGTGTGCGCCGCGCAGTAGTGCAGAAGATCATTCAGTGCACAATTGAAGCGGATTCGTGAACGTTAACCCTTGTAATCGGATACATCTGTCGAGCCGCGTCGACTGAAGCAGGAAGAACGTGATAATGATCACGAGAAAATGATTAGTACTTCACAGATTTGGCTGTGAAAATTATTAACGTTTTTGTATGAGAATAGCATGCCCTGGGAAAAAAGACATTTTAGAAGAGTTCATTACTGAAACTGTGTTGCTTTGATTGGTATAATAACCCGCGTTCCCTTCGTGACGAACTTTTACATTTTGCTGAAACATCGCAGCATCTCTACAAACGACACTGTGTTGAAGCTTCAGGTAGCTGATATAGGTCACGATCGTAAAACTGACGCTTCTATCACCTACCGTGGTGAAGAGTAAAGAATATTACGTTAATATTGTACTAGACAGGCCGCTAACAGCATTTTAGTTCATCTTGCCTTGTAAGTGCTGCAGTTGTCCCAAGCAGTTGACAACGTGCCAGTGGCAGCTACACTCCTGGAAATGGAAAAAAGAACACATTGACACCGGTGTGTCAGACCCACCATACTTGCTCCGGCCACTGCGAGAGGGCTGTACAAGCAATGATCACACGCACGGCACAGCGGAGACACCAGGAACCGCGGTGTTGGCCGTCGAATGGCGCTAGCTGCGCAGCATTTGTGCACCGCCGCCGTCAGTGTCAGCCAGTTTGCCGTGGCATACGGAGCTCCATCGCAGTCTTTAACACTGGTAGCATGCCGCGACAGCGTGGACGTGAACCGTATGTGCAGTTGACGGACTTTGAGCGAGGGCGTATAGTGGGCATGCGGGAGGCCGGGTGGACGTACAGCCGAATTGCTCAACACGTGGGGCGTGAGGTCTCCACAGTACATCGATGTTGTCGCCAGTGGTCGGCGGAAGGTGCACGTGCCCGTCGACCTGGGACCGGACCGCAGCGACGCACGGATGCACGCCAAGACCGTAGGATCCTACGCAGTGCCGTAGGGGACCGCACCGCCACTTCCCAGCAAATTAGGGACACTGTTGCTCCTGGGGTATCGGCGCGGACCATTCGCAACCGTCTCCATGAAGCTGGGCTACGGTCCCGCACACCGTTAGGCCGTCTTCCGCTCACGCCCCAACATCGTGCAGCCCGCCTCCAGTGGTGTCGCGACAGGCGTGAATGGAGGGACGAATGGAGACGTGTCGTCTTCAGCGATGAGAGTCGCTTCTGCCTTGATGCCAATGATGGTCGTATGCAGTTTGTCGCCGTGCAGGTGAGCACCACAATCAGGACTGCATACGACCGAGGCACAAAGGGCCAACACCCGGCATCATGGTGTGGGGAGCGATCTCCTACACTGGCCGTACACCACTGGTGATCGTCGAGGGGACACTGAATAGTGCACGGTACATCCAAACCGTCATCGAACCCATCGTTCTACCATTCCTAGACCGGCAAGGGAACTTGCTGTTCCAACAGGACAATGCACGTCCGCATGTATCCCGTGCCACCCAACGTGCTCTAGAAGGTGTAAGTCAACTACCCTGGCCAGCAAGATCTCCGGATCTGTCCCCCATTGAGCATGTTTGGGACTGGATGAAGCGTCGTCTCACGCGGTCTGCACGTCCAGCACGAACGCTGGTCCAACTGGGGCGCCAGGTGGAAATGGCATGGCAAGCCGTTCCACAGGACTACATCCAGCATCTCTACGATCGTCTCCATGGGAGAATAGCAGCCTGCATTGCTGCGAAAGGTGGATATACACTGTACTAGTGCCGACATTGTGCATGCTCTGTTGCCTGTGTCTATGTGCCTGTGGTTCTGTCAGTGTGATCATGTGATGTATCTGACCCCAGGAATGTGTCAATAAAGTTTCCCCTTCCTGGGACAATGAATTCACGGTGTTCTTATTTCAATTTCCAGGAGTGTATTTCCAGCTACATCGCTGACAAGGCTGCAAATGGTCTTCGCAGTACGTAGAACGAAAGGCAGTTCCATACAACATAGCCGCTGAATGAACAGGTTAATATAACATTTACAATACTATTAGTGATCATGCCAATCAGAATTCGAACACGTGTATATGAAAATTAGCCCTCGTTTCCTCGGTGACCTGGACGTGTACGGGTATGGAGACAACATCATGTGTCCATAGACCCTGCATTTCAGAAGGAGACTGTTCAAGGTTGTTGAAGCTCTGTAATAGTGTGAGGCGTGTGCAGTTGGAGTATTATGTTACCCCTGATACGCCCAGATAGAACTCTGACAGGTGACACGTACTTAAGCATCGTATCTGGTCACCTGCATCCATTCATGCCCACTGTGCATTCCGACTGACTTGGGCAATTCCAGCAGGACATTGCGACACCCCACACGTCCAGAATTGCTACAGAGTGGCTGCAGAAATACTCTTCCGTGTTTCAACTCTTTCGCTGGCCCCTAAACTTCCCGAACTTGAACATTATTGAGCATATCTGTGATGCCATGCAAGAGATTTCCACCCCTTCGTACTCCTACGGATTTATGGACAGCTCTGCGGGATTTATGGTGTCAGTTCCCTCCAGCGCTACTTTAGACATCAGTCGAGTCCATGGTAAATCGTGCTGCGGCACTCCCGCGTGTTTGCGGGGCCCTACACGATATTACGCAGGTGACCAAGTTCCTTTGGCTCTTCAGTGTAAATTAATATCATCGTACAAATGATTGGCTGTATCTGTAAAGTTCTTTAAAAGTAAATAATAAGTAGGTCGCTATGGCTTTCTGTCAAAATACTAGTAAAAAGCACTTAATACATTGAAGATTTAATTGCTAGTCTCTGTAATCTAAATGCAGGAAAAAACATTATGTTAGCATGACATATTACCAAGTATCTTCAAGTCGATTGTATTCCGATGCCTACATCATTCTGAAAGTTTGTGCTGAAAGGCAGTGCCTCCGAATTTTTTATATGAAAATTGATCAATTTTAAAGTTTTTTCAGTTTTTTAAATGAAACGAACGTTATTAACATTCTACATCTTTATTCTTCACGTCTATATTGCTCAGTAGACACCCTACCGTCGCTGTAGAGTGTTTGACTTTATTGGCGAGCCACAAACTCACCTGTGTTTGCACCACTTCATCCCTATCAAAGTGAAGTCCTCGAAGGTGTTCTTAAAGTTTTGGAAACAGATAAAAGGGGATGGGCCCAAGCAGGGACCGTATAGTGGACGATCTTAGACAGTGAACCGAAAGCGTCGGATTATTGCATATACCTAAGCCCTCGTGCGTGGTCCGGCGTTGACATGCTGAAGGAGTTGACTTAACTTTAGTAGCCGGATGTGAGCGATAGAGGAGACTTGTTGAAAGAATTAACTCCAAATATGGCACGAGGATAAACAGAAGAATGACGAAAATTATAAAGAGTAGTAGAAAAGAGAATATCAATTTAACATCACAAGTGAGTAGTGCAATAAGTGAAAGTATTGTATCCAGGGAGCAAGATAACAAAAGATGGCCGAAGCAAGGAATAATGAAACAGGAGAAGAAAGTTTACTTCAATAAAAGAGTGTTCTGTTGATGGCAGATATTGATGCCATGAACAAGTAGTTCCTGAAAATGAAGTGAAAAATGAATCATGGAAAATTCAGAGAAATAGTATTGGAGGCATCTGAAATGTTGAGCTACTGAATAAAGTTACACACAAAGTAAACAAAGTAACAAAAGTAGTACCGAAAATAATAGGTGAGAGAAAGAAGTTAGTGGAGAACCCGTATCACGACTAAGTATGGTATAATGGGATACGCCCTGGGACAAACAAGAATAGGTAGCCTGTCAGTGGTAGAAGCAGTGGAAGTGATGAATTGAACCAGACAAAAAATGGCTCTGAGCACTATGGGACTCAACATCTTAGGTCATAAGTCGAACCAGACAAAGACTACAGAATATTCCAACAAATGTAAGAGGACGCTGTATTTAGTAGTTACGTAGAGATGAAAATATTTGCAGAGGACAGGGAAAGATGAAAGACAGCAACAAAGCAGCCGGCTAAGGACTTGAAAAACATATTAAACAAAAACTGCATTTTCCCATTTTCCTGTACTGACTGAAAAGGATGCAGCGAGATTCTTAACGCAGAATCAACGTATTATGTAATCTAAACCGAACGTGGAAGCTGCCGATTCTAGTGATGTAAACGCTTAAAAAACGGATGCAATACTCGCCTGCCCGGGGCTCACTATCTTGAGCACGTAACAGTTCATCTCATAGAATTCCGAGTTCGATTTTCTGACCAGAACTTGTGTAGGAGTGACATGTTAGCAATCCTGACCTGTTGATAACCGCGCGGAGTAACGGTCTGAGGCACCTTGCCACGGTTCTACATCCCCCCCCCTCCCTCCATCGGAGGTTCGAGTCCTCCCTCGGGCATGCGCGCGCGCGTGTGTGTGTGTGTGTGTGTGTGTGTGTGTGTGTGTGTGTGTGTGTGTGTGTTGTCCTTAGCGTAAGTTAGTTTAAGCTAGATTAAGTAGTGTGTAAGCTTAGGGACCGACGACCTCAGCAGTTTGGTCCAATAGGAACTTATCACTAAGTGACCTGTCGTTAGCATTTCAGCAGAAGCCGCATTGTACGTCTGGTACACAGCTCTTTTAGACGTCAACAATAGCGCAGTACATTGCTACACATGCTAGGTTTTCTTGTTCTGTTGACAGTCATTGTATCCACGTTCCCTGTAGCAAACAATACGTATCCATTTTCAGGATTTCAGGTACATTTGAAGTATGTATATCTCCATTGGGACCCACTGATGATGTGCAATGGCTGAAACCCTGGAATCGCATTCGGGACTGGAGTGAAGCGTATTCCCGTATGGCCTTTGAGAATTTTTTTACTGTGTTTCAGTTCTTTCGCGTCGTTGTTACGGTTTAGATAGTTTCACTAAGAAATAACTTTATACAGTGTAACCCAACGCGAGATAACCTTGACGTACCTTTTATCACAGATCTGATGATGATGATGATGATGAAGAAACGCGACATTAATACACCACCTGACAAAGAAATGTGAAGCATCCACAAGACATGGTAACTGTGCGTCACCATTTGGCCGGCTGGTGGAATCGTGCAATGCCCGGGCCGTTTTTTACACAGGGTGGCAACGTGAGGGCAGGCATACTAGACGCCTTGGTTCCGGTCACTACAAGGGAGGATCACCTAAATGTGCACCAAGCACATCCTAACCCCCTCACATCTGCGTCCGCCGTCCGAGAACAAGTAAAACACTCCCTGAAACAATTTGTTTCACCTCCCACCATTGGTGGGAGACTAGCAGCAGCCACACTGGGGAACTGCCGACCCATGCGTAGGCTCCCATTAAAGCCGTAACACAAACGACTGAGTTTGGGGTGGTGTCGTGACTGGGAAATATGGACTGTTGATGAATCAGATTGCACTGTGTTCAGAGATGAATCGTGGTTCTGCACTACGCCAGATGTCCATCGTTGGCGAGCACGGAGGGTGGTGCTGTGGAGAGGTCCCATTCTTCCAATGTTTCGGAGTGTTACTCCTGGTGTCATGGAATGGGGGAGCCGTCGGGGTATAGCTCCAGGTCACAGATAGTAGTGACCTGACGTCACAGACACCTTCCGCCATCATGTGTTACCTCAGATGAGAAGGTCTCGTGGTGCACTTTTTTTCAACAGGACAATGCTCATCCACACTTGGCATTTGTCACTTTTGTCACTATGAAGTGTTGCATGATGCTGAGGTACGGCCCTGGCGAGTAAGCACCCAGGATCCCTCTCCGACAGAACATATATGGGACCATCTCAGACATCATCTCCGCCCCAATGCTCGAACCAAAGAAATCTTAACGACAGTTGTAGGCCATCTTACCCCTCAGGAGAGGATACAATGGTTTTATGACACCGAATTAGCGCATGTACCCCGGCCAAACGTGATGCAGTGTCATATTGACAAATAAGCTCATACTGCCAGGTTTTGTTTTTTGTTTTTGTAAATTGGACTCAGTTTTGTAATCACAGGCGTAATATCACATACCTTCTCAAAACGTGAAGTTCCATTTCGTTTCTCCTCCTGGGTGCTTCACTTCTTTGACAGACAGTGTAGACTAAGGGAGACTGAATAAAAAAAAAATGGTTCAAATGGCTCTGAGCACTATGGGACTTAACATCTGAGGTCATCAGTCCCCTAGAACTTAGAACTACTTAAACCTAACTAACCAAAGGACATCACACACACATCCATGCCCGAGGCAGGATTCGAACCTGCGACCGTAGCGGTCGCGCGGTTCCGGAATGTAGCGCCTAGAACCGCTCGGCTACACCGGCCGGCGAGACTGAATAAAAATTAGACTACATGATACAGCAATAATTTATAAGTCAACAATACGGAAGATCATTTTGGGTTCCGGAGAAATGTTGCAACACAAGATGAGTCGTTAATCTTATGACTTACCTCAGTAGATAGGCCGAAGAAAGGCAATTCTACGTTTGTAGCATTTGTAGAGTTGCTGAAAGCTTGTATTACATTACATTATCTTTTCTACTACTGGCAGGATAATGAATTAGTTTTTGAATTGGAAATATTTTGACTTTTAACTGTGAAGTCAAACATACGTGAAATAAACTTTCTAGTAAATTCAGTAGTAAATGTTCTTACTTTTTTTTCTTCTCAGAGGCAAACTCTACCTCTTCTTCCTGCTGCGATGGCAGCCTCGAATACAGCAACCGTAGAATTTGCTAATTGTTGACCACGTCGCCTAAAGAAACATGCTCATATTTCGATGTGGTGAGATGAACAGTTGGTCAGATAAATAGACAGGCATTGTAATTCACTTCACGTTGTCTATATTAGCCCAAAATTCAATGTTATTAACAAACCTATTACAATAAGAAGAGCGATGAAATGTACGCGTTCTCTCTTCATCAAGACGCACCGCAGACTTCTCTCTTTTCACCGACAACTCTCTCATCTAACAGCAACTCTGCAGCAGCGCTTCGCTTCCTTGTTTTATCTTACTTGTACCTCTTCGGAAGCATCTAGGAAGTGCCATTACAGCTGCCCCCCTGGTGTGGGTTGTGCATTCATGTACATAGCACACGCTACAAAATGTTCTTTTCTTATTAATTTATACAAATTTTTGCATTTTACATTTTGTACGCAGAGGGTCAAGGTGCAGTCATCTGTTTTCATAGCCTATGGACCAGAAACCTTTGTTTTGGCCATTCAACCATTGGCATATTTGTCTAGTAATCTTTAACATACTATTTCACTAATGAGTGTCAGCTATGTGGGAACCTCGTTTTTATCAAATTCTTTATATGTCATATATTTTATCAAACATTTTCTTACACTAAATTAAAATCACAAATAAATCAATTACTTTACACATATAAGGAAAATATTACAAATTTTGTTTCGCATCATGTAGTCCTTTTTCACAGTCAGTTAAATATTTATCTTTCTTTATTTACATGTATAACAACTGCGTGTCTCTCCTTTAGTTTGCAACAAAAATTTGCGTCGTCTCTGTCCTTTGTCTTTCTATTGTCGCGGAGTCGTCCGCGTGAGCTGGCTTCATTGTTTGTAGTTCTTTGCGGCTATTGTTTTCCGCACCGCGTAGACCATTATTCCAGCGCGTGATGCAGTGTGATTTACACCTATCTACGAATTCCGTAAGCTACAACGGTCTCCACTGCGTCGTGAGGCCGAAGGACCTTACTGGACCAGTTACGTCCGGATGAAATCTTCGTCGATATTTGGGGTGGGGGTTCGCCTTTCAGTTAGCATGTACCTCCATTGTTCCGTTTATTTAACTCGGCACTGCACATTCATTTAACTTTCTACAATCCAGGTGATGAACCACTTCGCGATTGCGAACTTGAAACGTCGCACAGCACTTCCTTTAACCACTAGGTGGCAACTCCACATATCTGAGCTACGTTGCATAACTTACGTAGCACTCTTTCACACGTATTTGTACTTTCTAATACGTCTGATGTCGCCTAAGATTCGTTTTCACTGGTTTATAAAATATACTGGAACATATTTCACAGAGACATGAAACAAATAAATGTCTCACCACCACATTTACAAGAAAATCTTATCTATATTCTAATTGGAGGTTCTTCGTAATTAATTTTTGCTGACATTTTTTTACTTTCAATGACTGAAGAAATAAGTTCTCAAAATCTTTACAGCTCCTGCAACTAACTGAAAACTGATATTATCGTCAATACAATCAAGAGCAATATCACCACCATACGAGGAAAGGAAAAGCATACGAATTACATCTGGAACTTCTGTTTAAAATAATCATCTTACTGCTTCTTATACTAGTGTTTGTTTTCACAAACTAATTATGCTACTTGATAAAACGGCAGTTAAAATACTGCTGATAAGTCCGGTTTTGCTCACAGCATAGTGAGTGTTCCTCATATTCCTATCTATGTCTCAAAATCCTTTGTTTAATATTACACAGGGTTGTCAAAAATAGTCATCCGATTTTAAAAAGTCATAACTATTATTTTATTTGAGGTATGTGCATGAGCAACGTACCATTGGAAAGAGCAAACTCTACAGTTGTACATGGTTTCCGGGGGTAGCAGCAGTGTGCGCCCAATTCAGTTCTAGTAAAAATGGTGTCGGGGCAACAGTAAGCGTTTTGTGTTCTACGTTTTGAGCAGTGCGGATTAGTAATAACTGTTCAGCGCTTCTTTTGTGCTAGGTATGGTGTGGATCCCACTACAGCACAGAGCAATAGACGATGGCATGAACAATTCCGAGAAACAGTTTGTTTGTGTACAGCCAAATCGCCGGGCCGTCCACGAGTGTCTGATATAGATGTCGAGCGCATCCGCCATAGTTTCACAAGGAGACCGCAGAAATCCGTTCGCCGTGCAGCTCGACAACTTAACATGCCCCCGATGTCGGTCTGGCATGTGCTGCGTCGACGTTCACGCATGAAACCATACAAAATTCAGCTTCCACAAGCTCTTCATGAAGGTGACAAACGACGACGAGTGGAATTCTGTAATTTCTTTCTTGACAAGATGAAGGATGACAGTTTTCTTAGACACGTAGTGTCTAGTGACGAGGCAACATTCCAATAAAATGGAAAGGTAAACCTTCATAATGTGAGATTATGGGAAACGGAACAACCACATGAAGTTGTACATGAGAGGGACTCTCCAAGATTTAATGTGTTTTGTACAGTTTCACGGGGAAAAGCAGTACGGTCCATTTTTCTTTGCCGAGAACACTATTACAGGAGGCACATATCTCGATATGCTTGAGAACTTTTTTCCCCACAGTTGGAGACTGATTCGAACGACTTAATTTACCAACAGGACGGGGAACCGCCACATTGGCATCTGGAAGTGCGGGAGTTTTTAAACTAAAGGATTATTGAACGACGGATCGGTCGCACTGGACCAAATGATTCAGCCTTACATTACTGGCTTCCGAGGCTGTATGTGATTATTTTTCGTGGGGCTTTGTAAAAGACTTTGTGTGTCCCCCTTACCTAGAACAAAGACTGAACAGAGACACGCATAACAGCAGCTGTGGCAGATATAGCTCAAGACATGCTCACTGCATTGTGGGAACAATTTGAATACGACAGTGACATATGCCGTGCATCTCAAGGGGCTCGTATTGAACACCTATGAAATGATATGAAAAAAACTTTTTGGGTTTCCCGTTCATCAAAAAACAAAATTCATTGTGTATCATGATTTTAAACATGGCTGCGGCAGCAACTGTTAAAATTCTTCACAATAAAGGATGACAGCCAAAAACAGTTGCAGGATAAAAATTTTTTTATTAAAATTCTTGGCCAAGGTTTCGGTACATATAAATGTACCTTCATCAGAAGTAAAACTTCCTGAACAGAAAGACACATTCATTAGAAAAGCCATATCAACGAAAGTGAGAAACAGAAGCTTAAGTAAAAGTGAAATTACTACATTAATGTAGGCACAAAATCATTAGTACTTACTAAAAATTACATCATGCAATGGAGAATAATAAAATTAATTATGCCAAAGGCGTCGTCAATAATTAAAACATCATCTCCATTTGTACAACGTGTGTAATGGGCACAGGGTCAAAGCGAACATTACTTCACTTATGAACTATTGATACACGACTATGAAATCACTAGGGCAGATGGTTTCACCGAGAGAGGGCACTTGCATGTGCCAGACTCGCGCATATTAAAATCCATAAATACATACATAAGCGCATCAACAAATTATTAAAGGTTGTGTTAATTCAAACTCTGTCTTAATAAGTAAAACGTATCAGGCCAATTAAAGACATTTATGTAAAATAGAAATATAGAACCAATTTATCTGTATTTATCATTACACTAGTGCCCTCTCTCGTCAGATGTTCCAAGCGCAAGCTTTATCCGTTTGACACTAGGATACAGATAAATTGGTTCTATATTTCTATTTTACATAAATGTCTTTAATTGGCCTGATACGTTTTACTTATTAAGACAGAGTTTGAATTAACACAACCTTTAATAATTTGTTGATGCGCTTATGTATGTATTTATGGATTTTAATATGCGCGAGTCTGGCACATGCAAGTGCCCTCTCTCGGTGAAACCATCTGCCCTAGTGATTTCATAGTCGTGTCTCAATAGTTCATAAGTGAAGTAATGTTCGCTTTGACCCTGTGCCCATTACACACGTTGTACAAATGGAGATGATGTTTTAATTATTGACGACGCCTTTGGCATAATTAATTTTATTATTCTCCATTGCATGATGTAATTTTTAGTAAGTACTAATGATTTTGTGCCTACATTAATGTAGTAATTTCACTTTTACTTAAGCTTCTGTTTCTCACTTTCGTTGATATGGCTTTTCTAATGAATGTGTCTTTCTGTTCAGGAAGTTTTACTTCTGATGAAGGTACATTTATATGTACCGAAACCTTGGTCAAGAATTTTAATAAAAAAATTTTTATCCTGCAACTGTTTTTGGCTGTCATCCTTTATTGTGAAGAATTCATTGTGTATGTTTATTAGTTTCAGAAATACAGACGTGCCAAATCGGATGATTCTTTTTGATGCACCCTGTATTTTTCACTCAGCTAATCACTGTCGAAACCGTCTTTGTATACTACAAACCGATATATATGTACACGGCTTTCATTGCGTTTTATGTTCAGGTTCACTGGTAACTTTGCCTCTGAACAAAGCGTTCAAGTGTTTGTATAACGCTAGTTTTTTTATTACTCTTTGAACAACTTCAGCGTAAGTGTTGATTTACCCTCAGATGAGGCTTGCATATCCATGTAAGATAAAAAAGGAAGCGATGCTTTGCTGCAGAGTTCCTGTTGGGTGAGAAAGTTGTCACTGTCACTTTTTTTTAAGTCGGTGAAAAGAGAGAAGTCTGTTGTGCGTCTTTCATTGGACATAGCACTCAAAGGTTTACGTAATCGCTTAGGCCATTCCGTGTGTTCATTCAGACATACACATAAAGTACAACTCGTTACATGTAATACTTTTGCTAATAACGTTTCAACTACATACCTCTCAGAGTATATGTTTATCAGTATTTGATATTAACTTATGCACTCTTTGATAGTGATTTGCAGGTTTTACTGTGTTTGGGTTACTAACGCTTGTTTACCACAATGAAACTTAACTCACCTTGAGGCTTCTATTTGCTAGCCATGCAAAGCTTTTGCCATTCTAATCACGTGTACCTAATTTTATTTTTTTCCTTCCTATACAGTACATCAATTTATACAGTACATCAATTTATACAGTACATAGTTTTTCGTATTCACTTTAATGGAGAGATATTTTTCAATATAATAGTGTAAAGTATTGTATAATCGTCATACATTATCGGTTGTAGTTTTATATAAATAACGTGATTCTTTTTTTATTGTAAGTATTTATAGCTAACGTAATATAAATTGCAATTAATTTTAGTAACATCACTATATTCATTACACTGTTTCTCGTAGTAGCCTAATCGATAACATTTGCCTTATGTATTACTTTAGTATAATCGTAACCTTTTTGTAAGTAGTTCTTACCTCGCACGCGATAGCTCTTACTGCGTAAAAAAAACTCTCTTGTATGTATAACTTCTTACTCTGATATATCTTTCTTCTGGTACGTAGTCCTAAATCTACGTACGGTCGTATTTGCGAAGTTGATTTTGAAGTGCGTCGCAAAATGACGTGGCAAAACGGACATGTCATTAGATAAAATGTTTAATACTATCAAATTTTTTGTAACGTTACTCAATATACATGTTTATTCTTATGGTTAATACATTGGCTAGCGATACGGGTCATCAAGTGTACTTTTTGTTCCTATAATTAGTTGTACACGTAACGTGGAAAATTTGCTACTTCATCTGTTCCAGTTTCTAGTAATTTGGTCTTAAGTATGTGTCAATGTTTACTTAATAGGGTTTATTCATAGTATTTCCTTTGTGAAATTAAGTATTATTTTGTCATTTTCACTAGTTAATGTTTGAATGGCGCGCTTTGTCTCTTCCATCCAAACATCGTTCGTTAAGCCACGCGGTGGCCCGTTGCGTATGTGCTCATGCGAGAATATGGCCACTGCAGACTTTCAAAAATGAGAGAGGAGAGGGGAGAAATGTTACCACCCGCGACTCAGCAACTGTTCCTCTCTCGCTGCGCCGAGCGCAGGCTGCCAGATTGTGTTGTTGTACTTTGTATTCACTGTTTCCAAAAATGTATTTAACGTACAGTTTGTATATTGGCACTTCGCTCTGAATAGAATAACAAAATTTTCATAATAGGTTTCAAAGAATCTCCGTACTTACCTTGGATTATACCTAGTCTAACTTTCCTTAAGAGATTCACCAATTTGTTTTAAAAATAATATGGATATTTTGCGTGTAGTGAAGCTAGGCGCTGAAGTGCTTGAGATGCAGTGACCTCTTATGTTTAGCGTATAAATTCTTTGAAATCTTTATATGGATATAATCCACGTGTTTTCCCCGTTTTTGAGTTGCTCAACAAGTTGCATCCCGGGTGTGGTGCTCCGTGTATACTGCACGCTCCTGTGTATAACTACTGCCATTTTTTGTTAAGCTTTTTGTGTTTGGTCAATTAACGATGTGTGCGTGATTGCACCACCACCTGTTAGGACTGCCATATGTAGCTGGGACGTCGTCGGGACACTCCGAAATTGGGGAGTAGAAATGAAGTAAAAAATTTATTTAAGATAATTGATTTTCATTCGAACACAGTTAGAAGAACTTGTTGCGGCAGAAGTATTTGGTACACTATTTCTCGGAAGAGTTCATCTTTCTCTGCAATCTTTTTTCCCTTTTACGTGTTTATAAAACTCCATGCAAGTCAGCTTGTAGTTAAATTGGTACTGTAAGATTGACTGCACAGTCCTGGCAGCAGTCGATTTCTTTCATCAGTCCACTGGGATGACATCAGCAAAAATACTCTTTTCACAGTGGTGTTGTGTGCGGGAATAGAAAACAAATACTCTCATAATTTTAGCAGCTGACATTAGCGTTCGGGATTTTCAGTTTCCTTAAGAAAGTGAATTCACTTTCCTTCCACGGCGCGTTGGACCACCATTCTTCCAATTCATTGTAGGTTTCAAAAAAGCTCTTCAGATAAATATATCCCTGAAAATAATTCTCGCTTGAAATCATCACACCATTTTTAGCCAGGTTTAAAATAGTGTTTTGAGACATCATCCAATCTGGGGTTTCAGATAGTCATCAAATCAAATACTTGATATTTATTAAAAGAAATAGCCTCTTTGGTGTTTCTTATTTCAGTTATCGAGACTGTATTCTTCCTCTTCTTTTATTTCAAACAGAGCCAAATGTGGTTGTGGAAACATGAAGCGAATTTCACTGATCGGACTACTGAAAAAAAAAAAAAATGGTTCAAATGGCTCTGAGCACTATGGGACTTAACTTCTGAGGTCATCAGCCCCTGGAACTTAGAACTACTTAAACCTAACTAACCTAAGGACAACACACACACACATGCCCGAGGCAGGATTCGAACCTGCGACCGTAGCGGTCTCGCGGTTCCAGACTGAAGCGCCTAGAACCGCTCGGTCACACCGGCCGGCTTGCAATTGTTCTATGCATTCGGAAACGTGGTGTATTTTTAACAATCGCTATAGCTGTGGTCCTGGCTGTAGACCTCTTTGCGGCAGTTAGGAGTCTGGATACATTGTGGCATTCAGTTTTACGGTATAGTGAAGAGAACTGGTGGATTGATATTGCCTGACAACTTCATAACTTCTTGTTAGTTCTGCAGAAGCAACGAGCAGATCTTCCTGGGTATCTTCTTTAATTACTAATGTAGAAATAGTCTTTCATGTCGCTGCTACCGCAAATCTGTTTCTATGATTCTTCGTAGAAATGCGATGCCTTACATCTGCCTTATCTCCGTGAGTTACTGAGATGTAACACCTACAGATCTCACACAATGCTTCCTGAACCGAACGTCTTTTCTTGACGAAAGACCACTCTTTTGTGCAATCATCCGAAAAGTGACACTATCTATTTCCATCCTTAGGCATTTTTGTAGGCTATAAGTTTATTAGACGGTACACAGTCGACAATAGCACTGTAGTCGTCGAAGTACGCGTCAGTATTCTCTTCACGACCTATATCCCCGCAGTAAAAACTTGAAACATTACTAACTTGCACTCGCTGTTCGTATTACGTTTAGAAAGAAGCTTCTTATCAGATCGCTATGCAAATGGGAACTACCCGATTCTTCCGCGTGGCGCTGCTTAAATAGTTCCAGATCTGTACTACTGGAGAAGTCTCGTATTTTCTCGAATGATGGACCTGAATCGAGAAGATACTTGCATCGTCAACACAGTGCTCGCAACATGCAAAGCCACCTGTGAGACGGCGTTGTCAACATGAATTTGTTGACATAAATAAAACTAACCGAGCCTGCGTTTACATTGTGTGCTAAGAGATGGCGTTATTTTTAGGATTTGAGCCAAACCCGTAATAGTATTATGCAAAATCAGGAAAAAGTTGGGTCTTGTTGGGATGTTGGGACAAGGTCCATATCCGTGACGCTCCCTATAGATCAAGACGGATGGCAACTCTACTGCCTGTCCAACGTGAAAAGTAGTTGTGCGACCTTTTATCATACTGTTTTTTCCTGGCTTGTGCCTTTGCTTTCAACGCTTTTAAGACTTCTCTAACCTTTTCTTCTAACGGTCTCTCTTTCTCAGAAAATGTAGGTAAGGATTTAACCTAGTCGTCTATTTTATACTTCTCGTACATTAATTCGATTGGTGTAAAACCTGCAGATGAGTGTGGCAAATTGTTTACAATGCTGAAAGGGCGTCACGTATTCAACCCAATTAGTGCGTCTGTTTGGTGTATGAATTCTGATAAACCTGTTAATCTCACGAAATACCTGTTCTTCTGGGCTTTATTGGGGATAAAATATGTATATATGTTATGTGACTTGGCAAATTCTCTCGACTTGGCACATGCGAAATTAGTTGCATTATCAGTCAGAATAGCTTTTGGTTTACCAACTCTTACAAAATATGTTCTCACGATTCACGTGGTTATAGGCCCTGCCGTTAGGGCTTAGTTGGCAACAGCTGCACATATTAAAAAAAAAACACGTCATAGAAGGCTGTTACGTATTTCACTCCTCCCCTTGCCGTCGGGAAAGGTCCTGCGGCATCGACTGATTCGAAATCAAAGGACTTCACTAGTATAATAGGAATGCAATTCATTGAAGCGTGATCTGTTTTTAGTGTCTGGTCTTATATATATATATATATATATATATATATATATTATTATTATTGGTGTTTTGCCCTTAAAGAGCGCATTTGGACTAAACTACATGGCCAGTTCCTTTTGCTGCCTTCCTTGCTGCCCAAACTTCCCTCATTCGCTCGCTGTGTTTCTGTTTCCGGTCCTCTGTCCATGCTTCTTGTCGGCTTCGTGTCTTCGGCTTCATCTTGATTGCCTTTTTGGTTGCCCATATTTCTTTCATCTTCTGGCTGTGATCTTGCTTTCGTTCTTCGGTCCATTTTATGCCTGTTCGTTTGTCGCATTGTATCTCATGTAGTTTACTTTTCTTAATGATGTTTCTGAACTTTATTCTGTCGTTTATTGTGTCTGCTGTTATGTTGAGCTGGTTCAGGTCGTTTTCTACCTCTGCCACCCATTTGTTGTTTCTAGTGGTTACCCAGTCAAAGATCTGTTTGGTCAGCCTGTGTGATGGCATTCTGTATAGGTGTCCATAGAATTGTAGTCTGCGTTTTCTAATCTTTTCTGTGATTGTCTCCGTATGTTTGTACAGTTCCTCTGTAGGTTTCTTGATCCATATTCCATTGTTGTTAGTTGCGCCAAATATTTTCCTAAGTATTTTCCGTTCTACTTTTTCTAATTGTCTGATACGTGTATGCCCTCGGATTAGTGTGGTCTCTGCTGCATATAGTGCCTCGGGGAGCACCACCGTGTCGTAATGGCGTAATTTGGCTTTTTGTGAGATAGACTTCTTGTTGTAATGATTCCACACTACTTTGTATGCCTTGTCCAGTTTAGTCTTTCTTTCTTCATTTGAGTCTCTGTTATGTCCACTCATTTGTAGTGTTTCACCGAGGTATTTGAAGTTTGCTGTTTTGTAAATCGTGCCATACTTTGTGTTCAGAGATGAGAGTTTCTTTGTGCTCATAAACTGTGTCTTTTCGTAAGAGATCTGTAGTCCAGTTTTGGAAGCGATTTCGTGCAGTTTTTCAATAGCGTCTTTTGTTTCCTTTATACCTTTCGTGACAATCGCCAAATCATCTGCAAAAGCCAGGCATTTAATCTGTAGGTTTCCTAATGTTATCCCCTGTTGTGATGTTTCCCATTCTTTTATGACCTTATCTAACACCAGATTGAAAAGGAGAGGTGAGAGGCCATCGCCTTGTCGGACACCTGTGCGAATTTCGAAGGGCTCTGATAGTTCCCCACAGAACTTTACTTTGGAGGTCGTGTTGGTTACAGTTTGCTCTATGATAGCTCGTGTTTTGTTGTCTACTTTGTATTCTGCTAGAATTTTGAAGAGAGTTTTCCGGTCGATAGAGTCGTACGCCTTTCTGAAGTCAACAAAGGTAATGATCAGGTTCTGTTTGTGTTGTAAAATCATTTTCAGATTCCAAATTTGTTCCGCACAAGACCGTCCTTTACGGAAGCCTGCTTGGTATTCCCCAATCAAGTGGTCGGTTTGGCATTCTAGTCTGTTCAGTAAAGCTTTAGAGAGGATCTTGTATGTGACCGGTAGTAGGGATATTCCTCTGTAGTTGTTCGGGTTAGTCTTGTCACCTTTTTTGTGTAGTGGGTGTATCAGGGCAGTTTTCCAGTCGTCAGGAATTTTCATGGTTTTCCAGATGTCTTCCAAGATCCTGTGGATGTCTTTGGTGAGTTCTGGGTCTTGTAACTTCCAGATTTCCGCGATGATGCCATCTTCTCCTGGTGCTCTACGATTCTTGAGTGACTTTATTATTTCTTTAACTTCTTCTAGAGTTGGAGGTTCACTATCTGGATTGTATGTGCTCGTTTCTGTCATCATTTCTTCCATGGGGGGGTCCGTGTTGAACAGTTTTTCAAAGTACTTTGCCAGAATGTCACAATTGTTTTTGGTATTGGTTTCTAGGGTCCCATCCGGTCTTCTGAAGCACAAGTTGGGTGGTTGATATCCAGTCATATTTTCTCTGAACGTTCTGTAGAAGTTTCTTGTATTGTTCTTCATGAAGTCCGATTCGATCTCTGTCAGACGCCGTTTGTCATACTGTCGTTTTTCACTGCGAATGATTTTGCTTGATTGCTTCTGTGTTTTCAGGAAGTTCATCCAATTCTCTTGGGATTTATGGCAACTAAATTTTTTCCATGCACTGATTCGTTGGTCAATAGCTTGGTCACATGTGTGGTTCCACCAACGGTGTTTCCGTGTTCGTGGTGCTTGTGCTAGTTTCATGGCCTCTCGGATTCTTCGTGAAAGTTGTGTCCAGTCTGTAGTTTTCTCCATTTTAATTTTGTGTAATATTTGTGTCTGGTTTAAAGTAACGTATTCTGGATCTGGTCTAACAATTTTGTTCTTCTGGAGCTTTTTCTTGGGCAAAAGACGAATCCTGATCTGTAGTAGGTGGTGGTCTGAGTCGAAGTAGCCTTTACGGGTGTCTATGTTCAAAATTTCTTTTTGTGAGTCTTTCTGCACTATTACGTGGTCGATTTGTAGTTCTTGCTTTCCGCTGGGGAATTTCCATGTGGTAAGTTTTCGTGTTGGTTTCTTGAATTTTGTTGACATAATGGCGAGGTCGTGGCTTTTGCAAAAGTCTATCAGATGTTTTCCGTTTTTGTTGGTGTCCTTGTGTGGAGTATGTTTTCCTGTGATATGTCTGTATATATATATATATATAATCTTGAAGACCTGTTGTACTCTACGTCTAATGTTAAGGTAGTAGTAGTATGACATTATTTTCTGAGCATACTTGACTTCACCATAGTGCCTCACGAGTTATGTGTATACCTGACAAAGCTGTCTACATATGCTTCGGGTTAACAAACCAACCAGCTACCAGACTGAGGCGTTCGACAATAAAACAAAAGTCTATTATGTAACTTATAACGTGTTCTCAAGCCTCCCGTCGTCAGTACTTGTTAGTTGTTGTCTTATCTTGTTCCATCGAGTATCTTCTTCTTGAAGCTGACTCATTTTTACACAATTTCACATAATAGGAACTAATAGGAACTATAGGAACTATATGTACTATCGTACATGAGTAGAATCCTGAAGTCGGATGTTTGTTTTTCTAATTCTGTATGTTCATATAATCGTTTTGGAAGTGTAGAGAGGGCATTTGCCAAAGTATTCTCTTCACCTTTATATAAATTACCTCAAAATCGAACTTTTGAAGAAAAAGACACCATCTGGGTAATCTCTTGTCCAATAGCTTACATGTAAGAAAGAATGAAAGTGGTTGATGATCACAATGTACTTTCGTGTGATTTACCAATACGATGTACTGGAATTTGCGGAATGTCCATACTACTGCTAGCGCTTCATGCACTGTTTACCGTCTCCCGCCGGAGGTTCGAGTCCTCCCTCGGGCATGGGTGTGTGGTTTGTTCTTGGTATAAGTAGTGTGTAAGTCTAGGGACCGATGACCTCAGCAGTTTGGTCTCTTAGGGATTCACACACATTTGAACATTTTGAACACAGTTACGGAATAAGCGCCTTCATATTCTGTCAGTGTGTGACTAGTAAAACCGATTGTACTTACATTCTGATTTTCATTATAATGGTTCATCTTGAACAGTGATACCCCCAGACCCTGGAAGGACGCATCGGTACTGAGGCAAAATTCGTGTGTCATATCAGGATATACCAGTACTTCAGCGTTTACCAAAGCTTGTTTTATGACATCAAGGTCTTCCCCCAATTTTCTGTCCGTAGCAAAGTGCGGTTTTTCGTCAAAAGATTGAGCAGTGCGTCACTATTTAGTAGTTGGTGAGGCACATACACTTATTTTTTAATTCGTGGGATAGAAAAGTGTCTGAAGGCGTCTAGTTTGTGTGGATAAGTTCGAATATCTCGTGGTGAAATAATGTGACCCGATAAATTAATCTCCTCTCTGGCAAATTCTGATTTATTTGTCGTATCTTAAATAATTATTTATTAGCTTCGTGCCCCGACACTCCCATTTTCGATCGGCGGTGTGAGGTCGACGCCGACCGATTGCCGTTTACCGTCTGGCGCTCCTGTCAGTCACTGGACAATTTTTATAACTTGATCGGTATTTTTCCATGTTCTACTCTGCGCATAATTTGGGGCCGCGTTTAGCTGATGTTGGTTTATGCCACTCCCATAACCGCTGTTTTCATAAATGTTATATATGCATCGGCGCACATTCCTGTTCCTATACCACTGTTGCCTATAATCGCCGGGACCGCAACAATTATTCCAACCATCACAGTTGCTTCTTGATGGTGAGCCACAGTACCCTGCATTGTAATTTCTACTATTTCTCTCTTGGAAACTGTTACTTTGACGATTTCGAATACTGCGTTGCCGCTATACCTCAGTGAGAAGCCTGGAAGTCGTCTATGTTTTATTAGATCCTTGTCATTTATGACTGACCATAGACCAGGCACTAGTCAACAGATTGCGGCTCCGTCCTACGCGTTTTCGAAAGCGGTAATGCTGCGAATGGAGACCCTAGCACATTTCATTGCGAACTGTCCTGCTTCGTTTTCCTCGCAATTTGTTTTTGGTGAAACTGTTCTGAATAGCTGCGGAAGGCGGTTCGTTCGAACTATCTCTTTCGCTGATAAGTTCGGAACGAATCTTACCGTCTATTCCTTTTATATCATTATTCGTTTTAGCGAGAATTTTATGTTCTTTTTCATTTGTGATCTCTTCAACCGCGTCAACGTGTTTTTTCCCTTACGCACTTCTAAACTCCGGTCTCAGCTCTCTGATTTAATCTTTTTACATCCATATTGATACATTCGTACTCAAAATTCAAAAAATTATGTCCTGAAGTCAGAAATGCTAAGTCTTGCATGAGGTTTTGTACAACTTTGGGCAAAATTTCGGACGGAGACTTCATTTCAAGCTAGAGCTTGAGCTAAGCTTTCATGTGAGCTTTGTAGACTACCGTGCGCCGTTGCAAGTTCCTCAAATTGGTGTGCACTTTGACCTTGATCTCCACCGTACTAGAAAATGTTTCGTCTAGCTGATGGTAGATAGTAGTAAATTTTATATTAAATTTATTGGTTGTATCTGTCAACTGTGTGTTCAAGGTAGTACGCAAATTTTCGCAGTCGTTCCAAAATGTCGTGACGTTTTTTGTCTAAGACCAAAGGGCACACTTGGGATTTTTTTTTACTCAAGTCTGTACGTAACTCAATATTCATTTGTATTAATTGCTGAAAGTGTTCTTCTATCGTTGATACCTGCAAATGGTATTGTCTTAAGTGCCTATACGCTGAGTATGTGTGTCTGTTCCGTTTACCAAATATCGAGATCGGAAAATTTCCTACGCCTGTTGTGTTGTTTCTGTCCAAATTATTTTGAAAACACATATGTCCTATTGGGAACTGTGAATTAACGTCATCGACTGTTAACCACGTGACATCATTTAGTCTAACATTCTGTTCGTTCATTGCACTTGAGATCGGGTGTATGTAGTTTTCGATTGTGACATGCCATACTGCTGCGATGAATTCTCATTTTCATTATCCTGTATATTAGGTTCTGATTCAATATTTTCGTGACCACTATTGTTGGTATTAATTTTCTCATTGACACTTGATTCCATTTTTACTGACAGTAAATGTACACACTGTAACTGAATTATTGAAATCAATAGAAACTCAATTCTTGTGGAAAATTTCACTCGTCATACACATTCGCAGCAAGATGAGTTCTCATTATTGTGACAATATATATATGAAAATCGTTTACTATTGCAATGAAAAATCAGCTGTACTATAACACTCGTTAAAATTCTGACTATAGCTCAGATAAAATACGGGGATCGAAATTTTACCTAAATCTTGTACAGAAATCAGACAGTAGTAATACGAATCGAAGAAAATGAAATGGAAATAATAATTGAGAAGATCGTGAGACGGGGTTGTTACTTACTCCTGATGTTATCCAGTCTGTTTAACAAGCAGTAAAGGAAACCAATGAAAAATTTTGAACGGGAGTTAGTTTATGGAGAACAAATTAAAACTTAAAGATTTGCCGATGACATCGTAATTCCGTAAGAGAGATGGAAGAGCAGTTGAATGGAATGAATTGTGAGATAGTGGAGGAATAACTTAGAAAATGGGATACTAAAGCCAGTGTGCTACTTGGGCAGCAAAATAATTGATGATAGCTGAAGTATGAGCGTATAAAACGTAGACTGGCAATACCTAGCGATACATTACCGAAGGAGAAATTTGCTATTGAATACAAATTTAAATATTAGCAAGTCTCTTTGAAACATAGTTATCTGGAGTGTAGCCGTGTGCGGGAGTGAAACGTGGATGACAAACAGTTACGAGAAACAGAGGAGCTGTTTAACGTGGTGCTACAGGAGATTTCTGAAGATTAGATGTGCCAACAGGACAACTGACAAGGAGGTACTGAATTGAAATAGGGAGAAGAGAAATTCATGGCATAACTTGACTGATGATTTGAAATATTTTTTTTATCGAAATGATATGGAATGAGTCATCATCAACTTTTATGTCAGTTTACTCGGTGTGTATAAATAGTGAGTTTCAGTAGATAGCTAAATGTTCTGCATCTGAAAGCTCCTGAATGGCACATTTACCTAAATTAATGAACATATACATGCAACTATGATTTTTTTTCTTTTCACTAGCTACCCGTTTTTAAATAAAAATTCATCTTTGGAACAGGAGTTGTCCAGAAGAAATGATTTTCGGTTTGATACGAAACATTAAGTAGAACGTGCAAGACATATTATGTTATTGCACAAAAATGATCAATAATTTTCATTGATGCACACTGAACTTCGTTCTGAGTCACTGACAGTTTTGCTAATGAATCCTGAAGGTCATTTTTTCTTCTAGTGTTGTACATATACACATCATTATTCTTCTCAAATTGTGATGGATTTTATAAGAGCAATTCATATTCTGAAGGTATTGTTAAAACGCCAAACACCTTGAAGAGGTACCTACAAGATGAACGAGGGTGAATATCATACATTATTCTTGCTGCTGACTTTTGTGCAGTCATTACATTCTTCAGTTACCTCTCAGAATTATTTGAGAAGACTTGCAGTCATAACAGGGGTCTGTCCTAATAGATATTTGCAATTTCATTTTTTTTTTTCGGTTTGTAGCTGGATTCATCCGAAACAAATGCTGTTCGTCACATCTTTCATGCGACTCCCAGTATCGACTTAGAACATTACTTTATTTCCCGTTTAAAACAAAATGATATTTAATTCGGAATTTTACTTGCCCATTAGATTCAGTGGTCGCAGCTTAGTCTAGTGGGATTTTCTTGTTATTCGTATGTCTCCAGCAGAGATGGCACTGCTCTGGCCCACGCTGACTGCTAGCGCCGTGCAACAGCGCTGCTCAGTAGCAGTCGGAGTACTGCTTATTCTTCGTGCCTTGCTGTCGCAGTTAATACACATCCATAACACGAATATCGCAATCTAAGACCGCTCTGGCGAATGGGACGTAAAATTGCGCTTTAAAATCATTTTGTCTGCAATGGGAAACAAACGGATGATTTCCGTCCACACTGGACGTCGCACGAAAGATATGATGAGCAGTATTTGTTTGGACTGACTCCGGCAACGCAATGAAATAACGAAATTGCAAATGTCTGCCGAAGCACCAGAGGAAATGCGCCTGAAGACTCTTGAGGCCGTTTCTCGCAGTCCCACATCGAACGTAAGGACTTCTGAACAAATCGTAACTTCAAACTTCTTCGTTTGGTATCCACCTGTATTTCATTTTTTCCATTGTGCACAGGGTCTTCTTCTGTTCATCTTTTACTGAGGTAGCCAATATAGTGCATTTTTCTCCTTCCTTCTTCTCTAAATCTCATCTCATGCCCTACCGTTGTGAACGCCGTTTTTCCGTCTCTTCGGCCACGTGCGCGGGAGTTTTAATTTTCTTTCTGATTTCTTTATTTCGGATCTTCTGTCGCCTTGAAACTACACAACTTTTTCACAAAAAATCCATTTGCGCTGGTGTGGATTATGGGCTGGTGGTTATGCAATCGTGGGTTCAGTATTAATAACAATGTATTAAACATGCGGCCGGCCGGAGTGGCCGTCCGGTTCTGGGCGCTACAGTCTGGAACCGAGCGACCGCAACGGTCGCAGGTTCGAATCCTGCTTCGGGCATGGATGTGTGTGATGTCCTTAGGTTAGTTAGGTTTAATTAGTTCTAAGTTCTAGGCGACTGATGACCTCAGAAGTTAAGTCGCATAGTGCTCAGAGCCATTTGAGCCATTAAACATGCGTAGTAGTATCACTATATAAAATAGAAATTACTGTGGGAAAACAATAAAATTCTTTGTTGTCCGAATAAACTTTAGTAGGGGCCGAATAATAACACGAAATTTTCTCTTTAAAATAACAGTATAGAATAAACATTCTGGCCCTACAACAGGCAGTCAATACAGCATTACACGGCACTTCCGGGCGACGGCTTTCAGTAGTCGTGACACTAACAAGTGATAGTAAAAATATTCACTTTACTAGGAAATAATGAGTCATACAGCCACTAACTAGGCCTTGCTCTATTACTACTGTTCACGTCAGCTACCAACAATGCTACCAGCCTACCCACGCTTATGTCTAAATGATGAGGAATCCAGTTACACTTACGACAAACCAGTCACGTAAACCACATGAATTTTCAGTACAATTAAGTGAATCACTGGTTCAATAAAACAGAATCCAAGCACGATTCAGAATCACTGTTTGCTGAACAGAACCACTGTTGTGAAAGAAACAATTTCTATTCACTGCGACTTCGTACACAACGTTAAGGATAAGTGAGCTGTAGAGTGATTTGGCAACTGTCGTTGTAGGAAAGTTGGACAGGAGCAGAAATTATTAGCGAGCAAGTCAACATAATAAATACAAGATTTACTTGACTTGTATGTTTCCACGTGTAGGAAGACTCATTACAAATAATGCAGCAAGAAATAAAGTCCAGCTTTCACTGTCAACAAGGATGAGGCTCTCCGAAGTAGAGCACAAACGCTGGTGTCGGAGCCGCGACCAGGAGCCACTGTGTAGTGTCGCGTAAAGAAAAGGCTCCAAGTGACCCCTGTCACTGACGTTGGCCATCCTGTATTGTAGGGCAAGAGGCCAGAGGCGCGGCTCAGCGGTCGTGCACCATAGCGTCACCCGATGTCGAAGTCTGAAGGAAACCTGCAATTCCATTACCAACTTTGACGCTGATGGGATGATTTCGATACATGATACCACAATTTGAACTCTCATTCAATCAGTACAGTTTAGCGCTCAGCGTTACTTACTTAAAACACGTGCTTACTAGCATAACATTCACTGTTGTGCAACAGTGGAATCCATAAACCGCCATTACAGAACGTTCACAAATTCCTGTAGTACAGTGAATTACAGTTGATGATATTTCCTGCATTCAGTTCTGTAGAACACTGTGCTTCGACTTGAACCAAAGGTCAACACTGTATCAACATTAACTCCGAAAGCACTTTGCCTGTGCTCTTCATAATCTGCTGAGGCCGTTACTTGCCTTCGCTGTAGTCTTGTTCATGTAACTGGAGAAGACAGCACCCACTACCTCATTTTGTCGTCCACAGGACAGCCGTGCGTGCTTATAGTTCCCACACCAACTCATTGAGGCCCCTCGGGCTTCTCTCAGACCAGTTTTGTTCGTGCCTGTCAAGAAACTGACTGCTCCCGTGGCGACCAAGCCAAAGCGCCAAACAAGTACAGCCCATTGGTTATACCTTGAGGTGGCGAAAGTCATGGGATACAGATATTTGCACATATCCAGATGGAGGTAATATCGCGTACACAAGGTGTAAAACGGCGATGGATTGGCGGAGCTGTCATTTGCAGTCAGGTTTCCGATTTCATTCTGACCACACGACGGGAATTAAGGCTTTGAATGCGGAATGGTAGTTGGAGCTACATGATTAAAACATTCCGTTTCGGAATCCGTTAGGGAATTCGATATTCCGAGATCCCCAGCGTCAAGAGTGTGTCGAGAATACCAAATTTCAACATGGACAACGCAGTGGCATGAAGACCTTCACTTAACGACCGAGAGCAGCGGCCTTCACGTGTTGTTGCACAGTGCTAACAGATAAGTATCACTGCGTAAAATAACCGCAGAAATCAATGTGGGCCGTACAACAAACGTATTCGTTAGGACAGTGCGGCGAAATTTGGCGTTAATGGGCTGTGGCAGCGGACGACACACGCGTGTGCCTTTGTACACAGCAGGACATCGCCTTCAGCGACTGTCCTGGATTCGTGACCATAGACCATAGACGACTGGAAAATAGTGGCCTGCTCAGATAAGTCCCGACTGCAGTTGGTAAGAGTTGATGGTAGAGTTCGAGTGTGGCGTAGACCCCACGAAACCATGGACACAAGTTGTCAACAAGGCACTGTGTAGGCTGGTGGTGGTTCCGTAATTGTGTGGGCTTTGTTTACATGAAATGGAATGGGTCCCTTGGTCCAACTGAACCGATTATTCACTGGATATGATTATCTTCGGCTACATGGAGACAATTTGCAGCCGCTCAAGAACTTCATGTTCCTAAACAACGGTGGAATTCTTACGAATGGTGATGCACCATGTTACCGAGCAACAAGTGTTCGCGATTTCTTTGAAGACCATTCTGGACAGCTCGAGCGAAATGTTTGGCCATCCTGATCACCCGACATGAATCCCAGTGAACATTTATGTGTCGTAATTGCGAGGTGATTTCATGCACAAAATTTTGCTCAGACAACACTTGCGCAGTTTTGTATGGCTATAATAGGGCTTGGCTCAACATTCCTGCAGGGAACTTGTAGTGACGTATTGAGTCCATGCCACGCCGAGCTGCTGCATTACACCGCCCCTGCCCCGTTGCCCGACTTGTCAGCTTCTACCTGCAGCGCCCTCTGCCGCTGGCTCAAGTTGAAGCTGCCTCTCGGTGGAGCCGGCTCTTCCTGACTCCAACTCCTGCAGGCTATCCAGCACGCCGATCGGACAACCTCGGCCGTCACGCCAGTACGTCACCTGTCCCCTTCCCCCTCATCTGCCCTGCACAGTCCGCCGGACTGCTAGCCGCTTTCACCGCGTCATCAGTGCTATCCTCCGGAAGATGAGAGTTCCTAATCGTACTACAGGCTCAACCAGCGCCGGCCGTGCACGCTCACGGCGGTCGCATGTCCCGCAGCAGCCGCACCCTGGCTACTCCAGTGACACACACCCAAGAACATGACCGCTGGCTCCGGGAAAATAGTCGTGGCATTTGACTTCAATTCTGTTGTTGCCTGTCTAATGGACATCATTGCAAGATCAGTACTGTCTAAAAAAAAAAAAAAATCCATACATCCTTTATGAACATGAAGTCGTTTATCCACACATGTAACGATTATGGACGACATAGAAATAACCATCCCTGGGGTAAAGAAACAAGTGAATGATTTGAAAGCAAATAAATCACCAGGTCCTGGTGGAATCCCAGTTCGCTTTTACAGAGAGTACAACACGGCATTGGTTCCTTGCCTAGCTTGCATTTATCTTGACTCTCTCGCGCAGCGCGGAGTCCCAAGCGACTGTAAAAAGACGCAGGTGACTGCAGTATAAAAGAGGGAAGAAAAGAACGAACCCGCAAAATTGCAGACCAATATCCCTAACTTTTGTTTGCTGCAGAATACTTGAACGTATTCTCAGTTCGAATACGACAAACTTTCTTGAGACTGAGAAGCTTATCTCCACGAATCAGCATGGTTTTATAAAGCATCGTTGGTGCGAAACTTAGCTTGCGCTTTCCTCACATCATATACTGCGAACTATTTCCGTAAAGCATTCGACACGTTTAATTATTCTTTCATAATACGGAGCCAGAGTCATAATATATTTCTTCAAAGTCAATACCGCCATTAGACTTGTTTATTTGCAGTGTTACATTTACACTTATATGATCATGATTTCGGCTTCAAAGTGCCATTATCAAGTGTTTTTAGTGTTGTACAGTGCCTAAGATGGCATACTCTCTTTGACCAAGACAATTTACACTTAGCCAATTGTCATTCAGTCAAGATGGTATACTCAGTGATGAAACAACGCAGTAGGCTTTACCAGAAATATCGACCCTTACACAATGTGTCTAATAGTGTACTTTAGATACGAGAGTATGCCATCTTAGGCACTGTATAACACTTAAAACACGTGATAATGGCACTTTGAAGAAATACGACACTTTGCCCCACTGTAGACTGTTAACGAAGATACGAGCATATGGAGTAAGTTCACAGGTACGTGAGTGGCTCCGATACTTCTTAAATAGTAGAACCCAGTATGTTGTCCCCGACGACCAGTGTTCATCAGAGACAGTGGTATTGTCAGGAGCGTCCCAGGGAACTGTGATACGACTGCTCTTGTTCTCTGTATACATAAATGATATGGTGAACAGGGTGGGCAGTAATATGCAGTTTGCTAATGATGCCGTGGTGTACCGTAACATGTCGAAGTTGAGTGGCTGTAGGAAGATACAAGACGACTTAGATAAAATTTCCATTTGGTGCAATGAATGGCAGCTAGCCCTGAATGCGGAAACATGTAAGTTAATACAGATGAGTAGGAAGGTCAAACCTGTTGGGTTCGGACACAGCATTAGTAGTGTCCTGCTTGACACAGTCAGGTCTTCGGTTTTCTGGAAGAATTTTAGGAAAGAGTGGTTCACCTGTAAAGGAGACCACGTATAGGACGTTGGTGCGACTTGTTCTTGAGTGCTACTCCAGTGTTTGGGTTCCACACCAGGTCGGGTTGGACGAAGACATCGAAGCAATTCAGAGGCGGGCTGCTAGATTTGTTATCGGCACTGAGATGCTTTGGGAACTCAAGTGGGAAACCCTGGTGGGAAGGCGATGTTATTTTCGAGAAACACTATTGAGAAAATTTAGAGAACCGGCATTTGAAGCTGACTGCTGAACGATTGTACTGCCGCCAACATACACCGTCCTTAACCCTTCGGTGGGCGCACCTTCCATACTTCCATGAGTGGGCGCGTTGCGGCTTTTGCACCACAATTAGTTTTACATTTTGAAACGTCCCCTTTGAACAATTATACCTGACTGTGCTTAAACTGACACACAATATTTTTTAGCGCAACACAATCTGACTTTCAATAATCCCTACAAGAGAATGGGCCTGACTAAATTAACTTATACGTTTGACAAATCACTTACCTCACAAAAATCTTCGTTACTCAAACTACTGCAATACAGCGAGCGCCACTACTGCCAGCTAAATAAAAGATTCAAACTACGGAAGGCACTAACTACTGATAGGCATAGTTAGCAAATGAAAGATTTTAATAGAGAACAAAAAATGTATTTACCTTAATAGTCATAATATATATAGCAGTTCATGACATCCATTCTTACAAATGTACTGTTTCTGATGGACACACGTCCAGATTATCCGCTCTCAAAAATCCTCTATCTCACTTCCCCACATCCACCACTGCTGGCGGGTCACCTCCAACTGCGCAACGCTACGCGCTGTTAACAGCCAACTGCCCAACACTACAATAGCCACCAACAATGCAAACCAGCCACAGACTGCACGCAGAACAGCCAGTGATTTTTATACAGAGCGCTACGTGGCGGTGGCGTTACCAATATAAGAACCTAAACAGCCTCCTTACATAGCCCCCATGCTCCCAAAAAAATTTTACAAATTGTTTTGGGCAGTGGCCAATAACGATTTGAAAAAAATTTTTCATAATTACTATAACAAAGAAATCAAATGTAAACACTTATCGATACAATGTTGGTCAAAAGTTAAAATTTTCTCACAGTCCGTAAAGACAGTCCTGATCATTCATCACAGTAAAATTGCAGTGTTTTTCTCAAAGTGTGAGTAGTAAAAGAAAATGCACACGTAAGTAGTGGATTTCCATGCAGTCTTGAAGAAATAGTGTTGTCCTTCCAACGGAAAGACAGTGCTGACTCTTGACATGCAGACAGGTAATGGGCCACAACAGAGCAAACCCACAGTAGAGTCAGTCGAAGTTTTGAAGAATATTGGTAGGTAGGTCATCACAGAACAGACCACTGTAGTCTTGTTAGAGATTACGGTATTGGTGGGCCACCAGAGGTGCAGAACCACTGCACTCCTTGTAGAAATAGTGGTATTGGTGGGCCACCAAAGATGCAGACCCACTGTAGTCCTTGTAGAACGGCCAGAGGCCATCTGTTGCGACTATGCAGGTGCACAATCACTATCGAAGAGTCTTGCGGAGAATATAGCAAGTCCATAAACCACCACTTGTGCACTCACAAAGTTTTTGGAATTGTCCTTAGAACCAGCAATGCTGTTAACCAGTCCCTTGCTGAACTATCAACACACGTGCAAACACTAACGGTCCCAACTTCTCATATATTGTGCATATACTATGACCAACAGAAATGTGTGCACTGAAATTAATGCTTACAAGTTACTTAATTTGCTGAACTGGTGTTTTATAACATGAGAATACAATTGCAAAAATACAGAAAACATCATTAAAAACCTAATAATACAGATAGCATTTGTAGTAATACGGGCTTTACAAAAGAATCGAAATAACATATACATCAGTGTTACAGGAATTATGACATAAGTACATACATAGAAGATCAGAATAACTTTTGAAACATCAACTTCACACATGAGCAAAAAAACAGAACAGATAAATAATGTCTAAACATCTTTACAAAGTAAATAACATAGTATTAGAAAAATTCTACAATGTAACTCTCATCAGCTAAACACATAAAGACAGAAAAAACACAAATACCCAAGGGTACACAAACACATAGCAGAATAACATAAGAGGAAAGGGCAAGGTTTGTTTTCAGTGTAACATTTGGTACTGCAGTCCAACCCAAAACTTCATTCCATAGATCTTTCGTTTTATTTCAACATTTGTTTCCACCAAAAAAATCCAATCCAAGCTTGCTTTTTGTATTTATATGTTCACATATTTTTTACCTCATTGTTTATTTTCCATTATCTTACCTCATCAATTATTTCCAAGAAAATCCTACCTAAACCTGTTGTACTAGTAGCGTGAAGTGAAAAATTTTATGGGAAAGACAAAGTTAAAAAGCAGATTATCTCTCAATAAGCGGTTTTACATGTGTAGTGTGGTGCAATCCTTTACTCTTCATAGTACTCAGAGTTTGAACTTGAATGCAATTGTCATGCGGTATACGTCGGTAAAGAATACTGGAATTTTTCTCAATGTTAGCGTCTATGTTATTTTTCTCTGAGCCAGCCGGCGCACGTGGCTGCCTGCAGTGCGAGTCATTATCTGTTTCTTTGTTGGCGCGCGTCGTTATTGTGATTTGGAGGTCTAACTTCTACAAATTCACCTTGTCGAGAAGGTCCCGCCCTGTTTGAATATCGCCAGTTCTGATGAAATTCAGATCTGTCGTTTTGTCGGTAGTTTACATAGGTTCTTTTTTGTCGGTCATGTGGTGAAGAATTTCTCCCAGAATCGTAACTGCGCGCTGAACTGTTGCGTCTGAAGTTATTCTGTCTCCCTTGATAATAATTATTTTGGTTCCCATATTGTCTGTTTCTCTGATTGTCTCTGTGATAGTCACTACCGCAGAGAGGTGATCTTTCCCTGTAATTATTACTACTCTGCCAACGGTTGTCATATGGGTGGTGTCTGTTTTGGTCATGATTTGTGTTGTGAGAATAGCTTTGTCGTGTCCAGTTATTATTTCTTTCATCGCGCAATTGTGACGGATGTGACCTGTAATTGTTGTGTTCCTGTTTTCGCATTACGCGATTGTCAGTGTCAATTTCTAATTCTTGTAAGAGTCCCAGAAAAGCTTCAATGTCGTCTTTGCAACGTCCTGCCAAAATAATATGTCATAAATGTTCAGGTATTTTGATTAAGCAAATGCGGATGAGTTCTGAGGGGCTGTATGGGTTTGACAGGTACTGATTCTTGTGCAACATGTTTTCAAAATATTTCACTAGACTGGAAAATTCAGATTGTTCGAAATGTTTCATAATTGTGACGCTATGTTTTACTCGGTCTTGTGTAGCTTGAGACCAATATGCTGAGAGGAAGGCATGGTAAAATTCTCCTTCACTGTGGCAATCGTGAATGACCAATCGCATTCTTACAGCTGGTTCATTCTCTAAATAGCCACACATAAATTCTAATCTGTGCTCTAATGACCGGTGGGGACTAAAACCATGAGAGAATTGATGAAGCCACGCTTGTGGGTGACTGTCGTTGCCGGAATTCTTAAATGTTTTGAATTTACGTGTAGTAATAAACAGCTTATAGTCAAAATCATCATGTCGGCGAGTCGCATATCGGTCATTGTTACTTCCTTCTGGCGGTTCCATCTCAAAATTCGGTGTATCTTGCCAATTTCTTGCATAATTTCCAAAGTACCCCGTGTTATTATTTTGTGGCTGTTCCGTATTTCTATGTCCCTCTTCCCGTATTGGAGCACGAGTGTCCTCTGAAATACGTAATTCTTGTATTACCTGTGTCAGCTGATCTTATACTTCCCGTATTTCTCTTTGGTGTTGCGTATAAATTTGATTCTGATTTTGTTTGAATTTCCTAATTTGTTCGCACTCTCCTGTGTTATTAAAGACTACCGGTTTTGTGTCATTCAGATTATCATCTACCTTCGTAGATAAATTATTTAACTGATCCGAAAGTTCAACTACTTTCTCTGATAATGAACTAATGTCCTCCATGTGTCTTTTTGAACCAATTTTCAGAGTATCTACTGTGTCCTTTAAGTTTTCCTTAGTTTTTGCAAGTTGCGTAACCGAATAGGTAGATGCAACTGAGTCAATTTTAGCTTGCAAGGTCTCATGATTTTCATGAACAATAGTTTGCAGTTCTTTCACGGCTGCTTCGTGATTCTGTAATGCATTTTCATGCCGCGAAAAAATAGGTTGAAAATGCTCACAAATTTGTGTTTTTACGTCATTACAGACTTTTTGACATTTCGATTCAATGTTATGTAACTCAGTAGTTAAATCTTCACGTGTTTGTTCAAGCGTTGTGTCTAACTTTTGAAGCTTTTGCCGTGTTTGTCTCTGATTTTGTTCCATTTGTTGCATTAATTGCAATAATAATGTATTAGTGTCTCGAATCTGTTTCTCTATGCTTTTTGGCAGTGCTTTTTCACCGGCAACATTCACATTTTGACAAGCAGAAAATGTGTCTTGACTCTTTTGAGAAAACGGTGAGGACCCAAAACCTGAGTCTACAGTATTTGCAATATTGTGTTCCGTCATTTCGGATTCCTGAGGCGAGCTGTTGCCGACAGATCGATCGATAATGCTTCCCTGTTCACTACTTGTTTCACTGTCTACACCATTATTTGCTGCCCGCTCCATTTTCCTATGCACAGTTACCAAAGTACTACTTCGAATGTCTGTCAATTCATTACACAGTGGTGCTGATAAGCTACGCTCGTCGTCACTATTATTTCTAGGTTTACTTTGGAGCCTAGTGTTACGTTTTTCACACGCCATAATTATCATGTATCTCACACGATAACACAGAAAAGCACAATTTGAAGAGCAAAATCAGAGATCACATTAACATAGCACTGAAAATAATATGTAGTTAATTGCAAGCGCAGCTGCGAAATACTTGGTGCAAATCTACATGCATGCCACAACTGTTTTACTGTACAACAATGAAAGACTGCAACTACAAAGGTGATTCTCTCTACAATTACGCGCTAGCAATAAACAATAGCTACACTAATTACAGAAACTACAAGAAAAAATCAGAAGATTCCAGTGAGGTATCCTCGGCTAAGGGTCGACATATGAAACGTCCCCTTAGAAAAATTATTGAATTACCGTGCTGATAAACCTCTTATGTTATTTGCTTTTCAAACAACTGAGCGAAACTGAACGTACTCAGACATTACTCTCTTTACTTATTCTGATCAACACTAAACTGACACACAGTATTTTTAGCGCAACGCAATCTGACTTTCAATAATCCTTACAAGAGAATGACCCTTACTAAATTAACCTATACGTTTCACAAATCACTTACCTCACAAAAATCTTTGTTACTCAAACTACTGCAATACAGCGAGCGCCAATACTGCTATCTAAATAAAAGATTCAAACTACGGAAGGCACTAACTACTGATAGGCATAGTTAGCAAATGAAAGATTTTAATAGAGAACACACAATGTATTTACCTTAATAGTCATATATATAGCAGTTCATGACATCCATTCTTACAATTGTACTGTTTCTGATGGACACACGTCCAGATTATCCGCTCTCAAAAATCCGCCATCTCACTTCCCCACATCCACCACTGCTGGAGGGTCACCAACTCCTCAACGCTACGCGCTGTTAACAGCCAACTGCTCAACACTACAACAGCCACCAACAATGCAAACCAGCCACAGACTGCACGCAGCACAGCCAGTGATTTTCATACAGAGCGCTACGTGGCGGTGGCGTTACCAATATAAGAACCTAAACAGCCTACTTACAATTTTTAACCTAAGGAAAAATAACCATCCCATCAATAATAAATAGGTAAAATGCATCAATTTCTTTTTCCGTAATTTCAGCTCTTGCTTTTGGACCTGGCAAAATTTTTAAGGCCGCGCGGTATTAGCCGAGCGGTCTCAGGCGCTGCAGTCATGGACTGTGCGGCTGGTCGCGGCGGAGGTTCGAGTCCTCCCTCGGGCATGGGTATGTGTGTTTTTCGTTAGGATAATTTAGGTAAAGTAGTGTGTAAGCTTAGGGACTGATGACCTTCACAGTTAAGTCTCATAATATTTCACACACATTTGAACACTTGAAACATTTAGGATGTTCTTGGCCTTGTTTTAAGGGGAAGAATGAAGCGGTTCACTTATCGAAATAGTTTATCTTTTCCTACGTAAAATCGGTAATCCTCTGTTTGTTGTCTCCTGTCTTCAACAAGGTGGTTTTGTGTTTCTTCTGTTGACTGTTCGGAGACACTGCTGTGGTTTTCTTCTTCAATAACTTCCTGTTCGGACTCAGATTGATATGAATCTGACAATCCTTGTAATTCTTCTTCTGGCATTTCTCGCAGTACTTTCTCATTGTCTTCAGGACTTACAGTTAGACGGTGCCTGTCAAATGCCTTGATGTTCTCCATTTTCACGCATTTATGAGACCTAATAAACACAAGTATTCGTAAAAGTAATATATTCTAGCAAATCAATATCCAAGACTGTAAAAAGTAATGAAAATTGGGCATGGGAACTTTAATTCGATTCGAATATACATTATATGTTAATATAAAAGAAAGTACGCGGCAAATACACCGCAACCGCAACACTCACGTTTCAAACAACAATAGTGACCAAACTTCTGAAAGCATGAATTGCGCAAATGTAGTAAGTTGTGACATTCGTTGAGAAAAACAAATACACTCCTGGAAATTGAAATAAGAACACCGTGAATTCATTGTCCCAGGAAGGGGAAACTTTATTGACACATTCCTGGGGTCAGATACATCACATGATCACACTGACAGAACCACAGGCACATAGACACAGGCAACAGAGCATGCACAATGTCGGCACTAGTACAGTGTATATCCACCTTTCACAGCAATGCAGGCTGCTATTCTCCCATGGAGACGATCGTAGAGATGCTGGATGTAGTCCTGTGGAACGGCTTGCCATGCCATTTCCACCTGGCGCCTCAGTTGGACCAGCGTTCGTGCTGGACGTGCAGACCGCGTGAGACGACGCTTCATCCAGTCCCAAACATGCTCAATGGGGGACAGATCCGGAGATCTTGCTGGCCAGGGTAGTTGACTTACACCTTCTAGAGCACGTTGGGTGGCACGGGATACATGCGGACGTGCATTGTCCTGTTGGAACAGCAAGTTCCCTTGCCGGTCTAGGAATGGTAGAACGATGGGTTCGATGACGGTTTGGATGTACCGTGCACTATTCAGTGTCCCCTCGACGATCACCAATGGTGTACGGCCAGTGTAGGAGATCGCTCCCCACACCATGATGCCGGGTGTTGGCCCTGTGTGCCTCGGTCGTATGCAGTCCTGATTGTGGCGCTCACCTGCACGGCGCCAAACACGCGTACGACCATCATTGGCACCAAGGCAGAAGCGACTCTCATTGCTGAAGACGACACGTCTCCATTCGTCCCTCCATTCACACCTGTCGCGACACCACTGGAGGCGGGCTGCACGATGTTGGGGCGTGAGCGGAAGACGGCCTAACGATGTGCGGGACCGTAGCCCAGCTTCATGGAGACGGTTGCGAATGGTCCTCGCCGATACCCCAGTAGCAACAGTGTCCCTAATTTGCTGGGAAGTGGCAGTGCGGTCCCCTACGGCACTGCGTAGGATGCTACGGTCTTGGCGTGCGTCCGTGCGTCGCTGCGGTCCGCTCCCAGGTCGACGGGCACGTGCACCTTCCGCCGACCACTGGCGACAACATCGATGTACTGTGGAGACCTCACGCCCCATGTGTTGAGCAATTCGGCGATACGTCCACCCGGCCTCCCGCATGCCCACTATACGCCCTCGATCAAAGTCCGTCAACTGCACATACGGTTCACGTCCACGCTGTCGCAGCATGCTACCAGTGTTAAAGACTGCGATGGAGCTCCGTATGCCACGGCAAACTGGCTGACACTGACGGCGGCGGTGCACAAATGCTGCGCAGCTAGCGCCATTCGACGGCCAACACCGCGGTTCCTGGTGTGTCCGCTGTGCCGTGCGTGTGATCATTGCTTGTACAGCCCTCTCGCAGTGTCCGGAGCAAGTATGGTGGGTCTGACACACCGGTGTCAATGTGTTCTTTTTTCCATTTCCTGGAGTGTACGTATCTGGACGTGGACGCAACTGTAATGCTATCTCTGATAATAACAGAATACTAAATTTTGCCGCTATCTGCCGCAGGCGCGCCCACCAGAGGGTTAAGGACCACAAAGATGAGAGAAATTAGGGCTCATACGGAGTCATCTAGATTGTCGTTTTCCCCTCACTGTTTTTGCGAGTGGGACAGAAAGGGAAACGACTAATAGTGGTACAGAGTACCCTCCGCCACGCACCATACGGTGGATTGCGGAGTATCTAAGCAGATGTAGATGTAGATGACTGGACCCAAAATTGAACCCCGTGGGATTCCGCGATTTCTTCCCAATTACTAAAATACTCCATCGTTACCACACAGTTAGAATTCTTCAGCGCTACTTGCCCGCTTCTGTTTGTTACGTGTGATTCAAATTAGTTGTTAAGCAGGGATGCATAGACTCGTGCATGACAGAACAACGTGCAGTGCTGCACCTGATCAGTTTTTCGCACTGAAGACCACAACAGGCAACAGTGTATTAATACCATACAGTAAAAAAGGAAGGAAGGCCTGCAATGCTGTTGACACGACGACCCATAAACACGTTTCACGCGAAAATGTTAAAATGTGGTTGAGAGCAGCTCTGACGTGGGCGCGGGCACACGCGTACAGGGGAGCCCGGTGCAGTCGCTGGTCTGTCCCCTGAGACTGCGGCCGTGCGCAGTGCGACGCCCGACGCTTCCAGCCAGCGGGTGCTGGCCACGGGGCCGCAACTACTTGCGGCGCTGCGTTCCTGCCCGGTCGCCGATTGCCACCTCGATTTCCGCCACTGTTCCATCATTTTAACATACCTCATCTACGCCACGCGCAGGAATGCCACTCTAGTTACGCGCATTGGTCCACTGCCTGTGCCTAGGAAATACTTAGCATAGCTAGTAGGACACACACACTGTAACACGCCCGGGGGTACAAATGGGGGTGGGGAACCCTTAAACTGGTTGTGGCTTCTGCTTTTCTAGACCGGCCGCCCTGTCCACGCCACGTACCTGACTATCCGCGGCGGTCGTACTGTTCCGCTTCGTACTGCTGCTGGCTTGCCTGAAATTACCTACCGAAATATACAGGCGGGTTTACGGGAGCCACTCAACGTTAAAACATAACACAGTCCTACGTCTGCTATGAACATCTGTATTCTGAGACGATAAGAAATCACAGGTTGCACTGTTTACACTCTAAGTCGTAAATATTGTTTCCAATTGACAGTCTTGATTATTATCTCTCCCCAATATCACTTGGACGAGCGTACGCGTACCGAATACGGCGCTGATGATTGTTGATGATGCGAAATCCGAACAATCGAACGAAAGTTCTTACGCTCGCCACACACACACACAGATTTCTGGTACCAGTCCTCCTTGACTCTAGTATTGATATTTTAACACTGTTCACAAAGTTAAATTTACAGTTCACAGTTCTCAGTTGGACGAGCGTGCGCGTAACCGACGCGGCGCGGTCGATTATTGACAATGCGGAAACGCGATGATCGAACGCACGTCCTCACGGTCGCTACAAGACACTGGCACTTAAATGCTCTCTTTTGTGGTAAATAGTATTACTGATTCACATAAGTTCATTCTTGGAGACCGAACACGGCGCCGATGATTGATACTGAACGGTACGACGCGCAACGAGAGAGAATACGCAAATACGTTATCGGCGGCACTGCTCATCTTTTAAGTACTTCTTGACGCACTTTCCTCTGAATCATTTCCATATTAAATCACTTTACTGTAATAGCACTTCTAGCAACACAACTTCCATTCTAACAAAGCCTCTCACATGCAGAGCTACCCACAACACAACTTAACAGTTTCGTGTCCCGTGCTCGACACTACAGACGCGGCTACCCGCAAAGATACTCCAGAACTAAGCCAGCGATAAGACAATACGTTTACAACACACACACACACACACACACACACACACACTGTCCGTAAATATGGAATCTGGAAGATGATTCCTAGTTGGTGAGGACATTCTCAGTTCCAACAAGTCTCTCACAGTCAAGGAGAACCTCACTACAATTTTCCTCAGACCTAAGGAATTGGAACTCCATTCTTTCCTCGGTCAACACTGACGCAGTCAAACATACGACGGGTGTTCAACAACGCAACACTGTTCTCTTGAAAGCAGGTTGGTTTCATTCGGGTTTCCTGTACACCACGTTATACCCCACTCGTTTTGGCTACAAAGTCTCATTTGTCAACATAATCTCGAGTCTCGATCGGGCACACAGTTTTAATCTGCCAGGAAGTTTCATATCAGCGCACATTCCGCTGCAGAGTGAAAATCTCATTCTGGAAACATAATCTCCGTTCAATGCGCCAGCCTTACACCACCTTGCTGGGAGGGCCTGTATGTTCGCATGGTACCCACCACTCTACTGGTCGATTCCGGAGCCAATGTCTTGCTGGGTAAATAACCTCCTGATAATCCGTATGTTACCTCCCGCTAATTGCATCCTTCACTGGGCCAAACTGATGGCAGTGGGAAGATTCAAGGTCCGGGCTGCAGCGTGAATGAGCAACAATATTCCAATGAAGTTTTGTGAGCTCCTATAGGTTGCGCAGATGTGTGTGAGGCCTTGCGTTGTCATGGAGAAGTTGGTTTGCATTTTTGTGTTTACGTACACGCTGAAGCCATTTCTTTAATTTCTTGAGGCTAGCATAATAGCTACAGGGTTGTTCGTTGCGCCATTAGGAAGGACATCAGACAGTTAACCCCTTCAGAGTCCTAGAAGACATTCTCCATGACTTAACTGGTTCAAGGCTGGCTTTTTACTTTTTCTTCGGAGAAGAGGTGGTGTGGCGCCACTCAGTGCATTGTCGTTTTGTTTCCGGTTCGAAGTTACGAACCTATGTTCCATCGCCCGTGTCGATGTTCGACAAGAAATTGTCACGATTAGCCTCGTAACCCACAAGCAATTCTTCGTTGTTCTTTTCCGGTTTTCTGCTAGGCGTCGAAGAACCCAGCGGGCACACACCTTTGAGTACTCTAACTAGTGGATGAGCTTGTCAACACCACCAACAGAGACGTACAATTGTACGGCGACGTGTTTGACTGTGATCCGTCGATCACCACGAATGAGTGTGTCTGCACGTTCCAGCAATGCAGGTTCACAGCAGCGCGCGGCCGGCCGGAACGGGGGAGATGGGACAGGTTTCCGCGACCTTGTTGCTATGACGACAGACGCCTCGCACAACGACGCACCGTGCTTTTATTCACTGCCAAGTCTTCCTAGATATTCTGCAAGTCACTATGAATACGTGCGACGCTCGCATTTTCTGCTAAAAGAGACTCAATAACAGCTCTCTGCTTGGAACGCAAATTGGTTCCAGACGCCATTTTGAAGGCTACTTGTAGCTCTGCAGTCTGTCGGAACTTCATGAAACTATTGCGGCTGAAGGGGGAATATTCCACAATATCCCACAGAAAATTCCAGATTTTTTTCGAACGAATTTGGTTAAGAATAAAAATGTGTTGCATTACTTATTGAACACCCCCTCGTATTTATGTACTCTAATCTCACTGCCTGTAGCGGTTGTATGTTGAAACGTAAAGTGTACCTGCCAGGCAGAGTCTGTTATGGCATTTAGCCATTTTCCTTACAACCGAGCGAAACTTTTCGTTACCTTTAGTAGCAAACGCGGAACTGGATTGTTCAGAGAGAACGTAGCGGGGCACGATTCCTTTGAAGGAGCTTCAGTGCCACTTCCATTCCATAAAATCAATATTGTGAAATGTTCGTGTGCCACAGTTGACATGTGTGTATGCTGTTTACGTTTGAATTCTTCATGGTACCACGCAGAAGTACATAAGGACCAAAATGAGACAAAAGGCATTCTATAACAAATGTAAGTGCACTGAACTCGCCCACTTTAAACGTTTTCAGTTGGATGCACTTCTGCAACTTTTTCTCTGTTATAAAAGAGTGTCAGACTATACTACGCCACTCTGATTAGAAGGGGAAAACAGCCCGAAACAGGTCGTGGTAATAACATAAGACTTCTTAAAAGTATCTGTGTTCCTCCTTGCCAGTCCTTAACTGAGTAACAACTACGGAGCAAAGTATTTATTTTATTTTATTCCTCGATAAATATTTCACAAACAAACAAAAATTGTTAAAGTTTTGAACCTCTTGCACATCTTCAAAAGCTTGTGAGCCTAAATTCATGGGAGCAGGAGATGAAAGTGTACATTGAAGAAATTCAGTAAACAACTTTAACGTAGAATAAAAACTGAACGATTGCCAGAACACAGGAATTCGGCTCGAAATTGCACACCTGTGTAATCCAAATCTTCCGACCACCCCAGTGGTTGAATCTTCTTTGGCACACTCATTACAAAGTGATCTATCCCGTGCTGTTCAGGCCTGCCACCTTCCTGAGGTCATCCAATGTCTAAGAGATATAAACAGACACAGCAGAGTATTCCATTCGCTTGAATCCTGCCCCTCGAACGAACGTGTCGACGAAGTGGGAGCGTGCTTACGCAGTATCGTCTCGAACGATGATTTCATCACCGAAGTGCTGACTGCAGTATCAGCTCAGTACCTCGAACCTGTTGCCCAGCTTACACAGTCAATACTCTGTCTAGGGATGAGAAACGTCAGACATCGATACAAGGCATCTGTCTAAAATATGGCTCATTCACTTGCCTGCCGATCACTTGAGAGAGCGTGTCTAAGACGTGCCTTGATACCTGGCCGCCCCCATCCCGTCTACGACGACTAACAGAAGAAAGACAAATCCGGCACTCGTTAGTGAAGAAAGCCAGATGTCAATCCAAGTTACGAAACGTCATAACAACCAACAATTTGAAATTTCCATATGCCGCTTTTGGATAACGTAGCAAGACATCTCCGGACACGAATGTTCTGTTGTCAACTACTCCTAAAAATTCAAAGATATTCAGCATACAAAGTGATGCTCAAAGTCGCTTTTCGACGCCCATGTCCGGTACTCATCGAGTTCCTCGAGCATGGAAAAATCATTAAGTGACATATACTCTGAGACACTCCGTAGCCTACGCAAGTCCATCGAGAGCAAATGTCTTTGCCTGCTCACGGAGGGAGTGATTCAGCTCCACGATAACGTGCGCTCCACCCGTCTCCGACGTCACACACGGTGTAATGGCCACAGCTGGAGCATCCGCACTGCAGCACGGACATGCGGCTCTGCGACTCCTCTGTGTTACGTCCACTACGCAAACATCTCAGAGGGAAGCACTTCAGCTCGGACAACTAACTGAACGACACAGTGTAGAACTGGCTCCTGTTACAGCGACAGGTATTGCGGAAGCAGGGAGTCCTCCTGCCCTTGAATCAGTGGGGTAGTTGTCCTCAGGCGTCTCGTGATAACTTTTTACCCGTAATGTTGTTGTTAGGTACCTTTTGTTTTGACCACGCCTTGCTTCCCGCGCCGCCCCGCCAGCTACTTTGGGGCTGTTCTCGCACTAGCGCTTGCATAAGCGACGCGGTTGGCGGCGTGTGTGCCGCTGCTGGCAACGCTCCGAGTTTGGCGGGGCAGGAAATGTTCTTCGTGACAGTACAGAAATGATAACGAAACAGGACTTAATTTACATCTCTATACAGTTCTTGAAGGCAGAGCCCAATAAAAGAATAATAATAGAGTAAGAATAATATACAGAATCGGACAAACAACAATAATAGCTTACGGATGTCGCCGAAATAATTTGAACGAAAATCCAGTCAACGGGTCATTTAGTTGTGGAGCGTAGTAGAGTGCGGAACGATGGTATTTGTGGTAAGATTGCTTGGGTAGTAATGAGAGAACGAAATACTTGCTTTTTGAGCACGAGAGCGGAACACTGTAACAACATATATTAAATAAAATAGGCAATTGCCATATTTATAGACCAAGGGAGAAACTGTCTTACAAACATCCTATAATAACTCTGTGTTTTATTACATGAAAAGTAATAGTTGTGCAAAACAGTGACTAGCTTATTGGTGTGAAAACAGCGTAAGGAGGCAAGACGTTTGTGGACATTCTAATACTTAAATTCAATCTTCGCACGTGTTTGGCCTGAAAAATATTATATGCCACTAGGCATGACTTTTTGATTACGTTTCTATTTAGTACGGCGCTGAGTTAGTCGATAGGAGTTTTGGAATTACGCCATTTCACCAGTGTCTTTCGGATAATATACGTAGCTACTGTAATTTAACACATAAGTGAGGTCATGTACATGAAATATCTAATATGGAAAAGGGCATGAAAATTATTATTGGATTGAACAATCATAACAAAAACCTCCGGACATTGCGGGAAAATTTTCATATACGAAGACCCTTTCAGTAATAACTACCGAATCAGTATAAGCAATAACGCAGTTATTATGTTAGCTATTAAAACAACAACAAACAGAAATGTAAAACATAACTAGAATAAATAATTAATGAATGTCTCCCCCCCCTCTCTCTATCTCTATCTCTATCTCTATCTCTATCTCTCTCTCTCTCTCTCTCTCTCTCTCTCTCTCACACACACACACACACACACACACACACACACACACAAACACACCTCAATAACAACATCAAAGGAACAAATATCAAACCACACCATAGGCACAAACACAAGTTCAACTTACAGTGAAAATTGCAAATGAAGTGTTGTAATCAATGTGGGTGAACAAACGCTGAAAATCGGCTATCTTGACCGATTAAACACATCTCCAGGACGACACGCGCGTTCTAGGAAAACTTGAAATCGTAATGTCGAACGATAATTTAACCTCAGGAAACTTGTACTGCAAAAGTTGATGCTAACCTGGAGAACAAAGAATAACATGAGAAGTAACATATTTGTAACTACTACATAATGCAGTACCATATATATGTAAAAACAAACGTGGATTACAGGATACTGAAGATCTTCGCAAATAAAAGAAGCGAAAAGCGGAATGCAAAAAACAAACTGCATTTTTAGTCGCAAAGACGGAATATATCTCCATGAAGTCATGAGAGTTTTGTAGAAATTCTTCGGTTCAAGATGACAGTACAATTCGTTGCCTCGAATCAACATAAATTAATGCATTCTTCCCAGTTATTCAGTACGACTTCATCACAATGTACTAGTCACATCTTCCACATTACGCAGATTTCTTTTCAGCCAATAAGCGCTGCATATACGAGGAAAAAGAGTATACCGTGTATCAGTATAATATGGGAATAAAGTGGTGGCTACATTATGTGACCGACCGCAGATACCTACCAAACACACCTCATCAACATCTATATTTCTCTATGAAGTTGTTTCACTTTCACGCTTTCCGAAATCCAGAGTTGTCACACTGCTCCGTATAAATTATTTTATTCCTAGCTGGGTAAAGGGGAAGAAGGCTGAGAGAATAATTTAACCGGAGTATTCTTAATGTTTTAGTCAACAGTGCAGATTGCATTAAACGTAGTTGAAACGGCGGTCTAATGTTATTCTTGTAGAAAATGGGCTTAGCGCGCAGCCGGCGGTGAAGGAAGTAATTACATAATAAACTAATTTTCACAATTTGCTTAACAACTTACTTGGAAAACAAGTGGTGACAACAGTCTTTACAGTACGTTGTAGTAGTAGTAAGAGGTGAAGTCGAATTACATAATTATTGTGTGAGTATGTTCTCTTCACTGCAGTATTACAATGAAAATTCTTGCTGGCATGAGAGATTCAGGAAACAAAGTAATCTGAATATAAAACTTCCTGACGGGTTAAAACTATGTGGACTCCTGGAAGAAAGGATATTGGGGAGACATGGCTTAGCCACAGCTTGGGGTATGTTTCTAGAATGAGATTTTCACTCTGAGTGTGCGTTGATATGAAACTTCCTGACAGATTTAAAACTGTGTGCCGGACCGAGACTCGAACTTGGAGCGCTAGTTCTACAAGGTTCGCAGAAGAGCTTCTGTGAAGTTTAGAAGGTAGGAGACGGGTCGTGAGTCGTGCTTGGGTAGCTCAGACAGTACAACACTCGCCCGCGAAAGGCAAAGGTTCCGAGCTCGAGTCCCGGTCCGGCACACAGTTTTAATCTGTCAGGAAGTCTCATATCAGCGCACACTCCGCTGCAGAGTGAAAAATCTCATTCTACTCTGAATATAGGTTATCGACGATCTTGTATAGGAGTGGATCACTACCACAGGTATAGAGCAAAAACTTAGAAATTAATTAAAGAAGCTTTGCCATGAACCGCGTGAAAAATTTCATAACTCTAGGATACAAACGAATGAGTACTATTTATAAGTTATTAATCAAGAATGTTCCAACACAAAAAGAAAAGATTCAATGCGGAAATGGAAAAGTGATCTCGAGAGAGTGAGGGGATCATGTAAGCACTAAAACGCAATGCTGTGTCTTATTGGTGAAGTGGCTGCAGAGACGTCGTCATTGGTTTGACGACGGTGTTACGGCAGTGGAGCCTGCTGGATTTTACTGAGTGATAAGTTTGTCGGTTTTCGTACGTGACGTGGGCCCATAGTGGATCGGGGCCGTAGAAAATTACGGCGTCGCTCCCTAACGCCCCCTATTGCTCAGAGGCAGCACGGCCGGGCTCTGCTGTGCGGCGGCGCAGCATCCGCAGGGGCAGCCGGAGGTAACGACGCCGTAATGTCTGGGATTATGCGGCCTGCAGCTGCCAGCGGCAAGAAGTCGGACAGGCCGGAGCTCCTGCCGACCAGCAAAAACACCAGCCGTCTCTCTCTCTCTCTCTCTCTCTCTCTCTCTCTCTCTCTCTCTCTCTCTCTCGTCACGTTACACAAACAGGAACTTCAGACAATGAAGATGAAGTGACGAATACAAACCCCACCATACATGAACGTCACAGAATTTTTATTATTCTCTGGGACAGTGGACAACATAGCGCCAGAAATAAATTAGAATAGTCCCAGTCCGACGAAGTTTCTGGGATGCTTCGCTTCCCAGCTTGCTGCGAAATTTGGCTGGAAAGAACAGCGCTTCAGTAAAGGGCCCGATCTGAAAGAGCCCATTCTGCTGCTTGTAGTAGAGACTGGAAAGAAAAGCGAACAACTGCAATATCTTTATATGGTTGCTACGCTTTACGGCTTGCTCGCATTTGTGTTTGAGTAAATATGAGGGACTGAAATGAGCTTAAACGACGAATAAGGTGCAAGTGACAATGAACTAATGATAAGGATTATGAAATAGTTCACAATCTGTAAACTTGAGACTTAACTCTGCTCCAAAATCTCCACGTTCTACAGTCAAAGGCTCTAATGAAGATAACATACAATCAGACGTCGAAAAATTCTTATTTCACCTACTCCAAGAGCTGCTAATAAACAATTATTTTGAACCAGTCATCATTGTAAGGTAACACAAAAGTAGCTACAATAGCCTTCATGGCAACGTTCTCACTGTGGCGTCAAATAAATTAAAAAACATAAAGGTTCACGGCCAGCAATACTTAAACGTAACATCACAGTTAATCAGACTTAATGTACTGCCAAAACAACGTCATTGCCCTATTTCATAAGATGCACCCACCCCTATCATAATGCTGCTCGCACATGCCATAAGTTCGATTTTGTTAATGGAGTAGCAGTGCGAAACTGTATCGGACGGGTATATGGAACGACGACATTTTCGCTACGCAACTGAGGCGCGATAATTTATTCCACAATCAGTTTCGTTCTGCAGCCATTTCAAGTGATATTTAAGCGCCTTGCCCGTCAGGCACTTCGAAATGCGTATTGAAAGTGCTGCATGCTAAAGTCCATAGTGTAATAAAATATCACGAATTCGTGGTTGAGCTGCGCTCGCTTTCATTATGTAATCGAAAGCGCGAGTCAACCTCTTTGCCCGTAGCTAAGCAAAGGCCTTCTTAGCGTCGCGCTAGAGGACACACACGGTCTGTCGCGTCGGCTTAACACCGCCATGTGCCAGCTTGAGATCGGTTGTTGCCGATGGATAACAGGAGGCCGCTTCTTGTAGTTATGTGGGACATGGACGCTGCGAACAACTGCCGTAACTGAACAGCGCATTGAGACAAAGGCTGAATTGCCCATTTGCCAGTTTACATGCCTGAGAAACCTGACTGCCTTCGTGTTACGTCTACTGTTTGTCATCTCCGGGAATAGCAGGCAAGATGGAATGAATGCGCTATATGGGCTTTCTTGTCGACCATGTTCATGTATACACTGCAGTATTGGGAGCACGAGGACAATTTTGGTATCGAATTGATATGGAAATTAATAAAATTATATAATTACCACCACCCTCACTCCAGGATGACGTCATGTTTTTTCCTCGTCCTTCAGGTGTGTCCCCACCCCCACCCCTGTCCCACCTTTTCCTCCTACCGTATTTGTGAGAAATTAGAATTTTGGCGGGAAATCTGTATTTTTGTGGGTATTTAAAAAACAGTAGGAATTTCTTTGTCCCAGGGCTAAGCTGACGTCCCATCCCCACCCCCTCCACCTGGGAATTGGCGGGAAATTAAAAATAGCAGTGCCGTTTCCTGGACTCGAACACTGGTCCTTCTGGATGGAGAGCCCAAGTGCACCCCAGCACATGGAAACTGTCCAGACGCAGGAGAAGGTTACATAAGTGTACTTTATTTAATTTGGTTAGGGAACTGAACTTATTATTGGTCCTAATTATGTAATCTTAATTACACAACTGTATGCATAGCACTACACAAGATGTGCCTAAACTCGCATCTCAGCTTAAAAATTGATGATGTTATACAACTGGTGTTACGGTACTGAGAAAAAATTTCACAATACCACTCGAAAAGAGTGGCAGACGTACTCCAACTGTATTCTTCACCTACAAGCTGGTGGCAAAAAGGCTGAATTAGAAGGTGCTACCTCTCTTTTTTTGGTGGAAATTAACTTCAACTGATGAAATGGTGATGTTGGACAGAGAGGAGTTTAGTAAGTGTATCTGTAAGCATAGAGCTGAGGACGGCATCTATCACTGTTTAATGTCTGAGTTCTTTACAGACACCTGCTCGACAATCACTCTACAGACCAAGTAATTGAAGCCAGTTCATGTTACCACAAACGATCGAAAAACATTCACTGTTCTAATTACACATCGAAACTGTAGTGAAAAAAAATCAGCACTCGTAATCAACTGGTCATAATACAACACAGGTACTGGAAAAAATTGTCTTTCTAAAGATGGGAGACAGTTGAACATGCGTTCTCTTTGATGTACGGCCAGCCGCTAGTGAAATTACAGGCATTCTTAGTTCCCCTCATCCCTCCCCCTCCCCCTACCTCCAGCAATTTGACATCAACGCACCTCCTATAAACGAGCAGCTATTAAAAAGGAAAACATAGCCACGACAATAATAAATGTCGTCTTTCCACGAAAATAGGTTCAGTTCATTTTATTTTAATTTTATGAGCAAAACCGGTATCGTTTTTATGTTAGACTGCAGGATACAATTCTCATGTCATTATTTTGCGACATCCAACGAATCGAAAAAAAAAAAAAACTACAGCACCTCTGCCAGTTACAGATGACCAGACTGCAGAGGCCTATAGTCCAACATGCATAGAATCAGGAAAAAAATTGTATTACTTTGCAGCAAAAACTACTGATCACTGCAGAATGTTCTTGTTATTTCGGAACTGTAGTTGGAGTAAAGAAAAAGCGAGAATTTAATCTCCAAAGAAAAAGCATCTATGTTAAGCAATTTCTTTCACCTTGGTGGACAAATTACACGACCTGGGAGCGTCTCTCACGTTCAAATCAGTGTCTGTAAATGAACTGTCATGCATGTATTACAAACATTTCAGACACGTGAAATAACATTATATAATACAGCCTTTCACGCCATTTGGCCACATGTCAGAAAAAATACAGTCACTTTATGTTTGACAACAAGAAGCTGTAATTCAAGAGTACATTGCTGTTTTGTCCACTATGGAATGTTCCATGTTACTAATGAGATGCTATGTCACACCACCATTTACGAAACAAACCCGAGAGCCTGTCTTAAAATATAACCGTCTGTAAAATTTTACCACATCTCTCTCTTCGGATATACCGAAAAACAAATAACGCCTGCGTGTTGACATCGAGCACATTACATATATACATACTGCTCCGTTGGAGCGAGTGGTAATATTATGCATAGTCTCTATATGTATTTGCGCAGAGCTGCCAGCAACGGGTGGTTGCAGCTCGAATGCGTAATTAGCTAACTGGTCATCTATAAATTACGCACTCTGTAAGTACGGGGAAGAGAAACTCTCACGTTCCAGGATGCTAAGTGCAGTCGACACACTGTCGACTAACGAGTAACTTATTAGTAGGATTAAAAAAGTATCATAAATCTGCAGTTTGTAGACATCCTGACATGGTTGTGGGGACATATCAGGGTTCAAAGGTGTAAAAAAAAACAAAAAAACAAAAACAAAGTTGCGGAGTTCACTATGGGACTTAACATCTATGGTCATCAGTCCCCTAGAACTTAGAACTACTTAAACCTAACTAACCTAAGGACATCACACACATCCATGCCCGAGGCAGGATTCGAACCTGCGACCGTAGCAGTCGCGCGGCATCTGGTAAGGAGTAAGAGCATATACTTATGACAAAGTAATATTAGACCAGCAGCAGAAATCAATGCTGTACATATGTCAGTTTCTTGTTGCAGATCCCTGCGAGGTGCCAGGGCTAGCAGTGTATTTAACACTAAATTCTTCTAGAATCTTCATATATAAATGATGGTCTAAGCCCCCGCCTATTCTAACTCCGACTTTTGCTGTTGCACATGGATTAAAAAGAAACGCGAACTGACTGTAATCGACCCTACAAGTGGAGTAGAAAAGAGTTTGGCACCTGCAATAATTTAATTTGATAAATAAGTTAAATAAAGGAAAGTTTCATTAACGTAGTGAGAAATGAAAGGGTTGCGCTACCGATTAACAGAATGAAAATTCTGTCCAAAATAACAATATGATTTATTATTACTAAACTCAAAATAATAAACAAAACCCATGAAACATTTACAATACATCAAATTGGTTCAAATTGGATACTCAAATAAATGCTGTGAAGGTGAAGTTGTCCCTAAACTAGATTGTGACTTTATGACGAAGTGGTATGTGGAGCCAATTCCTTGCATCTCAAATCTTAAGAGAAACACACAGCCAACCCAACATTAATTGCTGCTACAGTAGTGAGAACTCAGACAATGAACTCCCAAGACAGAACAAAGTTAGAAACGACGAACAGGCGCGCTCTGATGAGCTCTGATTATCACCTAGGAAAAACCCTAATCTGACGGTGCTGCGGACATATATTACCAAACTGTCTTCTTAACTGCAAGAGCACGATCCGACGTACCAGAGGCGATGGCTGGTTGCTTCGACGTCCCGTCGTGGTGATGATAATGTCGCGAGTATAGCCCGAAACAAATTATCATGGTCTGGTTGTTCCAGACTAAAGACTTCCTAGCAATACAATTGCGCCTCTGAGGGAGACCAAGAAGGCTCGCCACACAATCACTGACGGTACAGTGATTGATTTTAACAAGCGAAGTCACACAGTAACTCTGATACAGTCAACTTTAGCCCAAACTGCCCAAGACAGACAACATAGGCCGGTTGTACGCAGAACGCTCAATTGCCAACTGTATTCGGAAAGTTACGTTGAAGTCGAAACTTCAGCAATTTCGTCAAACAGTTACCATTAAATAAAAGTATATTAGACAGCCAACGGAAGGCAGGCTGTCCAGAGCAGTGAGAGCTCAGTCTTGTAATCTACTCCAACCGAAAGGCGAGAGCCAACTCCCTCAAGAGCACCTGTACAAGCCGAACACAGAACATTCCCGCCCCCACCACAGTGGCCGTGGTTAAATGTTCCAATCAGGAACTCGAAAATCGGCGGAAAATTCCACTCTATCGCCGATGCACTACTAGTCCACCAATGGAGATTCTTGGCGCCAATTTATGCGCCGATTTTGCTACGTCACGGAGCTATGCCCTGAGCAAGCCAATCACAGTTACGATCTTGCAGAAAACGCGGGAATTTGCCGGCCAAGACTGCCCGGAAACACAAGTCATTCCCACGCCTCGCTGCTAGCCCGCCAGAAAGTGTTTTCACTAAGTTTCTGCAAAGTAACGGAATCTCTAGCCCAGCCGCTCCTTCAGGCCCCTGCAGGCGTGTCACCGCCGCTCTTATGACAATGTCGCGTCTGGAAAGCATCCACTCGACTCCCTCACATCCGTCGGCTTAACCCTTTCAAGCTCAGCAGAATTCGCCTGTCACCGGACCACCCGGGTGACGAGAGACGGTGCGTGGGAAGTCTGCGTGTGAAAGAATAGCAACTTTTCACCGCATGCAATTAGAGAGGAAAATCGAATTACTCAGAGTAAGATAGAAATATGAGAGGGGGCTCCTGCCACCTCTCATCCCTACACGGTAGACTGGGAGTCAGGTGAACGTGTAGAACTAGGCGAGACTTTGAGTTTCATTCAAGTTCATCTCTACATGGGTCTGCAGACAAGCTCTCTGATGTGTCATAGCAGTCAGTACACAGATTTGTTTCCCAACTACGAGTTTCCAATCTGCACCACTCGCTGAATCTCATCTAGGTATGAGGCGAGTGTTACTATACTTTTCATGATCTTCCTGTCAAAACTGGATGCATGTAGATCATCAGGAGGAGGGGAATTCTTAGGATTTTTTAGTTGGCTGGTGTATCGAACACGCAAACATACTCATATAAAATCAAACAACGCTTGTGTATGCTAGCAATATGACCATATACATATGGAAAAACATCGAAAAAGTATGAAACATGACATAAAATCTGTAAAAATCGAGGGAAACCTGTTGTAATTGCGACAAATTGATGGGAAATACGTAAAACTGAGTGGAATACGACGAAATAAGTTAATTCTAACAAACCTTGCAAAATTACATAAACTGAAAGTTAGAGAAAAGTACCATGAAATTTGGGGAACTGAGGTGGGTTGGAGGTACCCGGACACTCAATACTGAGAAAAGCTTACAAATTATGCCCTGGCTGTATTCAGTTTCAACCCTCCCCCTGTAAACTATGCAGGTTTTCGTAACACATACTTTAACAAAGGGGACACACTGCTGGGTATCATTCCTAACGTACACCTAACACTGTTGGAGAAACAAACCCGAGAGAGAGCCGAGCAGTACTGAATACAGACTTGAGGAAAAGGAATTACATGACCATTATTGTTACACACACCGCATACAATTGACGTTTGCACTGCTGCGCGGACATATTTCAATGCGGTATAGATTCAAAGGTAAATACTCCTACCCATGGCTTTTTTCTTTGCTTTTTTTCCCGAAAGTTTTGAATACAGTCTCACATCTGTCAAGCTATTTCCTTTCAGCATATGTTCTTGCGAGGTAACTGTGCGAGAAAGTATGGAAGGCTCTCCGGAAGTCGAGAAACACTGCATCATTGTGATTTTCACTATCCACTGGCGTCTGGATTACGTAGCATATAGAGCAAGCAAGGCTTCGCAAGATCTGTCGTTCTGAGAATGTTGTTTTGTACAGAGGAGTTGTTACGGAACTAGAAAAGTCCTCATACCTGAGCACAAACAAGTTCCCAAATAACACATTTCGGCTTAAGCGAGATTGTACATTTTGCGGACGTACTATCTTTTGAAATAGCGACCGACACAATCGGAAAAAAAAGAATTATTTGTTTTGCTCAACAGTCGCAGTTTTGTTTTGTCAGATGAGTAACAGTCTGGGTGTCCTACAACAGGTCGTCCTACAACAATACAGAGTTAAAATACTCTTTAGTAAATTTTTTGGTAATGTGGATCAGTATTGTCGTCTTTTGTGGGCTTCTGCTAATACTGTCACTCATCGATGCACCTGTTTGCAACGGCATGTGGGACATAAGGATTGACATTCGTGGTCGTCTCAGGTTGGCGTTCTGTGAACGGCGTGGCGGAAGCAAGATGATGCACCACCTCCAACAGGTTCGTCGCTCATATAGCCACTTCTGGGATAGACAGAAAACTGAAAATGCAGCTAAAGTTCGTCAACTGGCAGTTTCGGAGTAAAACGAGTACCTGTCACTCTGGTCACTATTCCCTTTGCTTGCTGGCTAATCTTTTCAGTATGGTGTACTGGCAGACGTAGAAAAACGCCACTGTAGCCGCGACCGAAATGATGGAGTCATCAGTAATAGCTTTTTACGCTACCACCGAAGAGTGTCATGTTCACTGAGCCTACGCAATTACAGTAATGCTACAGTTAAGGGCATACCTACCTACCTAACAACAATTAATCATGGCTAGATCGAGGTTTTATAGAGGCACGCACCATGTACAAATGTTCAATGGCAACATTGTAATTTAGGTGCCATTTTGTCCTTAATGTTTTGTTACAGTGGAGAGTACTCCGTTCATTATGTTCTATTGTTTATTTTCATACATCCTACTTTTTTGGGATGTCCCAATTTCAGATAAGTTCTACATTGTGACTAAGTCGATAACGTTTACAGTGAAATCGCTTTCAGCGACGTATTGGCTATAACAGCGAAAGCTAACGGTCCCTTCTAAATCCTTTGTTAACCCTCGCAAGGTATCGGCTCTGAAAAAACTCATTGTATGCTTGGGGTCTTTTGACTCCAAAGCGATTCTACCAACTTTACGGCGATAAAATTTGAAATATGTCCACAAAAGTAATTATAATTTATTGAGAAACATATGCACAATGTTGATAATACAATTCCATAGATTCTTAATATAATTACGTTACATATAAGTTGTAATTACTTACTTACTACCTTTGTTTGAAATATGGAAACATATCTGGCTTAATTTGTTTAGTTCCAAAAATTATTTTAACCCAAAATATTCATAACCCCCATACAATGTAACAGTACTGGAATTTTTTAATATTATCTGTAATATCATTTACATGGAATTTTGTTAGAAATACACTCCTACTCTCTCTCCGTGTCATATGACGAACAATCATTACCCAACACACTTATGCTAGCATGTTCTTTACCTTGTTGCGACACCCATCACATTGGTGATTCACTTTCTTGTCCTTTGACCTTAGGCAGGAATCGCACGTTTTCTTTCCAGATTTGGAACATCGGCTTCCTGGTTATCGTGTTGTTTTTCCTTTAGAAGATCGTTGAAGCCTGAAGATGATATTGCTGAACCAATGCGTTGTGTTCAGCAATGGAGCGACAGGATTCGTCGTTCAATGTGAGGTTTGACTAACGGTTTTCCTAGTTCTGAGAGGAATTTTCTTACCTTTTTATTTCTCATATCATGTAAAAATTTACAATAGAGAACGTTAGCGTTGAGACAAGCTGAATCTCGTACATCAAAAAATACAGCAAGTGGCCACCTTCTTGTTCAACATTTCACTGAATAATATCTAGCCATCTTATCAACTCTATCAATTCCTGACTTTCGTTCAGTTGTAGAACATTTTATTTCAGATTTTTTGTGTTCATGACTACTTACAGCAAATGTTTGATGTATAATTGACAACAAAATGACTGTTCTCTTTTGTGTAGGAACATAAGAAAGTAAAACAGTATTAAGTGCATACTCAGAAGTGGTCGATAATGGACGCCTCTTTTTTGATGGCAACATTTCTTTTCGTATCTCCTTCAGTTGGCCCGAAGAGTTCCCACAAGTGTCAATTTATTAGTAACAAGTTCTTGTCCCAAATAAAAACATGTAAAAATGTTATTAGTGGTAATGTTCCTACCACTTCCCTTCAGGTGATCAACTAAATCATGTACCTCTCGTTTCCCTTGATTTATTTCCCTTCCTTCAGCAGATTTTCCCGCATACACTTGTGCATTTATGACATAGTTGGTCTCACAATCTACAGCAGGGCACACTTTTATCCCATACTTCCCAGCGAAGGAATACAAACCTTGAATGGACACCGTCTCCTGAAAGTACACAGATGCTCATCAGCTGTAATATAAGGTCCAGGGACGTAAGACGAAATGCATGGCATCAACGGACTTTTCAAACACAGCGCTTATAGCTTTAGCTTTTGATCCAGAAGCAGCTTTTCTTTCTTCCCTCGTAATTTTATCGGAGGCACAACAAAATATCACGAAATCTTGAAAAGCTCACTGTAGCTCGAAAAGCCGGCTGGAGTGGCCGTACGTTCTAGGCGCTACAGTCTGGAGCTGAGCGACCGCTACGGTCGCAGGTTCGAATCCTGCTTCGGGCATGGATGCGTGTGATGTCCTTAGGTTAGTTAGGTTTAATTAGTTCTAAGTTCTAGGCGACTGATGACCTCTGAAGTTGTCGCATAGTGCTCAGGGCCATTTTTTGTAGCTCGAAAAATAGGTAAGCCATACTCTTCTGACCAAAATTCACTCAAAGGCTTCACACGTGCCTTATGCAAGCCAGCTATTATTCGTAGACCAAAGAACCTCTGCAGATCTGTAGAATCAAGTTCAATCCAGCGTTCAAGAGTTGTGTACAGAATTTTATTATCTTTTGTAGGATTATTGGTGTGCATTACTGTTAGACTCGGCATGTGATTAGTGATGAAAAGTCTGAAACAATCTGCCCTTGTCTGTAATTGTGGTCTAAGGTGACGTGGAATATGTGCAGTCTCACGTATCTCATTCCTTAAAACCTGCTTGCGCACATCAGGTGGTACTGTGTTATATGTCTACTTCTAGACACAAACTTAGATGCACTCGTTACCTGGACACCATAATCATCTTGTTCACAGTCACTCATATACACTTCATCTCCGACCTGTATATCATCCTCTATCATATCTCCATCAGCATCTCTGTCACCCTCGTTTGCAAAAATTGGTTAATAATCACTAGCACTCATCTGTAAATCTGCCAAAGCTTGCTCGAGATTGTAGCCCCTTGCAAAACGTATATCAGAATTCATGACGAATAAACTATAACACCACGTCTTCCCTCCAAAAAACTCAATGCCGAACTGTGAATTTGTCGTAACAATGCACATGAATGTATTATCTATTCATTGTTTACAACAATGTGCAACTGAATATCGATTTATCAGGTTCATTGCTGCCAAGATTTATTTTCGTAACAAAACTTTATATATAACACTGAAAATCACATATTGTATCCTGGGGTATTTTGTGACCCCACTGCAAAATTTCAAATTTTTGTACTACAAACTGTGATATGATCATAAATATTAAAATCATAAACATTTTACCCAGTCTGTGAATAGCATATCTAGAGGATGAGTAGTCTACACCGACATTAAAACTGTTTATTTGTAGTTAAACGACCCAAACATCATGCGAGGGTTAAAAAATCGCAAGTATACGTTGGCTTCTCAGCCAGATTTCTGTAGTCAGAAAAAGCTCCATGTGGCGTAGTGCCCGCTATTAGACCAATCGACAGGGTACAGGTGGTGAGTGGTTGCCTCCTGCCACTGAGCAGGATATCCCAAACAAGTTTTCCCTATATTGCTTATTGCGGCATTTAGTACAAAACGAGATATTTTTATTACATTTTCAAAGAAAATGTTTCTTACATATTTGGGAATTAGTAACAACAATGTAATTTCCACATTCTTGTTTTCTTCAGTTTGTTTCAAATCATGCATTAAAACGAATGCGTCAGCAAATGAAAACTGCATACGCATATCTTTAGGATAACTGATTATCTTAAGTAGGACAATATACTGCCGGCCACGGTGGCCGAGCGGTTCTAGGCACTTTAGTCCGGAACCGCGCGACTGCTACGGTCGCAGGTTCGAATCCCGCCTCGGGCATGGATGTGTGTGATGTCCTGAGGTTAGTTAGGTTTAAGTAGTTCTAAGTTCTAGGGTACTGACGACCTCAGATGTTAAGTCCCATAGTACTCAGAGCCATTTTTGACAATATACTGTAGCACACGTTACTGTATTGAATTTTAAAGTTAAAGAAATTGGTTGAAAAAGTAAACAATACTGTCTTGTTGTGATTGTAGGAAACTAGAAAATTAAATTGCAATGTGTTAATTTTTCAAATTACAGAAGTGGAAGAAAAGTGTATTCGTTACTAATGTTCTGTGGTTACGTGTGTTCGATATTTTCAATCTGTTAGGTACAGTACATCATGTTTGTATAATGTTTTATACAGGAGGAAATGTAGGCCTTCATGTAATATATGTATAGAATACTGTCTGTTCGTTTTGGTACTGCTGATTGATTTTTGTAATACAGTAAAGTTGTCTTTTGTGACTATTATACTATACAGCACTTACAGAAAGTTTTAAATGTACTCAGAAATTTCTTATGCATTATCGAAGACCGTATTCGACATTATTAAACAATTTATATTGATGCCGTTTGTTTCTTCACTTATTGAAGGTTTTACATTCTGCCGGCATTTTATTGTACATACTGCATAAACATCAGAAAAATTTCTCATCAGTCCCTCTCCATAAATACGGTATTGTAAACACAGTAGGTTTGCTGTTTCCTTCTACTTTTTGAAATGTTAACGATACGGCAACCCAAAATTTGGAGATACGAAATTGTTGTTAGAAAAATCGAAAACCCGATTTGTGCGACAATCGGCTATAACGACCGCAAAACCGTCGGTCCCTTCGATGTCTTACAACCACTTTCGACAGTATTTTTGAAAACTTCGTAGGGGGCATTTTGTTTCTGTTTAACGCTTAGCACTGACCTTCTATTTATTAGTATGACTCACCTCCTTGGTGAACGATTTTTAAGAGTGCGCATCAGCTGTAATTGCTGCATGCGTTTTAAGGTTTGCAATTTGTAGCATACTTAGGCCATCATACGGAAAAACATTTTATAAAAATATTTCCTAAAAAGTATTTCAGTTGTGCACGGATGTTCTTGAACTTCAGATGACCTGATGGTGGTACCGAGTACCGAAAGCTGTTGTCACTTGACAAAGTGAAAATGCTGCCGTGGATAAATGCATTTTTTTTTGCTCTGGTAGTGAGACAAGTTTGTAGTTTTGTGCGTATGTCCTGCGATCTTTGTTGTGCACTGGAGAGACATGCGCCTTTGTCATGATGGATGCTTCGTTTTTCCAGCAATCGGCAGAAAACTGTGGCTAGAAGAGATACGAAAAGTAACTTCAAAGCACAGCAGCCCCGCTGCCGCCAAGATGGCTCGCAGCGACGGGGTGGCCCGCATTTGCCCACGGGTGGCCGGCCGTGGCCACCCACGCGCTAACCCGCCGCTGGCCGGCCTCCGGATGTAGTGGAAAGCCACTGCAGGGGCGCCGCGGGCCGCAGCACACAAAACTCAATTCGGCGCGCAGCGTGTGGTTTGGCTCTCGTGCGGACTCCGGGCTGCGGGCCGATCGTTAATGCTGCAAATTCGCCGGCGCAAAGAGTCGGCCCCTCCAATAACGAGCCATATTTGAGCTCCGGTATCGTATTTATCTCTCGTGAGCCTATCTGCACGTGAGAGCACATCGTCATGTCGCACTCCTAATGAACAAACAGAGATATGCAATTCCAATTCGGTCTTTCTAAAGATGTGTGTCCACTTGCTCTACCTTAAAAACTAGAAGCGAAAATTCTGTTGACATTCAACCATTCAAGTATTTACCTAATATCATTTCTGAGTCTCAAACGTAATGTCTTGTTAATCAATTTAACTTTCTCATAAATTATTCCCATATTCAACAAATTAAATTAAAATAAGTAGTCATAAAGCGGAACGTACCCATTGCTTCTAATACGAAAAAGGGTGCACCACGAAGGGTACAAACAAATGGTCCATTTCACACAGAAAGGATGAATTATTCAAGAGAAAGTGCTTTACAAATTGAGCAAATCATAAATGCGTTGATCAGCCTTTGACACTCGCGCAAGCAGTTATTCGGCTTGGCACTGATTGACGGTTGTTGTATATCCTCCTGAGGGATATCGTGCCAAATTCCGTACAGTTGGCGCGTCAGATTGTCAAAATTCCAAGCTGGTTGGAGAACCCTCCCCATAGCGCTCCAAACGTTCTCAACTTGGGAGAGATCCGGTGACCTCGATGGTCAAGGTTGGCTTTGGCAATCATGAAGACAAGCAATAGGAGCCGTCCCTGTGTCCAAGTGGGGCGTAGAATGTCGTCGATGTACCTCTGTGCTGTAAGCGTGCCACCAATTACAACCAACAGGGCCCTACTATGAAAGGAAATGGCACTCCAGACTGTCACTCTTGGCTGTCGTGCCGTATGGCAAGCGGCACTCAGATTGGTATCCCTGTCGAAAACGTCTCCAGACACAAATTGAGCCTGATAGCTCATTGACCGGAGTAGAACCACCCTGAGAATTCCCGCAAAGTTTCCAGTATTTCTGACAAACGAGTCCGTATGCGGTAACCTGGTGACATTCGTTTCCCATTTCCCTATACATGTAACTCATTGGCGAATACATCTTTAACTTTGTGGTGAGAGCTAGGGAGCGGATTTCCAGACTCCTGATTGGAGGAGCAGTTGGACCCTTTCTGGAGTCGGCCAGAAAAAATTAAGCGGGGTGCCTTTCCGAGGTCTGAAAGTAAGTTACCAAAAGCTGAGAGAGGTATTCGTATCCAGATTGGTATGGGTTTTCTGATTCGAACTTGTCCTTGTTGATGCTACTCTGAACTCAGCGCTCTTATGAGTTTTTCTTGAGTTCAGCCCTCTGCCAAGTCTTTCAAGTTTCACTTTGAAGTTACGCGCACCCGCGGCGAGCAATCACGAAAACGATGAGATCTGCGATTTTCAGCCGCATCACTTCGGCTCAGCCCGGCAACAGCAGCGGCCGTAACTCGGCACATCCCGACTTGTCGGCAGCCACCTCAGTGGCAGTCATGGCAAGGTGGCTTTGGCAACGCACACTCTCGACTTCCGAAATCGCGATATATCGAGGGAAAAGGAGCTCATTTATGATTTCTGTATTTTAGTATTCGAAACTTCATGTACGCCCTTCACGCACTGTTGTGCAAGTTTTTCTGCGATCTGATTCTAGATTGAAATGAGATTCTTTTCGTAGCCATATACACTCCTGGAAATGGAAAAAAGAACACATTGACACCGGTGTGTCAGACCCACCATACTTGCTCCGGGCACTGCGAGAGGGCTGTACAAGCAATGATCACACGCACGGCACAGCGGACACACCAGGAACCGCGGTGTTGGCCGTCGAATGGCGCTAGCTGCGCAGCATTTGTGCACCGCCGCCGTCAGTGTCAGCCAGTTTGCCGTGGCATACGGAGCTCCATCGCAGTCTTTAACACTGGTAGCATGCCGCGACAGCGTGGACGTGAACCGTATGTGCAGTTGGCGGACTTTGAGCGAGGGCGTGTAGTGGGCATACGGGAGGCCGGGTGGACGTACCGCCGAATTGCTCAACACGTGGGGCGTGAGGTCTCCACAGTACATCGATGTTGTCGCCAGTGGTCGGCGGAAGGTGCACGTGCCCGTCGACCTGGGACCGGACCGCAGCGACGCACGGATGCACGCCAAGACCGTAGGATCCTACGCAGTGCCGTAGGGGACCGCACCGCCACTTCCCAGCAAATTAGGGACACTGTTGCTCCTGGGGTATCGGCGAGGACCATTCGCAACCGTCTCCATGAAGCTGGGCTACGGTCCCGCACACCGTTAGGCCGTCTTCCGCTCACGCCCCAACATCGTGCAGCCCGCCTCCAGTGGTGTCGCGACAGGCGTGAATGGAGGGACGAATGGAGACGTGTCGTCTTCAGCGATGAGAGTCGCTTCTGCCTTGGTGCCAATGATGGTCGTATGCGTGTTTGGCGCCGTGCAGGTGAGCGCCACAATCAGGACTGCATACGACCGAGGCACACAGGGCCAACACCCGGCATCATGGTGTGGGGAGCGATCTCCTACACTGGCCGTACACCACTGGTGATCGTCGAGGGGACACTGAATAGTGCACAGTACATCCAAACCGTCATCGAACCCATCGTTCTACCATTCCTAGACCGGCAAGGGAACTTGCTGTTCCAACAGGACAATGCACGTCCGCATGTATCCCGTGCCACCCAACGTGCTCTAGAAGGTGTAAGTCAACTACCCTGGCCAGCAAGATCTCCGGATCTGTCCCCCATTGAGCATGTTTGGGACTGGATGAAGCGTCGTCTCACGCGGTCTGCACGTCCAGCACGAACGCTGGTCCAACTGAGGCGCCAGGTGGAAATGGCATGGCAAGCCGTTCCACAGGACTACATCCAGCATCTCTACGATCGTCTCCATGGGAGAATAGCAGCCTGCATTGCTGCGAAAGGTGGATATACACTGTACTAGTGCCGACATTGTGCATGCTCTGTTGCCTGTGTTTATGTGCCTGTGGTTCTGTCAGTGTGATAATGTGATGTATCTGACCCCAGGAATGTGTCAATAAAGTTTCCCCTTCCTGGGACAATGAATTCACGGTGTTCTTATTTCAATTTCCAGGAGTGTATGTTTTGTTTCGTATGTCGGAGACAGCAAAGGACTTGGAAGAGCAGCTGAACGGAATGGACAGTGTCTTGAAAGGAGGGAATAAGATGAACATCAACAAAAGCAAAACGAGGATAATGGAATGTAGTCGAATTAAGTCGGGTGATGCTGAGGGAATTAGATTAGGAAATGAGACACTCACAGTAGAAAAGGAGTTTTGCTATTTGGGGAGCAAAATAACTGACGATGGTCGAAGTAGAGAGGATATAAAATGTAGACTGGCGATGGCAAGGAAAGCGTTTCTGAAGAAGAAAGATTTGTTAACATCGAGTATAGATTTAAATGTCAGGAAGTTGTTTCTGAAAGTATTTGTATGGAGTGTAGCCATGTATGGGAGTGAAATGTGGACGATAAATAGTTTAGACAAGGAGAGAATAGAAGCTTTCGAAATGTGGTGCTACAGAAGAATGCTGAAGATTAGACGGGTAGATCACATAACTAATGAGGAGGTATTGAATAGAATTGGGGAGAAGAGGAGCTTGTGGCACAACTTGACTAGAAGAAGGGATCGGTTGGTAGGACATGTTCTGAGACATCGAGGGATCACCAATTTAGTATTGGAGGGCAGCGTGGAGGGTAAAAATCGTAGAGGGAGACCAAAAGATGAATACACTAAGTAGATTCAGAAGGATGTAGGCTGCAGTAGATACTGGGAGATGAAGAAGTTTGCGCAGGATAGAGTAGCACGGAGAGCTGCATCAAACCAGTCTCAGGACTGAAGACCGCAACGACAACAGACTTAACTCATTGAAGCTCATCCTTCTAACGACGTTTTGTCGCTTTATTCATTGATCTGTTGTGTGTTTCCGTTTGAATTCATACCTTTTCGCATAAATACATAATTTTTCAGCCACTGTTGAAAACTTAATTTGTGTTATTTATGTACCTGAACACCATATCAACCGTAATTGTTCAGCATCATGCTGGTGGCAACCATAGCAATCTTTTGCTTTCTTATGACTGTTCTTTTTTAATTATGTAAATTCATGTCAAATTGTTTTATAACCTCGACGTTTATGTGTCATGAGTGACTTTTACACACAGTTTCGATAAATATTATTTTAACAGATCAAGCTCTATTACTCAGCAACCATTAAAGTAAATTATTCTATTAAAAAGCCCAGGTCCCCCAACCATAAGCAATAGGCGAGGTCCCCTGACGGGTTCAGGAACCTATCAAATATCGTTTTCCTTTTCGCGCGGCTGTTGATTTTTTTTTTTTTTTCTTCAACTACCCTATTTGCTTCCAGGGGGTAATCTATCATTCTATATGATCTGGGATGATATGTTCAGCATCAGTCTAATCTGAACCCACGGAGCACCTGATGAACAAGAGGTCGTGATCATAGCACAGGTTCTGGGATCTGGTCTTGCAGACACAGGACACTAGTAACGGGCGCCATTGGTCGCCGAACGCCAGCCGTTCAGCTTGTCACGGGAGCCTCTCTCGTGTTGTAGTGCATTCCACCAGTCCCTTCTCCTACCGCTTCCTGGCCCCGTTCCAGCTGCGCGCGTAGTATACATGCACTGCCCGCTATATGTATTCCCAACAGAATCAGGTGATGATGGGGTTCGCCACACACGAATATGACGCACTTTAGTCCAATGGCCATAAAGCGCGGGTCATGCATCTTATAGAAACAACTGTTAGCATGTTGCGCGCCATTTGTGTCGCTGTTACATCGGGCGAGTCACAATTAATATCGAAAACTGACACGGGAGAAAGTGCGTGATAAGAGAAGGAAAAATCTTCCTAGCAAGCATGGGTCCGCAAAGCATCAATTTTCGAGATAATGGCGAAAGGGTGATTACGAGACGCCAGTGATTTAGTTCGACGTGTTTTTCGGTTAGCTCCACCTGTAAATGGGCTGACATTTCATGCATGGGCCACCTTAACAGGAAGTACAACACTACTTCAGCACGTTACATACTATAATTTACTGTGCACACGTACCATACAAACAAGCATTTCCACGCGTCGTCCTCGCATTTAGGCGCAAGTACCGACCGCCCCGGTTTCGCACGGGTAGGTCTAGGTATCAAGGGCCGGCCGCCTTGGGTGGCGTAGCGGCAAAAAATTCTCGTGAATCAGTTTTTGTTAGCGAAAACACTCCTTCCAGTATTTCCTGAGATTAGTCTTCACATGCAGACATTAACTGCAGCTAATTCGCACGAAATATTTATAAATTATTTACACAAACCTTCGTCATCACTACGTTTATTAGTAAAATCGTATTAAAACCCTAAGGTAGTTCCCGAGATTAACCTTACATACATGCAGACAGTAAAACGCGGCAGGAGACATTAATCTATAGTAATATATAGAGTTTGATGAAACTCCGCAGTTTCTTTGGAGTTTCGGTGTATGTTTACTGCTTTTCCAGCCAGATACCGCCTCCTGTTTAACTGACCAGCTCGTAGCTCCCATCAATGCCACGAGGTGTCATTCCAAACGCCAGTTAAATATGGAACCGAGAATAATAAATACATTAATACTTAACATACCTATAATAAGGAATAGTCAAATGAAAACGACAGAGATGGGGAAAAAAGTAAATAACATGTTTATTAAAAAAAAATGGCTCTGAGCACTATGGGACTTAACTACTGAGGTCATCAGTCCCCTAGAACTTAGAACTACTTAAACCTAACTAACCTAAGGACATCACACACATCCATGCCCGAGGCAGGATTCGAACCTGCGACCGTAGTAGCAGCGCGGTTCCGGACTGAAGCGCCTAGAACCTCTCGGCTACAACGGCCGGCACATGTTTATTATTTCAAAAGTTATCGTCATAACTATTAATATACACTTACTCCCCCACGAGACAAGAGAGTCAGTACCTTCAGGGAAAAAATGTTTTCGGTTGACTACGGAAACCCAGGCAGACCCACATGTTGCCAAAGTTCTTTTCGACTTCGCTGTTGAGGTTCCGGGGGAAAATCCTTACACATCCTCCATACAGCCCTGATCTCTCCTCCATGCGATTTCCGTATTATTGCAGTCCTGAAGAAAGTCGTTTGTGGCATTTGATTTGCGTCGGACAAAGAGGTGGACGCCTGGGTACAATCATACGTAGGCAACTGCAAAAATTTTACATCTTGAAACTTCCTGGCAGATTAAAACTGTGTGCCGGACCGAGACTCGAATTCGGGAGGTTCTGCAAGGTTCGCAGGAGAGCTTCTGTAAAGTTTGGAAGGTAGGAGACGAGATACTGGCAGAAGTAAAGCTGTGAGGACGGGGCGTATGTCGTGCTTGGATACCTGAGATGGTAGAGCACTTGCCTGCGATAGGCAAAGGTCCCGAGTTCGAGTCTCGGTCCGGCAGACAGTTTTAAGTTTCATATCAGCGCACACTCCGCTGCAGAGTGAAAAATCTCATTCTATTTTACATCTTGTCTCACAGTGGGATAAATGTAGGATCTATTAATTTTTATTACTTTTGGAATACTAAACAGTTCATTTCCTTTTTTTTTTCATCTGTCTCGTTTTCATTTGACAGTCCCTAAGTGAATCAGTCTGTTAGTGAAAGCTGTACAAAAATCTCCACAGTAGTTCCAGAAATTAGCCTCCACATACAGAGAGAAATACACAGCGGGTGACTTACATTTAGTAATATGTACACACATTGCACTCCTCTCCGCAGTGAGTTGCGAAGTCTTCCAAACATTTCCAGATAATATTGTGAACCTTGAACCATATCATCGGCAGAGCAGGACACTTCGGTTTTGATATGAGCCGTGACAGAAATCTGCATGTCGCAGGTCAGACGATGTTGAAGGGCTAACTATAGGCTTCGCTCGACCCATCCATCTTCGAACGCATGGGTGCGTTAGCTGCTGTCTTATGTAAGCACAAAAATACACTTTAAGAAAAAAAGACAAAGACGCACCATAAAGGAAGGTTCGGAATGGGACGAATATCGGTAGAGATGATATATGGGGTGGTCCATTGATAGTGAACGGGCCAGATTTCTCACCAAATAACGTTATGCTCTATTAGGCAACGGAAAATCCACGACGGTTGCTCCAAGTGGAACATCAGCGACCTTGGCGGGTTCATGTATGGTGCGCCATTATGGGAGGAAGGATAATTGGTCCCCATTTTATCGATGGCAATCTAAATGGTGCAATGTATGCTGATTTCCTACGTAATGTTCTACCGATGTTACTACAAGATGTTTCACTGCATGACAGAATGAGGATGTACTTCCAACATGATGGATGTCTGGCACATAGCTCGCGTGCGGTTGAAGTGGTATTGAATAGCATATTTCATGACAGGTGGACTGGTCGTCGAAGCGCCGTACCATGGCCCGCACGTTCACCGGATCTGACGTCCCCGGATTTCCTTCTGTGGCGAAAGATGGATATTTGCTATCGTGATCCACCGATAACGCCTGACAACATGCGTCAGCGCATTGTCAATGCATGTTCGAACATTACGGAAGGCGAACTACTCGATGTTGAGAGGAATGTCGTTACACGTATTGCCAAATGCAGTGAGGTTGACAGACACAATTTTGAGTATTTATTGCATTAATGTGGTATTTACAGGTAATCACGCCGTAACATCATGCGTAATCAGAAATGATAAATTCACAAAGGTACGTGTACCACATTGGAACAACCGAAATAAAATATTCCAACGTACCTACGTTCTGTATTTTAATTTAAAAAACCTACCTGTTATCAACTGTTCGTCTAAAATTGTGAGCCATATGTTCGTGACTATTACAGCACCATCTATCACAAAGTGAAAAAAGTGGTCCAACTAAAACATTCATATTTCTTTACGTATTACACGAATATGTAATAAAAAATGGGGGTTCCTATTTTAAAAAACGCAGTTGGTATCCTTTTGACCTATGGCAGCGCCATCTAGCGGGCCAACCATAGCGCCACCTGGTTTCCCCCTTCAAGCTAGAGAAGTTTCGTTCTTTGTAGTTTTTTTGTTTGACGCTTACATCGTGAGATATTTGATCCTGTCACGATCAATGGACCACCCTGTATGTGTATAGACGACCTGGAATCTCATTGACTGGAGTATAACTGTCTTCAGTGACGACTACTGCTTCGGAGTGAGCCCAGATGACGAGCGAAGAGGTGTCCGGTGAAGCCCCAGACAGCGGTGGGATATCAGCCTGACTGTCGTCAACCATACGGCCCGACAACCGGGAATGATGGCCTGGAGTGCTGTTTTTCTTTTCATAGCAGGGCCGCTTTGGCTGTCCTCCGCGGCACCCGTACTGCGGAGAGGTACGTCGCCGATATTCTACGCTAGTTCCGTTGCCTTAATGGCAAGCCATCCTGGGCTTACATTTCAGCAAGATAATGTCCGCCCGCACACGGCGCAGTTTCTACTGCTTGTCTTGTCTTCGTGCTTGCGAAACCTTACTTTGACCAGGAAGGTTCAAATGGCTCTGAGCACTATGGGACTCAACTGCTGAGGTCATTAGTCCCCTAGAACTTAGAACTAGTTAAACCTAACTAACCTAAGGACATCACACACATCCATGCCCGAGGCAGGATTCGAACCTGCGACCGTAGCGGTCTCGCGGTTCCAGACTGCAGCGCCTAGAACCGCAGAGCCACTTCGGCTGGCTGACCAGGAAGGTCACCGAATCTCTCCCCAATTGTGAGTGTTTGGAGCATTATGGGCGGCGCCCTCCAACTACCTCGGCATTTTAACATTCTAACGCACCAGTTGGACAGAATTTGGTACGATATCCTTCACGGGGAGTTCCAGTTACTTTGCCAGTCAATGTCAAGCGGAATGACTACTTGCCTAAGGGTCAAAGGTGGACCAACGCGAAATTGGGTCGCCCAATTTCTGTAGCTCTTTCTCTTGAATAAACCATCAATTTTTTCTGAAATTATAATCACTTGTTTGTTTATATGCGTACATCACATCTACCCTCTTCCGTTCCGTTCGGTTAATTCCTTCTAGGTGCTTTTTTGGAGTGTACGTCCTTGGCTTATCACTCATCTACCACATTCCTCATGCTGCACAAGAGGAACATCCTCAAGAAAACCTAGTAGGTCACACCATAGAAATAGAAGGTACCCCCCTCCTTCTATTTTCCTTGGAAGAATGTGTGGCCCAATCACACGATCACCTACTACTTCCAATCACACATTCAGTGACGGATGTTGCTGATGTGGTGACTCATGAATATCATGTGGTTTGACATCATATTTGAGCCCAATTAGACTTAACTGAGACGTTTCGTGCCTCAATCTGTACAAGCGGAAGCCTTGTAGGATTACTTTCTTGTCATGTGTGTCTGTCTGTCTGCCTACCTGCCTGCCTACCTAAAAATCCTTTTTCTCAGGAACGGTTAGACGTATCGAGTTCACATTTATGTAACATACTAAAGTCTGTGGTTCCTTGGCGAAAAAGATTCGGTCTTTATGTCAGATATTTTGAGACCCGAAAGCTCAGTCACGAAGACCTACAGTGTGTTTCACGTTAACCTACAATCATCAAATTCGACGACAAGAAGCGAGGATTCACAGTACAAGTAAAGCAAAAAAAAGTCAACTTGTTAAACTATAATTACGAGGGTGAGTCAAATGAAAACGTCAAATTTGTAATAACTCGAAATTTTGCGCTATTATCCTGTAAGTTGGTAAGCGTGCTACAAACAGCATGCATAATGGCCTGTAGGTGGCAGATGTACACATACCGTCGCAGTATAAGTATAAAGATGGCCGTCCCACTTGCGACTTGTACCAGGTGTTGAGTGGTACTTAAGTAAATAAATTAGTGAAATCAAAGTGAAGTAGACATTAGAATATAGATGAAAAACTTAGTTTAGTTTAGAAGAATTACACACTGGCAAACAGCGGGCAGAACAGCAGAGCAGAAGAGACAATGACCATGAAGTCAGCAAGTTCCACATAAGCGGATGCTGTCGATTCATCCGTCAGGGCATCGCCCGACCAGCTCACGTGTTTCTCAGTTGTCACATGTGAGCAAAGGCCCTCGCCTACATTCCGAGAGCCAATGACCGACGTTAAGAAGATTCTTCGAGAAGCTTTTCAACGTGACAGAAGAGGCAATGACCGTGAAGTCGTTCACCTCCAGTAAACTGAAGTGAATAAATACGCGAGACGCAGTGGGCCCGAGAGACGAAGGAAGAAGAGAAGAGTAGCAGTAGTTTTCAGTCAGTTTTGGTGCTGAAGACCGTCATGCAAGAAGAGACTACATCATGCACAGACGCACCAAGTCCGCCGTTGTAATGGAATAGCAAGCACCAGCCTCGGCGCCAGAAGACAGAAGTTAAAAGGTATTTGAAGTCTGATTTTTACGTACCCGGGTGACTCGTGAGGACGGGAAGGAGGCGGCCTCACATCAGCAGTCACCTGTGAGCTGGGATGAAGATCTGACAGCCGAAGACTGGCAAGCGGGAGTCCGTTGTTCGAGTCCGGGACACTGGCCTTCCCCCGCCGCGCCACCTCGCGCTGCGTGTCTCCAGTCAGCTGGGCGAGACGGCGACACGAGATACACACTGCCACGCGTAATCAGATGCCGCCGCTGCCGCAGCAGAAGGCTTCGCAAACGACACAGCTGCCGCTCTCAGAGCCAGGACATCGAGTAAGGAAACAGTTGTACAAATCTTCAATTAAAGTTATCTTATGTAAAAATGCTGTTTCATTCTACCTCATACCCGAGCCAAGGAAGAACCCACCCTGCCCACATGTTGTTAAGAGAGAAAAATTAATTTATTTAGTATTTTCACCCTGACAGAATGCTTTAGAATGCTCATCCTGACAATTGACGGCATCAGAAGAGAAAACCCAGTTACATTTAGTACCAGAACTGTTACACAGGGAAGAACAGCGTTCTGCTATACGGTTTTTGCGTAGTGAAGGTGTGAAACCTATTGAAATTCATCGACGAATGAAGGTTCAGTACGGTGATGCATGTTCGTCACGAATAGAGTAGGAAGTTCGCAAATGGGGTGACTTCAGTGGAAGATGCTCCTCGTCCAGGTCAGGCACAACAAGTTGTGACTCCACAGAACACTGTAGCAGTTGAAGCCGTAGTGAAGGAAAACCGCCGAGTGACACTAAATGACATTGCGGCATGTTTACAGATTAGGCATGGATCAGCACATCACATTGTGCGTGATGTGCTCCAGTTTCACAAAGTGTCTGCAAGATGGGTGCCACGGCAGCTCACTCCTGAAATGAGAGAACTACGTGTTGATGCTTGTGAAGAACTTCTTCGGCGCTTTGAATGAGAAGGTGATGGCTTCCTTGCAAGAATCGTTACTGGGGACGAAACCTGGGTTCACTTCCACCAACCGGAAACGAAGAGAGCGAGAAAGGAATGGCGCCATTCCTCATTACCAAGTGATTTCCATATGTTTGCACCACTCAAAGACGCAATGGGAGGAAAGAAGTTCCGTTCTGATGAAGAGGTACGCCACGCGGTGCATGAGTGGTTGCGCAGACTACCAAAAGAATTTTTTTCTAGAGGAATTTTTGCACTTCGTAAGCACTGAAGGACTTGCATTGAGCGTTGGGGAGATTATGTTGTACCACTTCTGCACAATAAACAATATTTACAAAAATATTTAAGGTTTTCATTTGACTCACCCTCGTATTTATCAGAAAAAGTATCTTGGTCATTTGATCATATGATTCATCATCCATCAAAAGTGTGATAGACGAAAATTACTGCATGCAGACATAAAATGTAAGTTGTTGTTAAGTTTTAGCAATTAAATAAAAATGTTTTTTAAAACTGTTTTCTCTGCGTGTATAAACTGAAGTTCAAGTTCGCTTCCTTTTGTACATCCGAGCTAGTCTGAAGGACTGTAGAGATTTGGATATGGCCTTGGAACTGTCGGAACCACTGTCTTGCCAGCATCGATATCAGTATAACACGGGTCCTACTCCCACTTGGCCAGTTTTTTGATACGCAGGACAGTATTTCTTATTGAAGAAATTGGCGTCTCGAAGTAGCGGTTATTTCGTATTCCCTGTCAGTTACCGGTATTAGTTTTGCTACGTCCTACATTAACCGGTGATGAACCTGCCGCTTTGCAGTCCCCGTGCCTCACGATCATTTCCGTTGTTTCTCGCGGCTGCAGCTACGTAGAGGTCGTTGTTCCCTGGCGCAGCGCTGTGCTAGGCGGGGAGTGCCCGCCCGCTACGGGCAGTGATGCAGCGCGGGAACGCCAGCGGGCGCCAAGAATAGTCGGCGTGCGTCACAGCGGGCCGGCCTGCACTCCCGGATATTATGCCGCCCCCGCAGCCGGCGGCGCGAAGCCCCGCGCCGGGTTCCGGGCCCCTCACGAGGTATTTTTCGCTCTCCGGCCCGTCTCACTTGCTCCCTACGCTTCCTTCCCGTCGGCATCGGCATCCTGTTTACTGGCCGGCCGGATCTTGCTGCGCTGCACACGTTCGGGGTAGATGCGACGCGTTCTGGACGGATCGATGGTACCGTGAGTCGCCAGTCAGTGTCTATTGACACGGCGCACTACCGTAGGGTCTGATCACCGTGGGGCGTGATAAATGCCAGTAGTATTGTACTTTCTCTTCCCAGCATAAACATAGAGGCATCTATGTCAACGTACTCGTATTCTAAATTTATACTCCGCAAGCAACCAACCAGTGTGTGTCGGAGGGCACTTTACGTGCCACTGTCATTACCTCCCTTTCCTGTTCCAGTTGCGTATGGTTCGCGGGAAGAACTACTGCCGGAAAGCCTCCGCAGTATAACAGTACCTGAAGAGATATCTCAAGAGCAAAAATATTTTAAAATATGCAAAGCACTGTGAAAGTATTCTCATGGGTACAAAACAAAATGATGCAATCCATTAATAAAAGTGAAGATGGTATGGCGGTACAAAGGACCAAGATGAATAACGATAGAGAAGAGCGGTTGTGGAATTCCCGCCAAATGGCGCTGGCCATAGAATGTGACGAGTTTAGTGAGTATCTGTGGCAACATGCATTCTTGAACATAAAATCATTGTTCTTTTCCCTCCTCCATGGTAATATGATTAACGTGTAACAGTCTACATTTGTACTGGAAATCCATGAGATTTTAGGGGCCTAAGGTGTATTAAGTCACATCGATACATAACACCGATATTCTGTAATACTCCAGCAATCTGAGATATTATGTACAAAATGGCTCTGAGCACTATGCGACTTAACTTCTGAGGTCATCAGTCCCCTAGACTTAGAACTAATGAAACCTAACTAACCTAAGGACATCACACACATCCATGCCCGAGTCAGGACTCGAACCTGCTACCGTAGCGGTCGCTCGGTTCCAGACTGTAGCGCCTATAACCGCACGGCCACTCCGGCCGGCATATTCTGTATATGTCATTGGCGATTTTTGTGTTAGAAAGATACACAAATCGTGTGTAGTTCGATGCTTTACCTGCAAAGTGATTCGTGTGATGAGTGAAATGAAGAAAAGCATCTGGAATTCTAAATTTGGATTATTTACTAAAATTTAGAGCCTTAGCCATTTCACCAATTATCTACCAGCGTCACCTCAAGAACAGCAAACTCCTGATGTTAGCAATACGTCTGCATAGGGCCAATGACATGTACAGAATATGCCGGCCGGAGTGGCCGTGCGGTTATAGGCGCTACAGTCTGGAATCGAGCGACCGCTACGGTCGCAGGTTCGAATCCTGCCTCGGGCATGGATGTGTATGATGTCCTTAGCTTAGTTAGGTTTAAGTAGTTCTAAGTTCTAGGGGACTGATGACCACAGATGTTAAGTCCCATAGTGCTCAGAGCCATTTGAACCATTTTGTTAGAAAGATAGGTGTATAAAGTCACGTGATTCGCAGTTCATGTTAGAAAGAATTACAAATCTGTTACATTAAGTATCTTGCAGAAATTATGTTCACAAAATTAAAATACATTTCTAATCTAGTGTTCTCTGATTTGCACTTAGTCACGAATATTTGGTACAATTATATACAGCGCCCATCCGAGTTCTTAATTAAGCGGGCTCGCCGACCGTTGTGACCGAGCGGTTCTAGGCGCTTCAGTCCGGAACCGCGCTGCTGCTACGGTCGCAGGTTAGAATCCTGCGTCTTATTTTCGGCATGATAGACCACTCTAAATACTACTTTATCAAATATTAACAAATGAATGTTAGAGATCTGGCGCAGTGGCTCCTCTGACGGAGCCAGTCAGATTATCTTCCTATACAACTGGCGCAATTGCTCGCAAAATTTCTGCCTCTCATTCCACTTCTTACGTAACGCCTCAGCTACTGCATTCTCATCCGGACTACGGAGTGAACCAGTCAGTAAAATTCTTCTGGGTATATGACCGAACTGTCAATGTGTAAAATTCACTGACGTTTCGGTCTCTGTTGCAAATGGTCTTTCTCAAGCTGTTTCAGCTAACTGCTGAATGTGAAAAGTTCTGATCCTTCTATAGGATGTTAGGAAATTCTCTTCACAAACTTCAAGGACTCTCAGAGGGGAGCGAGTACATAACATTTTGAACAGGAACCCACGTCCGTAAACGTATCTTTTCCGTGATACAGCAGTTTGAAAATATGATTACCAGGTATTTTGCAACATAGTGGTCATGACAGGGGGCGCTTACGCCGGATTGGCTGACGTCATTCGATGTCTGCCCTACCTCTCTGACCTGGTTCGAGCCTCATTCATGTGTCGGCAAGTGTAAGATGTGGTATGTCGAGTTGTAAGTGGCATGGCTGGACTTATTGTTCACCCACATCATACCAGACGGTGCTGGGAGCAGTTGCTCGTGTACTCGCTGATGTGGTACGTCCACTTGGTCAAGTGTGAGCATTCGCGGAACCCATCTTGCGGATAGCTTTCTCATGTCCAAATATTTATGCAAAATATTATGTACCCGTTTATTCGAGATGCCCACAGCACTAGAAATCTCACGCACCTTAACTCTCCTGCCATCCATCACCATATCATGGATTTTATCAATCATTTCTGGAGTCGTAACCTCCACAGGGCATCCAGAACATTCAGCATCACTTGTACACATATGGCCACCCAAAAATTTTGAAACCACTTACAAACTGTTCTGCTCGAAGGTGCAGAGTCACCGTAATGTTTATCAAACTTCTCTTTAGTCTCCTGAGGCGTTTTCCCTTTCATAAAGTAATGTTTAATCACCACACGATATTCTTTTTCGTCCATTTTTTGACAATCACTCGACTTTATTGATTCACGCGAGTGCCAAACACAAAGAAATAGACCAATATGGCTGAAACTTGGTGTGCTTTCTTTCCAAAGATGCTACTAACTAAGCATGACCTCGATACGCGCCGGTGGTGCCACTCTCGGACTTTGCACGAACCTTTCAAACGCACCTCCTATGAAGCGAGTAATGGGATGGAATCTTCTGGCTTCAAACGTAGAAACAGATTGCACCGTTTTGTATTGCATCATCTAGTGGCGTTCTACAGAACTGTGGTCAGCGATTTCAGTGTGTACCAGGAATGCAGACATGTACGATGTAAAGAAATTAATTATGTTACATTTTTTCTTCGTGGGCCGAATTAGAACTTTCATCGAATGTACCGTGATATACAGTGTACGTACTTCGATGGTTACCACACTTTGAATTTCATATCGACACTTTCCAAAGCAGCTGCGTGGAGAAGTTTCCTATAAAAACAGCGGAACGGCCAATAGGAGTGTCAGGCAGAGAAAGTGATTAGCTTTGACCACCTCTTCAGGTGACCCCGATCTACATTGTTGCGCGGCAGGTGATAACTCAGCGGCGGCCACCCCGCAGTTGCGCCCAGAACGAGAGATGCAGCAGCGGCAGCTGCAGGAGGCGAAGCGGGGAGCAGGTAATCCGGGCCGGGCCGGGCAGGCAGGGCAGCCGGGGTAATCCCAGCCCATTAGCGCCACGCGCCGCTTTGTCTGGGCGCGGCCGTCGCGGGACCAATTACCCGGGCAATTGTTGGCACCCCTGCAGCTGACACCGACGCCTCCGCCCTGACACCCGCCGTTCCCGCACCGCCGAGGCAGGGCTGCCACCACTCTGCCCTGTCAGAATACGCGGTTATCCCGCAGTTCCTCCAAGCTTCTCTATTCCCCCACCACGACTGTGCAACATTTACAAGAATGCACGGTGTTTGTTCTTTCGGACAAGTGCGAAAGAACTGACACAACTTGGAACCCGCAGCTGTGATAAATATTATGTAACTGAAACACTGAAAGTGGAGGGAAGAGGAAGGAAAGGAAAGGAAAGGCGCTAATGATATCGGCTGCATCGGGACTTTGTGTGGAATCACCGGTGACGAGTGAAAATTTGTGCCGAACCGAGGGTCGAACTCGGAATCTGCTGCTTACTAGGCAGTTGCGTTAACCACTGTGCCATCTGGACAAAGCGTTTATCGCAAATGCTCGGAATATTTCGGCATGCCCCTAGCCGACGCAAATTCCCAGCTAATGTTACCTATCCTCAGTCCCTGTACATGTCCTCCATGTTCGCTAATTTTAGATTCCTGCTGGAGGTCGAACTAAAGTTACATCCACACCCATGAGCAATAGGTCCACAGCCTTCAGTGTGTTTGCACGTTCCATTCGAACTCCAGTGGGAATCTAAAATTAGCATTGAGAGCGTGGACGAGGAATGCGAATAGGCGGGGCTAGGTGAGTCGGCCGGGCAGCGACCGTTTCCAGATGGCGCTGTGGTTAACGCAATGCCTAGTAAGCAAGAGATAGGCCGCCCGGTTGGCCGTGCGGTCTAACACACGGCTTTCCGGGAGGGAAGGAGCGCCTGGTCCCCGGCACGAATCCGCCCGGCGGATGTGTGTCGTGGTCCGGTGAACCGGTAGGTGGTTTTCCATCTGCCTCGGCGAATGCGGGCTGGTTCCCCTTATTCCGCCTCAGTTACACTATGTCGGCGATTGCTGCGCAAAAAAAGGTCTAGACGTACGCGTACACCACCATTACTCTACCACGCAAACATAGGGGTTACACTCGTGTGGTGAGAAACGTCCTCTGGGGGGGGGGGGGTCCACCGGGGGCCGAACCGCACAATAACCCTGGGTTTGGTGTGGGGCGGCGGAGGGGTGAAGTGGACTGCGGTAGTCGACGTGGGGCTGTGGACCACTACGGCTGCGGCGAGGACGGAGCCTCTCCGTCGTTTCTAGGTCCCTGGTTAACATACAATACAATAATATACAAGCAGGAGATCCTCGGTTCGCATCATAGTCTGGCACACATTTTCATTTCGTGATGCTGATTCGGCACAAAGTTACGATGGAACTGATATCATTAGCTCCTTCCCTTTTCTTTCTCTCCCCTCCACCTTTAGTTACACAATTTGTAAAAGAGGGTCGCAAAGACAAAGGGCCATACCTGTCAATAGAGAGTCGATCCACGTCTGCTTTGGCATCTGCGCAGTCAATGTGGCAGATTGCTAACAAAAGGGTCCATGTTCACTTCCTGGCCGGGTATGAGATTTTTGTCCATTCAGGAACTGGGTGCTATGTTGTCCTTACGTTTGTATTGTCATAACTGACACTGCACTCTTGAGCTGACTGTATGGCCATGCCCAGAAATCTAATTAACAATGCAATTGAAGTATTTTCAATGTATGGTACACAGCCAACCGGTTGCACATAACTGATATGTACATCCACCTAGGTTTCGGCACCAGCTAGGGGTGTCTTCATCAGAATGAAATTATGATAAGTCGTAATACTAAATTGCTAAAAAGCAATGGTCAGAATTTTCAAGTGATAGTGCACGATTAAGTGCGTCAGTGCTTATCGCTCCTTTTAAGAGCACACTGTCTTCGTGTCAGTCCAGCGCCCGGGTTCCCGGGTTCGATTCCCGGCGGGGTCAGGGATTTTCTCTGCCTCGTGATGACTGGGTGTTCTGTGATGTCCTTAGGTTAGTTAGGTTTAAGTAGTTCTAAGTTCTAGGGGACTGATGACCATAGATGTTAAGTCCCATAGTGCTCAGAGCCCTCGTGTCAGTCACAAGTTCCGTGTGTGTAAAAAGTGAGAACTTATGCAAGGTGTTTCCGCTGTCCCTACTTGGGAGTTTCATGCAACATGCATCACTTTCAAAAAGCATATGCAAGATTTTCTCATTCTCTCGCTCCATACACACAAGCTGATAAACGTACAGAAAAACGAGCAAGACCTAATTTGCATTAAATTTAATGCAGTTAAATTTTGTACTGGGTTAAGTTTTCGCTGTTGGCTATAGTTATCGAGTTATGCAAAAAAACACGTTTGAAGGCCACTTCAGTACATTTTGTTGAATAGTTCAAAATTATGGCCTCTAGTGAAACTGTATCCCACTACAGAATTTAACTGCATTACATTTCCTGCGAAAAGGAGCTGTTCATTTTTTCTGTAGGACTAACAGTTTACGTGAAGGAAGCGACAGAACACGAAAACCTCGTGTGTGATATTTGAAAGCGCTGTGGGTTGCATAAAACCCACCGGTAGTAGCAGCTGAATAATTCTCTATAAAAGAACATAGCACCAAATGTGCTAATTACTATCGAATTCCTGTTAGCTGCACACATGCACTACCTGATCAAAAGTATCTGTACATCTGTTGGTGGACTTTAATATGATTTGTGTCCACTCTTCGTCTTTATGAAGGCCTGAACTCACTGTGGCGATTTTCAGTAAGGTGTCTGCATGTCTGTGAGTGAGTGGCAGCTCATTCTTCCTCAAGAGGCGAAACCAGAGAGGGTGTGATGGATTCTGGAGTCTGTAGCGAAGTTAATGTTCTGACTCGTGCAAAAAGCGTTCAGGTCGGGGCTGAGGGTGGGCCAATCCATTTCAGGAATGTTATTGTACACATGCCATTGTCTCAGAGAGGTTGCTTATGACAGGGTGCATTGTCATGCTAATACGAGTACAATGATTCATCCTCTCCGAACTGTTCCACTAGAGTATGCAGTACATGACGGTGTAAAATATGTTCGTATCCTTCCCCATTTAGGGTTTACGTAAGTGCAATAAGGGAAGCACTTCGAAATCACCGGAAACACGTCTACACCGTAACTCCACCAACTGTGTACTTCACTGTTGGCGTCAGGTAACGTTCTACAACCCAAGCGCCTCCATCGGACTGTCACAGCGTAAAACTTGATTATCCACTGTCCAGTGGCGTCACTGTTTACGTCTCTAAAAGCGTCGCTTAGCACCGACTGCGGAGATGTGTGAGGAGGTGCCCGCCCCCAAGCTTTTTAAGTCACTACCCACAGTCATTGTGGTGGCAGCACTTAAGAGCTCATGAGTGATCCTTTGCGCTAATTCCATTCAATTTTTTACAGCAGTCCTCCGCAATGGTCGACTCTTCCTGCCTGTCAGTGCACGAGTTCGGTCTGGGCTTGGTTTAACTGTGGTTGTTCTTTCGCGAATCCACATAATATTCACATCACCCACAGTCGAATTCCGCAGCTTTACAAAGGTTGAAATGTTACTTAGGTGACATACAATGATTGGTCCTTGTTCGAAGTCTCTCAGCTCCCCTGACCGACCCATTCTACTATTACTGTTTTTCTACTTACGACACGATACTCCCAGAGGGTTCGGATACTTTTGATCAGATAGTATAGTTTCCACCGTGTGTCCACCAGGTGCGATGTCTGGATAGCACAATATAACTAGGACTCGACTTCTATTCCCTTGAGTGCATACGGGATCTTCTGCGACTTGAGAAGTACCTACTGTTTGGGAGACGCAGCTTAATAGGGAAGTGCGATGAAGACATCAGGCTATCTTTCGGACATAATTAATGCTTGCGTAAGATGAGTATGAAACGTGCGATTGTCTGGTCATGTCATTCCTTTGTATTCACAGTGAGGGTGGATGCTACTGTGTTTGTGACCTGTTTTTTTTGATCGGATTATTATCCTCAATATAGCGCCCCACATATGAAATACCTATCATTACCCCATAACTACAACAGTGGATAGGACTTGTTGAGCATCTTGGCTACATCCTTGCATAAAACTAAATCTTTCTCTATTTGAGCACTATATTTCTGGTTCAAACTGCCCTGTGACTTTGCGTCTTACACAAAACGGCTCTGTATTCGAGACAAGATAAAAACTTTGTTATTATCTTATTAGTCTCCATTCCAGCAAATACTGGACGTTTTACTTCTGTGTAACAGTGAAACACTACCTCTATAATTCTGTCCACAGTATCCATGCTTTCCTAATACCTATCGAAACTGAAGGGAAAAAATCGCAACACCAAGGAGGAGTTGTGCTTGGTAGGCGTGTTTCTACGACTGGAAGAGACGGTCTTTCCAACTTTCGTACTATGAGTGGCGCTAGTACCGCCACTAAGAAAATGTGAATCAGGTTTGCTTTAAATACACGCTGTAACGGTGGTGACCGTTAGTTTACCATTGAGACTGGACGTGGTGAGTTGGTGTTAGTGAAGAATTCCTTCAAGGCGATAAAGACGCCATTAATAACTTCTCTCAGAGTTTGAACAAGGTCGTGTGGGATGAAAATCTGGAGAATCCTTCTGGGATATTACAGGAAGACTCGATAGGAATGTAGCCACTGTGCATGATACTTATCACTAGGAAGTACGGTCGCAAGAAGACCAGGCTTGGGACGGCTACGAGACACCACTGAGAGGGAAGAACATCGTGTTAAGTGTATGGGTCTCCCCATTGTATTGCATCTGCAGCAGCAATCTGAGCAGCAGTTGGCACCACAATGACACAGCGGACTGTTACTTCAAGGACAGCTCCGAGGCAGACGCCCTGCAGCGTGCATTCCACTGGCCCTAAACCACAGCCACTTGCGACTTCAGTGGTGTCAAGCGAGAGCTCGTTGGAGGGCAGGGTGGAGGTCTGTTGGGTTTTCTGATAAAAGCTGGTTCTGCCTCGGTGTCAGTGATGGCCGTGTGTCGGTTAGCAGGACTTGGAACGGAACTGTGTGTGTTGCATTGTCATGCGTTGGGGCAATTGGGGGCAGGGAGGGGGCTTACCCGAATAGGCACACACATGAGGGCAGTTGGCGAAGTTGCATGCACAGTAGCTTCCATACTCTTCATCAGTCATCATAACAAAACTGCTGATATGAGAGCGCAGCCATGGGTAACAGCTAGTGGTCAGTATGTAGGAGGAGGGGAGCAGGGTGTGTAAGGCCACAATGATCAGCGCTTATGGCAGTGGTAAAAAAAAAACAATTAAACCAATTTGACAATTGAAAGTAATATATTATGGTGGTGCCTATTTACCTACTAAAAGATGTAGCGAGGAATAACTTAAGTACATTTTTGAAATATGGGATATCTGTATTTTTAAAAACAGACAACAAATTTTATATGTGAATGAGTCATAAAGGAATTTCTTCCACATGTGATAAAATATAATATGTAATGCAAGATAAAAGTTAAAATAAATTAAAACGGGCTATGCAAGTGACCACAAACCTATACGAAAAGTATTGCAGCTGCCAAACAACTTTATACATGATGATGCATAATGTAGGATACATATCGAAAGTAAAGAGGATATGAAATACCTTTCAAACCTAGAGTTACAAAAGTAAGGTGATTTGAATAAAAATCTAAGAAAGTAAAAAATGACATAAAGATAGAATAAAAATTCGTCAACTCTCAATGTACAGATGACATAAGGCTGACTATTGGCAGGCCGTGAGGATAGTATTGTAACCCTTAGAAGCGTTCTGCCTTAGCAAATCCCTGTTTCTTGTCCTTCCAAGATATGCTTTCGGTAGTTCCTTGTGGCAGTGACGTGATCTTGTATCTTAGTCAGAAATCTTCCACTCTTTGCTTGCAAATCTGTTTGCACCAACCAGTTCGACACTTGCAAATTGACTTAATCCGTGGTGCGTCAGTTATTTGTGTCTAGGTCTTGGGACTATTCTAGATGTTCCTGCCAGATCGGGTGGTGTGTAATTAATGCCTGTAGCTACTGCTTATTTATGCTATTGTAGAAAATGATGCGTCAAATTTCAAAGTTACTTTTCTTGTAGCTGCTTTGTACCTGTTAGTCACCTCCCTCCATTCCTCACGTAGGACTGTCAGCCTTTCAACAACTGTTCTTCTTCTTCTTCTTCTTCTTCTTCTTCTTATTATTATTATTATTATTATTATTATGTACAAGAATTGGCATTTCCAGAGATTGTTGTAGCTTTCCTTTGTGCGCACATTACTTTTTTGTGCCCATCAAGGCAAGTTGGTCAGGCCTCTTACGGTCTTTCTAACAGTCCAAGCACCCAGCCATCAACATCCTTCCTACACCTTTTTTTTATTTCGTTCATCAAGCTGAGTTTCCAGGTCGTCTTCAAACGTAGCGATTCATTTTAATGTTTTAGTTTTATCTTTACTCAGAGTTTTTCTATAATTCTACAACCTCTCTAGTTAATGAGAATGGTTCCATTCCTTAAAATTCCCTTAGAAATTAGGCTGTTCGTTTTCATATCCGAATGACTGTTGGTATAAAACTCAATTTCTTCGTTCGCACTTGTACGTGTTCCTTCTTCAGTATAATTTGAACCTAAAATTTTCCTCATTATTTTTCGTTCTCTCTTTCGGATTTCTTCAAAGTCTGTGTTTAAAATGTGTTTCAGCTCCATAAACACACCGATGAGTGTATTGAAGTATCGTGGAACTGTACATTTTGCAAAGCATTTCCTGTTACAAATGACTTTTGTAAGTGTGAAACCTGTTTTAATTCTGTTGAAATTAATTTCGTTAGCATTCTTCTCTAGGCCAGATTCCTGAAGGTTTCCCGTAAATAATTTAACTGTGAAACACTCTATTTCACTCTATTTCTATTTAGAAATTCGGAAGCCAAGTGTTTGCTTGACATGAGTCTCCCCTCTGAAATGATATTTAGAGTCTTGCATTTTCTGCTGTTTAAGACTTTGTTACTTTTTAAAATTTTGTTCGTACTGTTTGAAGGTCTGGACAACAGAATCGTCACTTAATCTGCAAAATCTGATACGGGTTCTTGACAATTTGATTGATTAATCATTTCCAAGCTCCGATTTTACTTTTCACCCTTTTTGGTTTACTCTTTCAGTGGTACACTTGAAAAGTGATGGAGAGAGTCCATCAGTTTGTTTTCATCATTGTTACATTTAGTATTGGTTAGTAGTAGCAATAGATGGTGGTGGTCGTTGTTGTTGTTGTTGTTGTTGTTGTTGTTGTTGTACGGGGGCTGATCAAGAAAGACTGAGACTGATCTTTTCCACAGAAGTTTATAATTGCGCTTCAATGTTTACATGATTTTTTTCAAAGTAATCCCCTCACCCTTGAATGCACTTTTATAGTGTAACTGCCAGTTCTCGAGCACATGGTGCGAGCTATTCTTTCTCAGGTCCTTTAGAATCGCCTCACTGCTTCGCAGTTCTCAAAACGAATGCCCCAAAACTTTGCCTTTAGTGACGGGAATTAAAAAAATCACAGGGTGCACGACTGTGGTTATATGGCACACAGGAAGTGTTGAATTGGCCAGAAACGGCATGACTCGATTTGTGACTTAAGGCAGCGCACTGTCGTGATGAATTCGCCACCCAGTCCGAGACAGTTCTGGTCGTTTTCTTACAATGTCCTTCCTCACTTAAGCCAGTACTAACATAGTATGTTACTCTGACAACCCTGCAAATGGAACAACTTTCGCCTTTTTTTGCGTTGGAGACTCTGGAGACAGTCACACTGTGCTAGCTCGTTTCCTTCAGGACCATAACGATACAGCGATGACTAATCACCGGTGATGATCCATTCCAGAAATGCATCCCCTCCATTAGCAAAGAGATTCAGTACCTCCTGGCTTCTCTCCATTCGCACTACAGAGGGGCCGAGCGGATCCCCTTCTGGATGAAGTCGTGATAGCAGTTGGGTACCTGTGAACTGTCTCTAACGCTAGTAAAAAATTGTCAGAGATCTATTATTTATTAACCATGTTTACAATAGTCTTGTTCCTACAGGCCTGTAGCCAGTGCGTCTTCAGCTGCATATTGGTTTCCGGCTGACGGCTGCCGAGTCAGCTCAGCGTCTGCAGGGCCAGGCGAAGAGTGGGTGACCACGTGCCATGACGCGCTGCCAGCGCGTCTATGGTCCACCACGAATAATTTCGTACTAGCTGCTGGAGTGTGCTCGATCCCACTGCGAATTCGGTGTTGACCCTTTATGGTCTGTCCGCGATGTGGTGGTCGAACTCCTTCCTGCTGGCCAACCAGGTTTCGGCACCCGAAGGCGCCTAATTGTTGGACAGGGACATGGACCCCACTGAGGCGCCGCTGCCGGTTTCCGCACTGAAGTTGGGTGCTGTCAGCACTCCGTCATGTCAGAAGGTAGTTAACTTCTCTATCAGGAATGGCAGACGGCGAACAGTATCCAGTTCATCAGACGAAGACTGTCATCTCAGGTACCTCTTTGACTGGTTCGTAGACAGTTCTGACGTATCTAGGACATAGATTCGCTACAGTATCGTAATCATGAAATTGAGTGCTATTACTGTCAACGCCATCGATCCCAGTGATCAACTCCTTGAGAGCAATGGCTCCCAAGGGAGCTAAGGTGAGGCTATGACGCGACCGCATGAGTCGTCCTTATTCTGCTGTATCCGCTTAACAGGCTCTTAACTTCTGTGGAGGTTCTTTGATACCGGTTCTTTGACACCGGTTCTTATGAAATGGGTAGTTTCTTTCGGCATCTCTTGTGAGCTAACGAATAGGCGTGTCACGTTTCCGTTGGTTTTCTGTCCCATGCTATTTCCTGCTTGAACCTGTCCTCTCTCTCCTGACCCGCGACATACTTCTTATGTCGTAGTTCTGTCCCTGACTCTGGTGTGACAGTACTTCTCGTATAGTAAGGTGAATGAGTTTTAATAAAATTTTCTAATTTTTCAACCCTTCGCTATTCTGTGCTGTAACAACAGAGCCTTCTATTCGGGAGTGGCACCCAACGGACACAAACAGGGGTCATATGGAGATGATCATGCATAATCGTAAAGACACTGCTACATGAATTTCTCAGTAGTTCACTGAGGTTAAGTATTGTTATCCTCCGGTCTTCAGACATTCACAGCAGCTTCAGTCGCAGCAGAAGCCGAGACGCCAGGCTCACATTGCTAATCACAGACAAGTCGGCCTTCTTCGAAGTCCTTGCACGCTAAACATTGTTGCACTGAGGTAGTGCATCTTCGCTGTTCGCTTGTTGCAGCTTTCTGTAAGTTTCAGTGGATGTACAGTTTGAACAAAAACAGAATTTCATTGCGTCGTACTGCTTCTGCCACATCACCTTCATTTTTTGGTATGCGAAATAGAAACAGCGTCTGCAAAATGGAGCATTACTACCAATCTACCTATACGAGAGTGCCGGCCGGTGTGGCCGTGCGGTTCTAGGCGCTTCAGTCTGGAACCGCGTGACCGCTACGGTCGTAGGTTCGAATCCTGCCTCGGGCATGGATGTGTGTGATGTCCTTAGGTTAGTTAGGTGTAAGTAGTTCTAAGTTCTAGGGGACTGATGACCACAGATGTTAAGTCCCATAGTGTTCAGAGCCATTTGAACCATTTTTTTATACGAGAGTGCTGCCGCCTATAAACAATTCACATGTAACCCACTCTTTTTAAACATTCATTTCCCTAAATCGCTTCAGGCAAATCCCGGGATTGTTCCTTTGAAAGGGCATGACCGATTTCCTTCCCCATCCTTCCCTAATCCGAGCCCCGTCTCTAATGACCCTGTTGCTGGCGGGACGTTAAACACTGATCTCTTCCTCCTCAAATATTCGTGGTACAGACCGCAAACTGTTACCGAAACTCCAGGCAAAAACCAGTCTCCGACTTTGTTGATCAGCCCTCGTAGTAGGTGACCCATAAAGAACGCAAGTTTTAATTTAATAATAAAACACTTAATTTATTTGAAAATTGCTAGTATTTTTATATCAATATGAAACACGAAGTCTGCGATTAAAGACGAATTAAAATATCAGGTAAATGTCCTCCACGGCATCGTCTGCACACATCGACTCTGGACAAAATTTTCGATGACTATAGAGCAAAGTTCGGCCGGCAGAGGACACGTCTAATTTGTACCTTGAGTTGAGGGATGGTTCGAGGATTCTTCACATAAACGCAAGATTTGACATATCCCCACAAAATCATAGTCATACGGTGTCAGATCACAGGATCTCGGTGACCTATTGTGAAGAGCAGGGAATCTTTCTCTCAGCGTTGTTGTTGTTGTTGTTGTTGTTTCAGCGGCAGTTTGGCAGGCCGGAGCCACATGTGCTCCACATTCAATTCTTGCAATTGCGACCATAAAAACTGTGTTATCATGTAGCGATAACGATCACTAGTCACTGTTACTGCTTTTCCAGTCTCGTCTTCAAAAAAGTACAGCCCAACTACTTCGCCATCCCATAACGCACACCAAAGAGTTACTCGTTCTGGATAAAGACTCTTCTCACGAATCATGCAAGGATTCTTCGAGCTCCAAATCTGGCAGTTCCGTTTATTCACATAACCATTAAGCTGCAAGTGTGCCTCCTCACTGAAGATTATTTTCTTACGAGAATCACTCTCGAATTCTCGTTTTGTTAATACCCAATCGGCAGATGTTCGACGCTTCAGATGGCCCATCTCCTTCAGCTCTTGAGTTAGACGGATCGTAATAGGGTGCAAATGCAGATCTTCTGTTGAAATTCGATACAAACAGCTTCTCGAAATGGCTAACGTTGAGAGCGGCTGTAAATTGACTTCACTGGACTCGCAGCGACACTCCCTCTGACGAGAGCGACATTCTCTGCCAATCGACGAGAACGTGGGTGCCCAGGTGATTTGATGTTCACTGTCGATCCTGTATCTTCAAATTTCCTTACCCGTCTCTGGGCAGTTGACATATTAGGCACATTGCGCCGACCGGAAATTAGACGAAGTCTTCGAAAGGTCTCTGCATAGCATTCGTGGTACATGAAATGCACTTACAAAATCTGGATGCGTTGATCCGTCGTGTATCTCTCCAAGTTTTAGCTGATAACAATACGCACAAATGGCAATTGACAATGGCAGCCGGTAACCACAGTATTAACAGATAACAGGCGCTTAACTTCCAGATACGGTAACCTAACAAACTGAAAGAAGCGCTCTATTTTAAATTGTGTTCTTTTTGGGACACCGTGCAGTAGTGGTGGTGTTATTATGTTTATTCATTGCTCGTGGACCATGTGTCAAGGATGTCTAGTTAGGTATAAGCAGAGACAGGGAAAAATAGTTTTAATTTACGGCCAAATTTGATGTTATTTTTGGGTATATTCGGTGCTATTTTTTGCCAAATTCGGTTTTACCGTTACATTCATTGTGCTTTTTTGGCAAGTTCTGTCTCCTCTTTTGCCAAATTCGAAGTTATTTTTTGAGAATTCGGTGTTACTTGCCTATTGGGTTTTTTCCATGTACGAATTGTTTTACGCCGAATTCGGTGGTTTTTTCTTTTTGTTACATTTGGGATTGTTTTTTCCAAACTCTGTGCTGTCTTTTTCCAAATTAGGCGGTTTTGGCGTATTCCGCGTGTTTCTTTGCGAAATTTAGTGTCGTTTCTTTCGCGAAATACGATGTTGTTTTATGTCAAACTTTGTGTTTTTTACCAAAATTTGTTTTTTTTCTGTTTAGGTGGTGTTTTACGCCAAATTCGGTGTTCTTTTTTTGTCGAATTGTACTTTTGCCGAATTGAACTTTTTTGTCGAATTCTTCCTTTTTTGACGAATTTGGTGTGGTGTTTTTTGCCGAATTGAGTGTCTTTTTTGGAATTCTGCGTCTTCCTCAAATTATCCGCGGTTTTTGCAAAATTCGGATGCTTTGGAAAACTCGTTTTCTGCAAAATTCAGAATTTGTCAAATTCTGTATTTTTTGCGAAATTCTATATGCTTAATTCGATGTTATATTTGCTTAATTCGATGTTATATTTGCTTAATTCGATGTTATATTTGCTTAATTCGATGTTATATTTGCTTAATTCGATGTTATATTTGCTTAATTCGATGTTATATTTGCTTAATTCGATGTTATATTTGCTTAATTTAGTGTTATATTTGCTTAATTTAGTGTTATATTTGCTTAATTTAGTGTTATATTGGAATTATTTAGTGTTATATTGGAATTATTTAGTGTTATATTGGAATTATTTAGTGTTATATTGGAATTATTTAGTGTTATATTGGAATTATTTAGTGTTATATTGGAATTATTTAGTGTTATATTCGCATAATTTGGTGATATTTTCCCCGGTTCGGTGTATTTTTGCCAAACTAGGGATTCTTTTTACTAAATTAAGGGTTGCGTTTACTAAATTAAGGGTTGCGTTTACTAAATAAAGGATTGCGTATGCTATATTTGGTGTTGATTTTCGCCAAATTTGGCTTTTTTTTGTTAAATTCTGTAATGTTTTTGTCGGTCTATCTGACTTCATTACGCGGGAATAGAACTGTGTTTTAATATCACAGATGAACTTCAACCTTACGGAGATCAGAATTCAAAATGCTGTTTTAGCAACCAGTAACTGTCAGTTACGAATATTAGTAAAATTATATTCTCAGATTTACAAACCTTTTTTACCGGAAAACATTGCACATCTTCGTCACATCTCGTAAAAATCTCTGAATCGCGCTACTTCGCTAAAAGCAGCTAAGTCGCTTTATTTTTCGCGGTATCGTTTTCGTGAAATTTTCCTGGCTCTAGGTGTAAGCGAATGGTGCCCTAATGTTGTTAGGGGAAAGAAATGCATAAATAAGTAAATGTATTGAGCTGGTGGAGTGACGCCCTATGTGCTGGCTGGCCATTAGGCGCTGGCTCACGTGGGCGGCCGCTGTCGCTTGACCTGGAAGCGCCCGGCTCGCACCTGGCACTGCACTCTGAAGGCGCGCTACGTGCTGCAGGCGCGGCGCAGCCTGAATAATGGATGCGGCCGTAATTAGGCGGGGTGTACCGTCGCGCCGCCCGTCTCGGGCAGGCCTCGACAGCCAGTCGCGGGCTGTACAGGCTAGCCACCTGCGTAGTTTTGCAGAGGCCGCTGCAGTAAATGCTGGCGTGCTGTTCCCAAACGCAGCCGTCTACTATACCGGCTGACTAGACTGCTACACACTGTACCGTAAAGTAGCAATGTGACGGGCAGTATAGCTGGCCAAATTGTAGCTCAGCCGGTTGCAGGACTTCCGTCTGCGCAGTCTCAGTCCGATGTACAGAGAAGTGGTCACACATGCATCGAGCAACGCGCTCTATTAGGGAACGCCCGTCGGTTGCCTTCGCCTGACGCTGCCGCCAGGACTGCAAAGTGCCCGGTTGGACCCGAGCGTCTGCTCGACCCCGCCATCAGTCTTGTGCCGCAGTTCAGTCGTAAGCTCCACGTACTGCGGAGCTCACCCAAACGTCTTTGCATCAGCGAGGCCCAGTCGCCGCAATTGCGGTTACGCCGCTACCTCCGCGGACTCCTTCCCTGTCAGTAACAACCGTTAATCAACTGCAATTGAGACCAAAAGAGACATTGGACAGTCGTATGCACATACGCTGTCGGCGGTAGTAACGCGTACACAGGGTACAAAAGGGCAGTGCATTGCCGGAGCTGTCATTTCTACTCAGGTGACTCATGTGGAAACGTTTCCGACGCGGCTATGTCCCCTCGACGGGAGCTAACAGACTTTGAACGCAGAATGGTAATTAGTGCTAGACAAATCGGACATACGAGTTCGGAAATCGTTAGGGAATTTATTATTGCAAGATCCACAGTGTCAAGAGTGTGTCGAGAATCACAAATTTGAGGCATTACGTCTCACCACGAGCAATGCAGTTTCCGACGGTCTTCACGATCGATAACAGTGGCATTTGCGTTTAGTTGTCAGTGGTAACGGACAAGCAACACTGCGTGCAATAACAGCAGAAATAAATGAGGCATGTGCGACGAACGAACGTATCCATTAGGACAGACCGGCGACATTTGGCGTTAATGGACTATGGCAAAATGTGGGACGTGTGACGAACGAAAGTATCCATCAGGACAGTGCGGCGAAATTTGGCGTTAATGGCCGGCCGGTGTGGCCGAGGGGTTGTAGGCGCTTCAGTCTGGAACCGCGCGTCCGATACGGTCGCAGGTTCGAATCCTGCCTCGGGCATGGATGTGTGTGATGTCCTTATGTTAGTTAGGTTTAATTAGTTCTAAGTTCTAGGGGACTGATGACCTCAGATGTTAAGTCCCATAGTGCTCAGAGCCATTTGAACCATTTGGCGTTAATGGGCTGTGGCAGCAGACGACCGACGCGAGCGCCTTTGTCAACAGCACATCACCTGCAACGCCTCTCCTGGGCTCGTAACCATGTCGATTGGACCCTAGACTACTGAGAATCGTGGGCTAGTCAGGTGAGTTCCGACTTCAGTTGGTAAGAGCCGACTGTAGGGCTCGCGTGTGGCTCAGACCCCCACGAAGCCATGGACCAAAGTTGTCAACAAGCCCTGTGCACGCAGGTGGTGGCTCCATAATGGTGTGGGCTGTGTTTACATGGAATCCACTGGGTCCTCTGGTCCAACCGAACCGATTATTGACTGGAAGCGGTGATGTACGGGTGCTTCGAGACCATTTGTTCCCAAACAACGATGGAATTATTTGGGTGACAGTGCGTCATTGTAAGGTGGCTATCATTTCGCGCCTTACAAGCATTCATCCACATACCATGCCGTGAAGTACAACCTTAATAAGATATGATTTGATAGGATGTACATCGTGTTGTTTTCTCAACTAAATAAAGACGCGAAATGTGAAGAAGCAGTTAACCGAACAATTTACATGGGAGGGAGTAATGGCCCAGTGCAGACACTCGTCCATATTGAATCTTCTCAAATTTCCACTCGATTCTGAAAGCTGTCCAACATATACTAAGTATTAGTTCACTATTTAGCCGTCTAGAGGACTACACGGTTAAGTCAGCTACATTCCTACTATCCAACAGGCCTTTCCATTCGGACAGCTCCTACCGTTAACGAGAAACGTGAATCATTCCCGTCACCGGCGCTGCATGTCATGCATGCTTACGCAGAATCATCCTAGAAAACAGGTCACATATATGTTTTATCACTGTACTCACAATTAAATGCTACGATTGCGGTCTCAATTGGTCGACATTCGACAATGAACAAAGTATCGGAATTACACCCTGCTGACGGCTGTGGCTCTGGAAATAGAAATATCTGTACTATTGTTATGACCTGACATACTCTTCCCTTTGCTGTCACTGTATTCCACGTCAAATCCATACCTTCCTTTGCACACGTCTGAACACAAATACGTAGTTTATAAGCCTGATGCCCAAGGCGAACCTATCATGCACCCCCTTCTACTAAGTATAATACTTCGTCAATAACTGATTGTCTACGATATGAAATAATACTGACCGAAAATCAACGATGGGTGGACATATCTCAAGTTTTTCTTGCGAGTGCTACCACCGTGTCTTAGAAAGAGAGGTTTAATCGTCTTACAAACCGGCAGATGTTAATAAAAATGCCAATCCCACAACTACTGTATGTTACTGTCACAAGCAATCTTGGTTCTACAGGTGCACACAAGTATCCATGTTAAAAGCTATATCGGCTTTATAAATCCATGCATAGCATTACCTACGAATCACGTGGTTTATCCAGACAAATACCGAGATGGTGATCGTAGGAGTGTATATTATCAGACCAGCAGTCCAGTTAAACGTGGCCCACAGTGCAACCTCGTCATAAAATCGCAGAATTTTGAAAGTGATTCGGCTAAGGAGAGTGGATGAAACCGGTTTTTGCAATCCCCTCACGTCGCTGTCGCTAGGTATTTCTCCAGTATTTGTAAAGCATTCTGTCTCGATGCAATGTCAAAGGGTCGGTGATACATCCACTGGGCCATAGGCAGTGGTTGATTGAGAAAGATCACAGACAGTAGATGGTGTGATGTTTGAGGTCGTAAGAAATGTACACTAGCTTTTCAGATCTCTAATACCACGCTTTCCGCTAGAAATGCTCTCTGGGACTCGGAATCAAGTTCCTCCATTCAAGCACATACCTGCGTTGGATCCTGTGTAGAAGTCTTTTAGTGATGACAGCCACTACCGAACCATATTTCTGGCAGTCTCATATCTCGAAACGAGTCACATTTCCCGAACCTGTGTGCTACAGTAAAATGACGGGGAATAGGTATAAATTGACCGAATATACACCGAAATGCGGGAAAAATTGAGGAAGTACTTACGTACCTTCTGATTCGTGCAGAAGAATTTGTACATGGGAAAAAGTATGCGACAGCAAGAGGAATCCGAGAAAACGTCGGCATGGAAGCGAAGGGAATCGGGGAAGCAGTCAATTTTTCTCCGTCGAGCAAGCATTATACTGTATGTCTATTGAGGTACCACTGATACACGCGAGTCGACCACTGTATTTGCCGCTTTTCAGGAAGGCAGAGAACCATCCGCGTGTGTTACAGAGCGGACACAGCAAAAAATGAAACAGCCGACTTACGTGTCTGTAATGTTGACTGACAAGGGAATGGTCAGACTTGTCATGTCGAAACCTGTGTTGCTTTTTTTACCACTGTGAGTTAACATTGCAAGAAGTCTGTATGCAGAATTTTAGCTGCTGACATGACCTGGAAGTCTGTAAACAATTTTATGAAGTAAGACATTATTGTCGCATGGTTTCCGCGCTTACAACTGCCTCTTGTACAACCCTGACCTCTCTCGCTACGTTATACCAACGCCATCTAGGGACAAGGTAGCGTTAGCTACGCGCCGCTCTCTTGCCACAGCAGTGAGAGAGCTGATTCCTCCAGTGAAAGCGATCGTATGATAATTAAACATTCGTTGACAAATATGGCTGATATGTTATCTACAACATTCTTTCCAAATAGCTATGAAATAGACACAAATAAATATACGGTTTAGAACACGTCCAAATTTTATTTCTTGTAATTACCGCAAAAATGCGAAATATTGATACAATGCTCAAAACGTAGGTTTTTTGTGCAGCAAGAACATACAAGCAAAGACTACATATGGCAGCCCTGCGAATCACAGACGTTGTTAGATGTCCGTAGACAAAACTGGGCTGGTGTTAGGAGTGAATCAGGCCTAGTATCAGTATATTTCGACGAGTGCCACACATATTTAATCAAATTCTGAAACCGTGGGGAGGAAAATTGATAATTTACTATTGACTGCAGCTTGAGAATATTGTCACGGTGATAGACAGGAAATTGCAATGATCTGCACACAATTATTTTCTGTTAGTTTTCTGCAAAATGTCTTCCACTGACGGAAAAATTCTCTGTCTAAAGGTTGAATTACGTTCGTCGTGCCGGGTGGAATCTGAAGTATCTCTACTTCTTTGTCAGGGTGGGCTCGAAATACAGATTTTAATGAATCAGACCTTTTATGACCTGACCACGAATCTAGAAGAAGAGATTTGTTCCCGCAGAACGGAAGAAAAGCATGACGCATGAAAAGTGTAACATTTTCATTTCCCATTTTTCCAGACTTCGATGCGTCTACCACAAGATTGTTTGCGTAGAACATTGTTCTTTCGACACGTGGTCCAAAACGTCCAGTTGGTTCTTGAAGACACACATATAGTTTAGGCAGCAATGAACCATCCAGACTAATTATGGGCATTTAAGTATATGAATGGGTGAGTGCAGTCGTGGACTGCGGAATCGCCTCAATATGTTTTTCCCCTTTGAATGACAGTGTTCTTTCCGCACGCATTTCTTTTTGAAAACCTGACTGACCTGCATTGTACACGTACGATTCACTAAAACTAGCGATCTCATTTTTTGCATTCGTAAGAAAAGCTCGGTACAAATTTTGTTATTTTTCTTACCACAATTTTATGTGATCTTTTGAAGCGACTAATCAACTTCGAGAAGCTGTAAATTCTTTAGCGCCTATCGCGTTGGCAATCTCTAACGCCCAATCACGCAAAGTTGCATCGCTGACACTAAATGACTGTTTCTGGCATCGGTAAATAGCTCAAAAAGTCGCGCATTTACCTCCGTCGCAATTTCCAGTCGACTCTTACGTCGTCCAGCGACTTCCTTTTTCCGTCTATACAATTCACGTTCAGAACGGACAAAGCGATACTTATTTTGAACAGTACTGACACGTAGGCGTTTCTTACCACTTTCGTTCAACCAATACGTCACCGCTTTTTCTTTCTCTGATAAAGTAATTGTAGTTGCTGGTGTTACTTTCGGAGATAATTGATGATGGTACGTGGCACTACCACTCGAAGAGTCTTCATGAGTGCAACTTTCATCGGTGTCTTCGCCGTCTGTAGATTCACAGTCTGCAATATCGAGTGTTTCAGTTGTTTTTAGCCACATGTCTGCGCCATTTACATGCTCGTCTAGAAGTTTAACAACCATGTCGCACAACACATAGTCTTCAAGCGTGTTTTCTGTTGATTGCTTCATTTGGCGTGTGTGGTATATCTCCATGGCAAGCAGCAAAACATTTACAGGGTTCGCCATCACCTGTAAGGGGAGATTGAATGTTCATCGTAAAGTGGCTTGCGGAATATAGATGAACATGTACAGAACATCTTTCACATCTCTAACCAGTTTCAGAACGGTATGTTTCGAAACACGTACCAGAAATTAAAAGGACGTGCATGCCACAGAAACGAATATTCGTTTCCCCTTTCCACCAAAACCGTGCAGCGATATTCCTCTTTAATGAACGCCGCGATAAGACGGCCGCACTTGCCGACCATGCGCACAACGCTTGCGACTCGTCATTTCCAGGGGTGGCCAGCTGTCACTGCAAGCGCCAAGCAGGAAACACAGCCATGTTCGTGATTTTTTTTAGGTGACTTCCAGTTCATGTCAGCAGCTACAATTTTGCATACGGACCTTTTGCACAGTTAAATAACAGTGCTAAAAAAAGCAATACATGTTTCGGCATGACAAGTCTGACCATTCCCTTGTGAGTTAAGTATCTCACTATGTTTATACAAGTCCACACGGCAGAACTACTTCTAAAAAAGTCAAATTTAGTAACTGCGTAGTGATAGTTACTTGGGTTTCTGTGTTTTTCCTTAATCGTCGATGTCCGCGTTTATTAAACCACTAAAAAGACAATGAATTCATTTTTTTCAAAATCGACATAATTGACAATTTTACCTTTGTATCGAGACATGAGCAGCACCGTCTGGAAACTTTTTTTGGAAATGTGAAATAAAAACTATGTGCTAATTGTGGACTACATGAAAACGCACCCGAGAACAGTGAGTTGATTACAATTACGTAAGGGCTGTGGTACGACGCGCGTATAGAGTGCCAGATGTTGCTTCCTCACGATCTGAGGTAAGTGCACTTTTTCTGACGAAATGTCCCATTGCTGTGAACTAAGAATAGAGTGTAGTTACATTGAATGCGCAGCGTCACCTGAAGCAAACCAACTACTGATTAAAAAATAGCAGCCAACACCAACACCAAGCAGGCGGGTGAAGAAGGTTACGCTAGGATAGCTTTTTTTAAATTTTAGAGCGAATAGATATCTGATGTTTCAAAGTTAGACACTAGATTATGGGTGAAGCTCAGAAACACGTAGTGCAATGCTCTTTCATCGCCTGTAAAAACATAGGAATTAATAATACAGGGGCTTCGAAAAGAGTGATCCGATTTCAGAACACTATTATGTTCTACGTAGAAACTTCAGACAAACTTGCGGATGAAACTAACCTTTAACCGTGGCTCATGTTGTAAGTTACCGCCGGCCGTGGTGGCCAAGCGGTTAAAGGCGCTACAGTCTGAAACCGCGCGCCCGCTACGGTCGCAGGTTCGAATCCTGCCTCGGGCATGGATGTGTGTGATGTCCTTAGGTTAGTTAGGTTTAATTAGTTCTAAGTTCTAGGCGACTGATGACCTTAGAAGTTAAGTCGCATAGTGCTCAGAGCCATTTTTTGTAAGTTACCTATTCGTGTCGTTGCTGGTACGGGTGCAGCTAGATCGCTCGATGTCCATGTAAGAGCATTCCTTAACAACCAGCTGCCTCACTGCCTAAGCGATAGGTTGGCCGTAAGGAGCGTACGGCTCTCACATTGTAGCATTGGCATGCTAGGTCGCTTCATTTCAGACAACGTGATTGTCCTTGTGCGTATTTGTGTAAGATTCCTTGAATGTTCCTCACCTTCCAACAACTCTGGGTAAACTGCGACACTGCATAATAGCAGCACTAGCTACAAGAACCCCAGATCTCGGACGAATCACGAATCTATCGTTCGATGGAGAGCGCTATGAGGATTTGCGAAAGTAGTTGGTTTGATCCTGTAAGTAACTGCAAAGTACACTAGTTAAACATATAATCAAGAAAAGACCACAATTAAAAGAGAAAAGAGAAGCAATTGCTGAGAAACACCGGAAACATTTATCTACAAACCCTACTTGTTGGCTCTGTATAGGAAAGGGGTGTTCTGTGCTGTGAACAGCGGCATAAACTCGAGGTAAAGACAAGCAGTACATGAGACCACGCATGTCTGCACACTACGATCGAAGAAACAAGAGACAGTGTGTGATCTCTTGCTGAGGTTAACGTAACGCCACAAAGACGCCATTTGGACCCTGTTTTGCTGGGTAGGATACTCGGCCGACTGAAAGTGCACAAGGGAGAGACCGAAGCCTCACCATCCTTGGTTGTGCCACAGAGTGTTGTTTCGATGCTTTGACGACAGTGTCGAGACAGATGTTCGTCATAGGTCAGTTCAAGATCGACCAAGAATAACCACTCCACAGCAGGACTGATATTTGGACGTAGCTGCCGACGAAATCTGAGCACACCTGCAAGGCAATTGGCTGAAGAGCTTGCAACTGCCTCAGGCGTTCACAGCAAGCTGTACGTCGGAAGCTCCGAACAGCAGGCCTGTTTGCCAGGCGTCCAGCCGTATACATCCCGCTCACTCCACCACAGAGACCGGCCTGTGTGTTCTGAAGTCGGCAGCATGAAGATTAGGCCACGAAACAACTAATGAATGGATAGATGAATGTCCTCTTCACGTATGAATCCTCCTCCAGTTTGCGAAGTAATTCTCGTCGCACATTTCTCTGGAGAGAACTTGGTAGCCGATACGACCCCAGGAGTATCGTGGAAAGAAACAGGTTTGGTGATGATGGGGTCATAGTGTGGAGAAGCGTCATCTTGCCATACGGAACCGCACATCTTCGTTACTGGTCGGAGGAACACTGTAAGCGCTCAGAGGTAGAGAGGTGATGCACTGCTACCACATGTTCTGCTTTACACAGATGAAGCCAGTCCAGACTTCTACTTTATGGCCGATAACTGTCGTCCTCATCGAACTGTTCTGGTGGATGTATTTCTTGAAGGCGAAGACATCGGTCGCATTGATTGGCCAGCGAGGTCCTTGGATTTAAATACTATAGAACATGCTTGGAGTGAATTAGGGAGACGAAAGGCGTCCCTCAGCCTCTACCAAGACCACTTCCAGACTTCCTCACCGCTTTTGCTGATGAATGGATTCGACTGCCAAGATAGTTCTTCAGCCGTCTCGTAGAGAGCATGCCACGTCGTTGTGAAGCATGTGTGGCTGTTACAGATAATCATGTAGCCCATTAAGAGCTTCTTTTGGTTTGGAAGAGATTTCACAACTATTTATTTATTTATTTTTCAAATGTGTAGCTTAGCTATCAGAACTTCTCTAGCATATTTTTTCGTACACTGCTGTGTGATCAAGCTGTAGCTTGTTCAGTAATCCTTCCGACATCCTAATAATGCACTATGTCCTCTTTTCGTGATTATGCTTAGATTTTGGATAGTAGTGTACTCCACTGTTGCATGCTCATGCTTCTAAAATCGATGGTTCCTTTGAAAATTAAAACTTTGTTGTCCATTGCGTAAGTTAAAATTTACTTACAGTTTCTATCTTCGTTAATGCAGACGATAGTCTTGCGAAATAGGATTAATATTTTTAAAGACCCTGTCTTATGTGACAATTTACAGCGCCAAACATTCAGTCTCAATTTCTTCACGGACGATCAGGAGTCAGCATGATGCACGCTTTTTGTACAGACGGGGAATCGTTAGAAACTCAAGTTGAAACCGTTTTCAGTTGTGGTCAAGTTAAGCTCGGTATTGGAGGAATTTCTTTCAGTTAAGAACGTAATAACAAAGGAGAGTGTACCTGTATTTCCGCCAACTGCTGCAAGCGGTGCCAGTCGCTAGTATCCACGGTACTACGGCAGACTTGTCGCGCTCAGGCCCCTGGGTAATCTCAGCTGGCACGCCTTCATTTGAGCTCTCACGCTATCGACGTCACATAGCAGCTCGTACCCCTCCCTTTACCCTGCTGCCCTCTCTCCCCCATCAGTCTCCGTCTATAAAGCAAATGACTCGGCTGGGGGTCATGTGGAGCTCTGATGGACTGCCTGCGAGGCCATCCATCAGTATCCCCGTAATCACAACACTGTTGGCAACTGTTGCCTATGCAGGTTTCGGCGAAGTGCTGCGGCGACAGGTGTGCGAACTCTCTTTGACCCTGGAACGAGGCATTAGCCGTGTGTTCCACTTCTGCATCAGATCGTAGTTCTAAGCACGTTTCTTGAACCATGTCACAGAAAATTACTTCAGACATCCGCCAGAAATGCAGCTTAATGCTGTGTCAGTCAACTATTATCTCAAATGACCCCCATCCTACGCGGGAGTCCTTTTGTGGTATGATGTGATTTTAGATTAATCTTTGATTGGTGATACCTTTACTGACTTAATTATCTTTTGCCGTAATCCGGACGACCAGCTATTTCATAAAGCATCTACAGGTCTTGAATTGAATTAATACCCACGTCCTGCGAATATCAGTTAGTCATGCATAAAAAGTTCTCGGTTTACTTGCTGCGTCAAATTTGGATAAAATCCCAAGCCTTCGATGACTACCTCCGTCATCTTCGTCAGGGGTAAAACTGACTGCCGTGGACCGGTTTTTTTTTTTCTTTATTGAATTTCAGTTCCCCCCGAAGGGGGCGGGCTGGCAGCAGCTTAGTATACCGCTCTTCAGCCTACAGAGTTTGCGAGAAAGTTCAAGAGAATAAATAATGAAAAACAGGCGATAAAATCGGAGACTTAAAGAGTAACATGGCGAAAAGAAATCGTGGAACTTAAAACAAACAACAGAGGGATGATGATGCTAATAAAATACATACGAAGCAGACAGGGAAAACAATAGACAGACAATTAAAAAACACGGCGACAGTCTGGATTCTGTTCGCAAAAGACATAAAATTCACACCTAGCGACAGCATGGTTTCTGTTCGCAACATGAGAAAGACAAACAACACTGAATAGTCACTGCAACACTGCAATAAAAAGTTGGCAAATGTGACATACCACAGTCGAGAGCAGGTGGGGGGAAACTGGACAGAAGATGGAAAACAAAAAAGGGGGCAAAGGAGAGTAAAAGCGAAGGGGGAAACCGGGAAAGGAGCTGATGGAGGATGAGGACCCATAAGAGGGGTGGGGGCAGACGCGACAGGGAGTGGGGTAGGCAGAGTAGGGGAATACAAAAGGACTTGGGGGGGGGAGAAGGGAGGTAGGGAGAGGTTTAGTGGGGAGAAAACAGGACGGAAGGGGGGGAAGAGGGAGCCCAGGGAAAGGACAGAGGAAAGGAGGGGGAGTGAGGATCAGAGTTGATAGGAAGGATAAATGGAGGGAGAGAGGGCATCGTCCGGGAGGGGGAGTTGACGGAAGCCACCTTGGGAAAGGAGATGGAGGGTGTAGAGATGGAGGGTAGGGGGGACACAACGGTGAAGACGTGGCAGGGGGCGGGGATGGGAGAGGAGAGGAGCAACCGGGGGGTGAGGGGGTTCAAGACGGCGGGAGGTGTAGAGGATGCGGATATGTTCGAGGAATAGGAGCAGATGGGGGAAAGGAATGAGATCATAGAGGATCCGCGTGGGGGACGGGAGGCGGATACAGAAGGCGAGGCGGAGTGCATGACGCTCAAGGATCTGGAGGGACTTATAGAATTTGGGGGGGGGGGGCAGATATCCAGGCAGGACTGGCATAACAGAGGATGGGACGGATTAAGGATTTGTAGGTGTAGAGGATGGTAGAAGGGTGCAACCCCCACGTCCGGCCAGAGAGGAGTTTGAGGAGTCGGAGGCGGTTGTGGGCTTTGGATTGGACGGAGCGGAGATGAGGTATCCAGGTGAGGTGACGGTCAATGGTGAGGCCAAGGTAGGTGAGGGTGGGGGTGAGGCGGACAGGACGTGCGCAGACAGTAAGGGAGAAATCCAGGAGCCGGAAGGAGCGAGTGGTACGACCTATGATGATTGCCTGGGTCTTGGAAGGATTGAGTTTCAGGAGCCACTGGTTACACCATAAGGAAAAAGGTCAAGGTGATTCTGGAGAAGGCGTTGGGACCGTTGGAGGGTAGGAGCGAGGGCGAGGAATGCGGTGTCATCAGCATATTGCAAGAGGTGTACTGGAGGGGGGGGGGGGGGTTGGGGCATATCTGCCGTGTACAGGAGGTAGAGGAGAGGGGAAAGGACAGAGCCCTGGGGCACACCGGCAGAGGGGTAGAAGGTGTGGGAATTGGCATTATGGATGGTAACATAGGAGGGGCGGTGGGAGAGGAAGGAGGCCACCAGACGGATGTAGTTGATAGGAACGGCGTAGGTTTGGAGTTTAAACAGGAGACCGGGATGCCAGACACGGTCGTAGGCCTTTTCGAGGTCAAGGGAGACAAAAATGGCGGAACGACGGGAGTTAAGCTGGAGGGAGAGGAGATGAGTGAGGCGGAGGAGTTGGTCATCAGCAGAGAAGGAAGGTCGAAAGCCACATTGGGTGTTTGGGAGGAGGTGGTTTTGGTGGAGGTGGAGATGGATGCGCCGGGAAAGGATGGATTCCAAGAGCTTGCTGAACACCGATGTGAGACAGATAGGACGATAGGAAGAGGCATCAGATGGAGGCTTATTGGGTTTGGAGAATATCAGGATACGGGAGGTTTTCTACAGGTCGGGATAGAAGCCAGTGGCAAGGATGACATTGTAGAGGGTGGCAAGGAGGGAAATGAAGGAGGGAGGGCAGTGTTTGAGGTGGCGGTAGGTAACGCAGTCGTGGCAGGGAGCAGTGTTGCGTTTAGTGCGGAGTGTGAGGCTGATGTCCTGTGTAGTGATGAGAGTGTTAAGTGCAGATGGTGGGGTGTGGCCCAAGTACTGGAAGCTAGGAGCAAGGGGAGGAACAGACGTATTCGTACGGTCCATGACATCAGGGAAGAGGGAATAATCAAAGTGGGGATCATCTGGGATGGAAAAAACATCAGAGAGGTGGGAGGCAAAGTGGTTGGCCTTACTGAGGTTGTCAGGAAAGGGACGGTCATTAAGGAGTAGAGGGTACTGGGGGGTGGGGCGGTTCCCAGTAAGGCGGTGGAAAGCAGACCAATACTTGGAAGAGTTTATGGGGAGCGTGGTGTTGAGTTGTGTACATGTCTGGCGCCAGGCACGGCGTTTCTTCGCAACAAGCAGGTTGCGGATGTGTCGCTGTAATTGCCGGTGGCGGGTGTGGACCGGTGAGTCTTCCACTTTTATAAGCAGTGTACGGCTTCTCATGACTGGATGACGTCACGGTGAAAACGGCGCGTACAGAGGTGGCGCTTTATCCAGCGTTGCTTGCAGCGCCATCCATCGCAACAGGCGGAGAACTGCGAGGAACGTAAGAAGTCTCCCTCTGCGCTCTTTCTTTATCAATTGCGCGCTTCCATGCATTGCTGAGTGCATATCCAGAGCCTCTGTTGAAATAATTGTTACACAGTCTAATTCCAACTGCTTCCCTGAGGACAGAGTCCCAATACTTTGATGCGTGAGCAAGTATTCTTGTTTCATCGAATAAAATCTTATGTTTATTTAACAAACTGTGTTCAGCCACCGCTGATTTTTTTAGATACCTGTATTTCAGATGACACGGATGTTCCACACAGCGATCGGCAACAGTTCTTATAGACCTGCCCATATAATTTTTGCCACACTCGCAAGGAATGCTGTAAATTCCCGGTACTCTCAGGCCAAGATTATCTTTCACGGGTCGCAACATTTCCTTAATCTTCCTGGGTGGCCGGAAGACTGGTCTTACTCCCTGCCGGCTCAGGACTCTGCCGATCTTGCTGGTCGTTGCACCGCAGAATGGTAGCCGCGCGATGTGTTGGTCCTCTTGATCTGTTCGAACAGCGTCCGTCCTTGGTTTCTTCGCCAGAGTAGATCTGATATCACGATCAGAACATCCATTTTTTCTGAATACCGTCGTCACATGGTTAATCTCGGAGCCGAGGTGGCCCTTGTCCGAAATAATTTTTGCTCTGTGTACCAAGGTATTCAGCATAGGTCTCGTCTGAGCTCGGTGGGGAAAACTACGCGTGCTTAGATATAAATCTGTAAGCGTCGGTTTTCTGTACACAGAATGTCCGAGACGTCCATCTGATTTTCGCTCCACCAGCACATCTATGAAGGGTAACTTCCCATCCTTCTCCACCTCCACTGTAAATCTTATGTTCTGATGTATACCATTCAAATGATCAACAAACTGCTGCAGTGCCTCATTGCCATGTGCCCAGATTAAAAATGTATCGGTCAACATACCTGAAATCCTCCACGAAAAAGTTAGCTGTGGCTTGTGACGGTGGCGAACCCATGGCTGTTCCGTCAGTCATTTTATATTCAGTTCGACAGATAACACACAAAAACCGCTTTTGTTACGTATAGCCAGTATGGGCATCGGTAATTCATCATTTCCCTTACCTTATGTAATGAGCTACTATTCCAGTGTCTTATGTATGGTCAAAGTGATTATTAGAAATGATACTGAGAATAGACAGGAATCCACAAACAAGCAAAGTATGAAAGGCCTAGCTATACTTGCTTATCACAGCACTAAACAGTTGAAATTTTTTCTGCGCAACATACCTTAAGTTTGAAAAAATCATTTTCCTGGGAGTGACGGTAGACAGTTGGCTGGGGAAAGTTCCAGTTCCACGGGAAGAGAGAATCTCGTATCACAAAATAATCATGTTGCATTGTTGAGCAATAAGAAAGAAATTTTGTTTTGTCACGTAATATTACAAATGACTTATAAATTAGCGGTTTACTTATGTATTAATTCAAGCTTATAGTGCCTCCTGTCTAATATTCTTACAGTTTTTCATTGTCAACAATATGATTTACGGAATACGCAGCGGACGTAATTAAAGTGACCGTACAAACGAGAAAACAAGGAACATAGTACATTCTTGAATCGACTGAAGCAACATATCTTATAGTAACTGATTGGTTAGCGGAACAAGAGAGTCAGACGTCACATTTCTGCTCGCAAAGAGCGGTAATCTGACATCAATGTGGCAATACTGATTATAGTCTTTGACAGTTCCAAGAAGCTGCTAAGATTTTGTCTTCAACTGAGCTCCTGTCGATGACGTCTTTGTTAAAAGCGAGAGATTGTTCGGTCTATATTATTGTCGCTGTGAACATTAATAAACTGAAGTCGTAAAACTAATACTTGCGGTACAATAAATATAAATTCCTGCCGGCCGGAGTGGCCGAGCGGTTCTAGGAGCTACAGTCTGGAACCGCGCGACCGCTACGGTCGCAGGTTCGAATCCTGCCTCGGGCATGGATGTGTGTGATGTCCTTAGGTTAGTTAGGTTTAAGTAGTTCTAAGTTCTAGGGGACTGATGACCACAGATGTTAAGTCCCATAGTGCTCAGAGCCATTTTTATAAATTCCTGTAGTTCGACAATTCTGAGAGTCTATCCAAGAAACGTAAACTGAAGAGCCAAAGAAACTGGTACACCTCTCTAGTATCATGTAGGGCCCCTGCGAGCACGCAGAAGTGCCGCAACACGACGTGGCATGGACTCGACTGATGTCTGAAGTAGTGCTGGAGGGAATTGAGACCATGAATCCTGCAGGGCTGTCGATAAATCCGTAAGAGTACGAGGTGGTGAAGATCTCTTCTGAACAGCACGTTGCAAGACATCCGAGATATGCTCAATAATGTTCATGCCTGGGGAGTCTCGTGGCCGGCGGAAGTGTTTAAACTCAGAAGAGTGTTCCTGGAGCCACTCTGTAGTAATTGCGGAAGAGTTGAGTGTCGTATTGTCATTCTGGAATTGCCCACGTCCATTGGAATGCACAATGGACATGAATGGATGCAGGCGATCAGACAATTTGCGTACGTACATGTGTCACCTGTCTGAGTCGTGTCTACACTTATCAGATGTCCCATATCAGTCCAGCTGCACGCGACACATGGCAATACAGAGCCTCCACCAGCTTAAACAGTCCCCTGATGACTTGCAGGTTCCATGGATTCATGAGGTTGTCTCCCTACCCGTACACGTCCATCCGCTCGATGCAATTTGATACGAGACTCGTCCGACCAGGCAACATGTTTCCAATCATCAACAGTCCAATATCAGTGTTAATGGGTTCACGCGAGGCGTAAAGCTTTGTGTCGTGCACTCATCAATGTTACATGGGTGGGTCTTCGGCTCGAAAAGCCCATATCGGTGAGGTTTAGTTAAATGTTTCTGATGCTGGCACTTGCTAATGGTCCAGCACTGAACTCTGGAGCAATCTGCGGAAGGGTTGCACTTCTGCCACGATTCTTTTCAGTCGTCATTGGTCCCGTTCCTGCAGGCTCTTTTTTTTCCGGCCGCAGTGAAGTCGGAGATTTGATGTTTTACCGGATTCCTGATATTCACGGTACACTACGTTCATCCTCATTTAAATCTTGACAACCTGCCACTGTAGCTGCAGTAACCGATCTAACAACTCTATCAGACACTTGTTGCCTTATATAGGCGTTGCCGACCGCAGAGCCGTATTCTGCATGTTTACATATTTCTCTAATTGAATACGCATGCCTATACCAGTTTCTTTGGTGCTTCAGTGTATATTGCATGCGATATGAAAGGGAAGCAATATTGTTGGCTGCTGAATTATTCAGATTAGAGAAGACGCCGTAATATTGGATCCCCAATATGGGCGCAGATGCTGCCAGTTCCCTGACGAAACCGAAGTTCACTATATTGTAATGAAATCATTAAGGGTCTTACGTTGTATGTGCGTTACAAGTAGATCTTGTACAGTACTTGAAGGGAATTTTGAATAATAATGGTGTTTTCGGTTGAATCGTATTGGGTTATTATAATTTCCCGGAATTATATTACGGAGATGTAAACATTTCCTGTGGGAGTAGCACGCAGAATTTCATGGAAAAACTGGTAAACACGTTTTCTGGATAAATAAGGCGTACGTAGCGAGGGTCATGGGAGAGCAGTGTCCCTCCCCACATCCTTCTTAAAAAAAATAAAAAAATAAAAAAAACATTTCATCTTGTCCCTGCAGACTGCCAGACCAGACCTAGAGACTTTCCTGAGACGTATGAATCAAGTGGAAAAGCCTCAGCATCTGTCCGAATGAAATTGAAATTACGTTTTCAATCTAGGATTAGTATTGCTTAGGTAATCACGAGTTCAATAATAATGATAACTGGCCTAGAAATCAATCAATTAAAAGGTTAATGAAATTACTCCTTCAATTTATTCATTAAATCAATTTTCCCCGGGTTTCAGAAACAAAGATGGCTCGTCTGAGTAGTGGACCATTGAATGTTGGGGGCGGAGCACTTTGTGTTCACCGGTCAATTAGTCAAAAAAATTCACAAAATGGCGAAAATTGTATAAATTGGGAGCCGTTACTGAAAGATTGAAGCTGCAGCCACATCGACGCGTGACACTCACAAAACTAGTGCCACCACAGGGGCACAAACGTGAACATAGCGAGCCCGAGCTGCCCCTCCAGTCGATATCAGAGGAACTGTTTGCATTGTTGCCCACCAGTAATGTTGGCTGTAGCGACATATTTGTATCGTAGGAGGCACGTTGCTGTGCTGCAATCGAGGTCATAAAACTACAGACACACTCACTCCCAGCCCCATTTCGTTGCAGGTTGTAGTGGGCTTACTTCGTTATTAGCAGTAGTGGGGGAGCTGCCGTCATTTTATTGTACATACAGGGTGAAAAGTATTTAAACCGACATACTCTGGGAGGTTGTAGGGGGACATCAAAACAAATATTTATCCCTAATGTCATTTTTTCCTATGAGAATTATTTAACCCAGTGGAGGCCACATTAAGCTCTTCAGTTGTTAGAGGCCGTATTACGATCTTCTGTTGTTAGAGGGCGTATTATGCTTTTCAGTTGAAGGCAACTGCTGTCCACCAGTGTAGTAGTGCATTGTCTCTGTTTACCAATGGATCCCTACACCTGGAGTGAGTACACTGATATGGTTGGTGCGTACTACGTAGCACACCAGAACGGGCGAGCTGCACAGCGGGTTTATCAACAACAATATCCTAATCGCCGTATCCCGCATCATACGACCTTTGCTGCTGTGTACCAACGTCTGCGTGAGACCGGGTCATTTAGCAGATTACCTGGGCAGGGACGCCGTCGCACGGTAAGAACGCTGCGATTTGAGGAAGCCGTCTTGCAGCATGTCGAGCGGGATCCTTCAATCAGCACTTACGCAATTGCACGTAACATGGGACGAATCGGACGAATGTAAGAACAATCCTTCGAGAGCAGTTTTTACGTCCATTTCACTTACAGCGTGTCCACAACCTGGAACCAGTTGATTATCCACCCAGAGCACAGTTTTCGCAGTGTTACCTGGAACAGTGTGAAATGCATCCTACATTTCCATCCTCTATGTTGCTTACCGATGAATCAACGTTCGGGCGTGATGGAGTCTTCAACATGCACAATTTGCATGTTTGGAGTGTGGATAACCCACATGCAACAGTTACTAGCGCTCATCAAGTGCGGTTCTTCGTTAATGTGTGGGTCAGTGTTGTTGGGGACTGTTTAATTGGGCCGTATCTGCTACTTAGGCCATTAAATGGCAGGCACTATTACAATTTTCTCTCCAGAGCATTTCCAGAATTGCTGGAAGACGTCCCGCTCCCTACAAGACAACACATGTGGTTCCAACATGACGTGGCGCCGGCACATTTCAGTCGTCGTGTGCGTCGATTCCTGGACCGACGGTTCCCAGAAACGTGGACTGGCAGAGGTGGTCCTGTACCATGGCCTGCTCGATCCCCAAATACGTCCCCTCTTGACTTTTTTGTGTTGCGAGAGGTGCGCAACCTTGTTTACGCAACTCGTGTTGCATCAGAAGAGGATCTGGTTGCCCGGATAGTAGCAGCAGCAGGAACAATTCAGGATACTCCTGTGGTTTTTTCCCCTGTCAGACAGAACATGATCCGACGGTGTAACCTTTGTTTACGTGTAAATGGAGGCATTTTTCAAAATCTACTGTAATTGAAATTGGGTTGTGTTAATGTGTTGTCTCTTGGTCATAAAAAAATGGAAACGTGTTTGTTGGTTTAAATAATTTGCCGCCAGATAAATTTTCCTCTACCGGTTTAAATACTCCTCATAGGAAAAAATGACATAGAGAAAAATATTTGTTTTGATGTCTCCTACAACCTCCCAGAGTTTGTCGGTTTAAATGATTTTCACCCTGTATGTAGGCTTCCATCATACTGAAGCAACGACGTTCGGATCCAGTCAACTTTAGTCAAGCTGTGCGCGAAACAACGCTCCTGACAACTTGGTCCATGATCAAGAAGCAAATACGCTGTTTATATCGCGAGCAACCCCGAATTACGATTTCATCGATGCCAAGACGGTAAGCTTTGTCGCATTGCTCCTGTATGTGCCCGTGTTACGCGACTCCTGATGGCTAATAATTTTCTTTCGTGATTCTCTGTTTCCAAAATTCATCCCAGTTCCTGCGATTACCAATCTCTAGCGATTAGATGAGATATCATTGTTTCTAGTTCGTCCTTTTTTTTGTCATGTGTGTTTCGTCTCCTACAGTGAGCAGGCAGCTCGTCATACACCGTAGAACTGTGAGTTGGTTAAATTCCATTCTTTCTGCCAGACTATTCACATTTACGTCTTTTTATATCGAATGTATTTAAATTGAATTAACTGACGGTTACTGGTCTGCAGTTTTCGTACTGTACCCATCATTAATTACGTCATTTATCCAGGCAATGGACTCCCCTGCTGTAGGTGAACAAAGGCTGACGTGTCAACAATTCAGGCAGCAAATAAGAAAACAGCGACAGGCAGTGTGTCGCATTTCACTACGATAAACCTACAGCCCGAAAACAAAAAAAACAATAACGATCTATTAATTCAGTGTCACTTCGTAGGACACTGACTACTAGCAAGCCTACGCAAAGTTACATTCCGTGAAGTCTCGAAATAATTTAGTCATTCATCACGCGAACTAACGCGGGTTTCCCCTCCCCATTTCCTCGCAGCTCAGATGCTGGATATTCTCTTTCTGGAAATCATTTTATCATATTGAACAATCGGTTGACAGTACACATATTCCGTAGACAACAGCCGCCAGGCTGCTGTTGCCCCTATAGCGGTTACTAATTTTTAAAGAAGTGTAAGAAGCGCACGAGGCTCATTTTTGTCTGGGATGGCGTACTGACAAATGAATGCTTACAATATCACGAAAGCGCATGAGGCTCTTTTTGTCTGGGATGGCGTACTGACAAGTGAATGCTTAAAATATCACGAACGATGTGGAACTGTGGTCAGTACCGCGCCGGTTATCCGTGATTTCCCTAAATTAAAGGAACTACCATGTAGGTCTTTAAAATAAAGACGCGCCTGATTTCGTTCCTTATTAACCTTCAACGCAAGACGGTCTGCAATCTCTGGAGACCTTTTCGTCGAAGGTCGTCGTCGACGGGGCGTTAAACGCTAATCCTTCTCCTCCTCTACAATAATCATTCGGCTTTGGGGATAAAACATGATTAATTTATAACTTAAATTAGCGTGTATCGATAATTCTGAGCCCTAAAACGTTTACAGTAGCATTGCGTCAAAAGCAGAACTACTTAACAAGTATCTACAGGGTGTTACAAAAATGACCGGTATATTTGAAACGGCAATAAAAACTAAACGAGCAGCGATAGAAATACACCGTTTGTTGCAATATGCTTGGGACAACAGTACATTTTCAGGCGGACAAACTTTCGAAATGACAGTAGTTAAAATTTTCAACAACAGATGGCGCTGCAAGTGATGTGAAAGATATAGAAGACAAAACAGTCTGTGGGTGCGCCATTCTGTACGTCGTCTTTCTGCTGTAAGCGTGTGCTGTTCACAACGTGCAAGTGTGCTGTGGACAACATGGTTTATTCCTTAGAACAGAGGATTTTTCTGGTGTTGGAATTCCACCGCCTAGAACACAGTGTTGTTGCAACAAGACGAAGTTTTCAACGGACGTCTAATGTAACCAAAGGACCGAAAAGCGATACAATAAAGGATCTGTTTGAAAAATTTCAACGGACTGGGAACGTGACGGATGAACGTGCTGGAAAGGTAGGGCGACTGCGTACGGCAACCACAGAGGGCAATGCGCAGCTAGTGCAGCAGGTGATCCAACAGCGGCCTCGGGTTTCCGTTCGCCGTGTTGCAGCTGCGGTCCAAATGACGCCAACGTCCACGTATCGTCTCATGCACCAGAGTTTACACCTCTATCCATACAAAATTCAAACGCGGCAACCCCTCAGCGCCGCTACCATTGCTGCACGAGAGACATTCGCTAACGATATAGTGCACAGGATTGATGACGGCGATATGCATGTGGGCAGCATTTGGTTTACTGACGAAGCTTATTTTTACCTGGACGGCTTCGTCAATAAACAGAACTGGCGCATATGGCGAACCGAAAAGCCCCATGTTGCAGTCCCATCGTCCCTGCATCCTCAAAAAGTACTGGTCTGGGCCGCCATTTCTTCCAAAGGAATCATTGGCCCATTTTTCAGATCCGAAACGATTACTGCATCACGTTATCTGGACATTCTTCGTGAATTTGTGGCGGTACAAACTGCCTTAGACGACACTGCGAACACCTCGTGGTTTATGCAAGATGGTGCCCGGCCACATCGCACGGCCGACGTCTTAAATTTCCTGAATGAATATTTCGATGATCGTGTGATTGCTTTGGGCTATCCGAAACATACAGGAGGCGGCGTGGATTGGCCTCCCTATTCGCCAGACATGAACCCCTGTGACTTCTTTCTGTGGGGACACTTGAAAGACCAGGTGTACCGCCAGAATCCAGAAACAATTGAACAGCTGAAGCAGTACATCTCATCTGCATGTGAAGCCATTCCGCCAGACACATTGTCAACGGTTTTGGGTAATTTCATTCAGAGACTACGCCATATTATTGCTACGCATGGTGGATACGTGGAAAATATCGTACTACAGAGTTTCCCAGACCGCAGCGCCATCTGTTGTTGACAATTGTAACTACTGTAATTTCGAAAGTTTGTCTGCCTGAAAATGTACTGTTGTCCCAAGCATACTGCAACAAACTTGTGTATTTCTATCGCTGCTCGTTTAGTTTTTATTACCGTTTCAAATATACCGGTCATTTTTGAAACACCCTGTAAGTGGCTACGCTAGAACCGTTCAGACAAATTAATAACAAAATTATACCAATTACCGTCACTCTTTGGCATTGCGTCAGCGGTACAAGTGAGCTTGTTTGTTATTTACGTCTCATTATTTGTCATATTGGTAAAAGACATTATGATGCCCTTATTTACTGTAACGAATGTCTGAGTGTGCAAGTACTAAACACTGGGTTTATTATCGTCACATAGGAAACACCACACACAGTTGAAAATCATCGTAAAAGGGACTGGACTATGTACTTCTCTCGTTCCATAGTTTGTCGATTGACACATTACTTGTGTAGATGGAAAAGATTGTATGATACACCTACATCTACATGATTACTCTCCAATTCACATTTAAGTGCTTGGCAGAGGGTTCATCGAACCACAGTCATACTATCTCTCTACCATTCCACTCCCGAACAGCGCGCGGGAAAAACGAACACCTAAACCTTTCTGTTCGAGCTCTGATTTCTCTTATTTTATTTTGATGATCATTCCTACCTATGTAGGTTGGGCTCAACAAAATATCTGCGCATTCGGAAGAGAAAGTTGGTGACTGAAATTTCGTAAATAGATCTCGCCGCGACGAAAAACGTCTTTGCTTTAATGACTTCCATCCCAACCCGCGTATCATATCTGCCACACTCTCTCCCCTATTACGTGATAATACAAAACGAGCTGCCCTTTTTTGCACCCTTTCGATGTCCTCCGTCAATCCCACCTGGTAAGGATCCCACACCGCGCAACAATATTCTAACAGAGGACGAACGAGTGTACTGTAAGCTGTCTCTTTAGTGGTCTTGTTGCATCTTCTAAGTGTCCTGCCAACGAAACGCAACCTTTGGCTTTGTAATGCGGTGCCAGAACGACAGAGCGGTCTGTAAGTCATATTCAAAGCTGCATTCCGATGGTACTTCATAACCGCAAATTTTTCTGCGGCTGCCCTAACCATTAGTAGATATTTCTGTACTGGCACTGAACGCATATTTATTGGATTAGAAAAACCAAACACAGGTCGAATTTTTTTTTTTTTTTTTTGCAGCCCAAACTCGTACCACAGTAATCTCAGCTTTGTCAGCTCAAGAACGTCAAAATGGCTGATTAAGCATTAGATGCTGTTGAGTTGAAAATTGGTTAATGAATTTCCCGTCCGTTGGAAGCTGAAAGTGATAAGGATGTGGGGGTCTGGCAGTGGTAAACTACTAGGCACAGACTGAGAGAAATTGAACAATTTTATCTAAGGATCATAAATTTACATCAAGACACGCTGATAACCTGAACATTTTTAGTTTACTCATACTGAGTATGAAGGGGCTACCTGTATTTACTTTCTTAGTAGAAGAAAAACTTCTTAGCTAAGATCCCAATGAAACACCGTATTGTGGATGACCGGTTTCGGTATACTATGTCACCGCCATCAGATCTTCGTACAAGATGTTTGTAATTTTAGTAAAGTAATACAATTACTGCACTGTAACGCTCCAAAATCAAAATATTTCTAAGGCGCCGATATGGAACAATATGAAAGAATTGTTTAAATGCGCCCAACACAAGTAAATACACCTCACGCATACGAGGTTTCTATCTCTGACCAGAATACAAAATAGTTTTAGAGACGCAAAGAAGTAACTGTATCATAGAATTACCTTAATGGCCGCAAAAACAACTCAGGTCACTTACCTGAATCATTTTTAAAACATCAGTAATGCAAAGTAATTCAAATTACAACACAGGTTTTCCGACGAAGATGTCCAATGGCTCGGCCTGAAAATACGATCAGAGGCCGGTATTCACATTCGGCGTAGGGAGACAAACGCCATCCCACCAGTTTTATATGGCCCCCAAACGAAAACATAGCAACGTTAACATACGTAAAAGAGAATTTTAAGTAAATACGTAAGATAAGGTTCCATTCTCCCACCTTTTCCTTTTACCCTTTAAGAACGCAAATGAATTTACCAAATCAACCGAGTGCCACTTCAAAGGATAAAGCATCAAAACAGCCTAATCTAAGATGCCACCTAGACAGTGCATAGTTACCGTTACTACAAACACCAGCCGGCAGCTGTGACCGAGCGGTTCTAGGCGCTTCAGTTTGGAACCACGCTGTTGCTACGGTCGCAGGTTCGAATCCTACCTCGGGCATGGATGTGTGTGATGTCCTTAGGTTAGTTAGGCTTAAGTAGTTCTAAGTCTAGGGGACTGGTGACCTCAGATGTTAAGTCCCATAGTGTTTAGAGCCATTTGAATCATTTCTGGGGATGACTAACAACAACTGCACACGTATAATAATTTGCTAAGGTGATGCTCAAGTCAATTTACAACAGATGTTCACTCCGCCATTAGCCTCGTTGCAGACTCGATACCTATGCAGTAATGAGTTGCCAGCTCTCTCGAGCTCGGTAGAGCTCTGTTCCATATCATAAAACACAATACCTATTCGGAAAGACAGCTGTGCTCCAATAGCAATTGGAGTAACGTACACTAAACTAAAATTTTGACAGGCTCTAAAATGACATAAAAGTAGGGCCGTTACATCGAGAGAACTCGCTGGAGGCGCAACAGATCCACTTCTATGTATCCAACAGCTACCTGTCTCGTACATCTACCCGGAAATATTATGGGGCTAGATCAAACAGTTTTTTTTCAAACCAGTGAGTGCAGTCGTTAGAGGATCAAGTCGTTATTCGTTGCAGAAGATCTTTTCACAAAGTTTCAATCACAGTATTTCTCCTGCGAATGCGAAAATATTTTGTTGACTCCCACTTGCACAGGGAGAAATGACTATCGCAATTAAATAAAAGATATGAGAGCTCGCTCGTGGAGATTTAGATCATGTATTCCATGTGCTATTACAGAGTGGAACTGTTGAGAAATTCTCTGAAATTGTTTCTGTGAACAATCTGCCAGGCACTTGAACTTGAATTTCAGGGTAGTGATGTAGACGCAGAATCAGAGGTGTCTTTGCCGCAGTACCGTAAGTATAGCAACTAGTGGAAACCTTCTTGGCAGGTTTACGTGTCCTAGATAATGATTCCAACCATACTAGCACAAATGGTTATGGAAAAATTGTTTTAGAGAGATCTCCATCAATCGCATGGGGATTCCCGCAGACCCAGATATGACCATTCCGACGCTTAAAGTAACTGCCACATATTCCTTAGGCCGCTTCTGTCAATAAGAGACGTATGTAGAAGATAGCATCGGTAGTATTTTATTGTGAAAACAATCTCCATAAGAAGAATAAAATTCTTTCTTTCTTGTATCAGCACCTTCTGAAGACAATAGCGCACCTTCTATTTCTACAGTTCCCTCCAGACATTTGCTAGAGCTGTGTCCATAAAACATGACAGAGTACGTGTATTGCTTGAAGGTGCATTACTATAAGTCTCTCTGATGGATTCTCCAAACTCGTGTCTTGTCGCATAACGACTTCACTCGTCAGAATCGCCAGATTGAAGGATTTCCTGTTTTCCGAAAGCGTGGCCAAAGTATAGCAATGGTACTGTATTGTTGGTGTCTCGTGTTAGGAAATCAATGTTTACAGATACGACGACGCTTTTTCTGTTGCTCTTCGCACCACCGTGACACACAGTCATGTCACTGATCTACTGCTAGATTACTAACATCACATATAAACAACAATATTAGATAAGGCACATTGATGATATGGACGTAGAAGCGGGTCACAAGTTGTCTACACTGACTAACATGTTCACTCATACGTCTAAGTAATAAACGATAAGTCAAAAGTTACATGGTTCTTAACAAACACTCTTCCATTGTGTGATTAATAAGTTCTTCAAATTGAGTCATAAAGGTCCTGAGTCACGTCTATTCCCCTTACCTCACTTTATTGTAGAGTATTGGAACACAGTTGTTTATGTCAGTGTATGTGAAACTGCTGTTTCATAGAAAACAGCCTCGAATCGGAGAGAAGCGTATGTGTTACACGAAAACACTTTCCGCTTTCAGACGCCTCTTGGAGTGTGCAGGTAGCGCCACTGTTATTCACACTGTTTTCCATGAATTATTGGAAGGCTACACTAAAAGCACACTGTTGCTTAGCAACCAATTGCAAAATCACTGATCACACGCTATGACTGACGGTAAACATTCTAGAAAACACAGCGTGCGGCTCTCGTTGGAAAGATCCACTCGACGTCAGAAGTGAAGTCTACGTCGGTTGTAAGACATTTATATTTGCGTCCACATTTCCGCACTCCACAGTACGACCTGCTTCCGGGGGGTTACTGGTTACAGTTTATGTAAATGACAGCATCTCTGGTGATAGCTGTTTGAGACTGCCGTAAAATTAAACTATAGTTTACAAAGAGACGTTATCAACAGAATTCCTTTAATTTTCTGCCGCTAAACACGGATTTCAAGTTGATAGTGCATCGTACGTGTATGTACTGAAACTTCGCATCATTCTTTGCTCCCCACGTTGAACGTTAAGTCCTCTTAGAACTGCCAGAGCAAGCTGATTCGTTTTAAAGTATGAGGACGTACATATTACCTCCAATACGATTATGCCATGAAAGTACTGCCATCTTGAAACCTACCCTTTTTATCTGATGCTGCATGTTAAAGGAAAATTCTATGCTACAGATACAGGTATGTCAATAAGTAACAAGTACGGGAATTTCATGAAAGTTTTCATACAATACGGCATTTGTGCGACATTCTGGTTTGTTAACTAGTGTTGTAAATCACACCCTTAGGAGAAATTTCTACTGAGCTCCAGTGAGAGACAATGAGGGTGGAGTTTACTAACAGAAAAATCAGGAAATTATATCTGTTGCCTGGCAGATGAACCAGTGCGTCTTAGCAGCGTTCTCATTGTATTTATTTATTTGCAGTTTTCTCTAATCACTCGCTTCTCTGCTTTTGTTCCAGCAGAAGAGAATGGCGTCATGTCGACCATACCGGACAGACCCGTGGAGTTGTCACACTTCACCAAACTGTGCGACCAGCGGCGCAAGTTCCCGGTGCTGTACAAGGTCGAGTTCCAGGTGAGTCTCTCAACTGCGTGCTGCCTTCTAGTCCTTGTAATTTTTCACTCTGCTGCGGAGAGGGTGATCAGGCAGTGGATATGGTGTTCCCTGTAGCAAACTTCAATATATTGATACCGACAAGGAGAGCTCTACGTGCAGAACGTGTCTTACTGATAGACGAACTTCGGCATTTGCTATTTTCTTGTTAGCGCTAAACAGCAGCAAGTGAAAAGTTTCAGGTTACAGCTTCTGATCTCCACAGATGCGAAACTCAGTAACTTTCCAACTGGCCGGACATACACAATGTGATTTTTCCACTGTGTACAAACTCTGGGGATTGATAGGTGAGAGGATACGGGTCGAAAGAAGTCTAATGAACTTACTCCCAGAAATGCATGGTTTCCGTGGTAGAGACTATTTATTCAATGGTATTTTGTTTCAGAGGCTGCGGTCTAATACGCGTTTTAGTATGCACCCACAATTACAATATGTATCGTTTCCTCCTAGAGGGTGGCACTGTTCCTGTTAAATCATGCCCTGGCATCCTCTCCTGCCATAGTAACTGGTAATGTTGAGTCCGATTCACTTCTCTTGCTGACTCACCTTGTAGTGGATTTGATACAGCGTTGTACACAATGGTTCCGATTCGAGCGGGCAGAAAAGTTGTATCGGGAGACCTATCCCCTGTTTGCAGACGACCGTGTGGAACATTCTCGATGACAATTGTTACTACCCTTATCACTTAAAGCGTGTGCAGGGCTTACTAGCGACATACCTTCCACATCCGAAGCAGTTTTGTCACTGGTTTCTTCACCAGGCAACCACGATTCCGGGATTTGTGTTATCCGTCTCATTCACAGATGAGACCACGTTTACGCTGAGTGGTATCTGCCGGCCATTGTTGCCGAGCGGTTCTAGGCGCTTCAGTCTGGAACCACGCGACCACTACAGTCGCAGGTTCGAATAATGCCTCAGGCATGGGTGTGTGTGATGTCCTTAGGTTAGTTAGGTGTAAGTAGTTCTAAGTTGTAGGGGACTGATGACCTCAGATGTTAAGTCCCATAGTGCTCAGAGTTATTTGATTTTTTTGAGTGGTATCTTCAGGTTTCACAATAGCAGTGTTTGGGATAGTATGCAGAACCTCCATGGTATGACGACAGCGTATCATCAGCATGGGAGCAGCCGGAATGTGTAGGCCGGGGAAATGGGCGACCGTGTTTTTGGACCAGTCATCCACCCACGTCGCATAATAGGCCGAAAAAAAATGGTTCAAATGGCTCTGAGCACTATGGGACTCAACATCTTAGGTCATAAGTCCCCTAGAACTTAGAACTACTTAAACCTAACTAATATAAGGACATCACACACATCCATGCCCGAGGCAGGATTCGAACCTGCGACCGTAGCAGTCCCGCGGTTCCGGACTGCAGCGCCAGAACCGCTAGACTATCGCGGCCGGCAATAGGCCGAAGCTATCGGCGGTTCTTGCGGGTGACTTTGCCTCCCTTGCTGGAAGAAGTGCCATTGATGATTCGAAGGGTTATGTGGCTGTTGTGTGATGGTGTTCCAGACCACATCGCCGCTGTCGTCCGGACACAGCTTCCCTGGTCGATGGTTCGGACCAGGGGGTCCAGTTGCATGGCCTGGTCGCTCACCGGATCTCAACCCGTGCGATTTCTGGTTTTGCGGCCATCTCAGAAGTATCGTGTATGCAGAGCCCATTGCAGATGTGGAGACATTGGAGCAGCGTATTCTTACTGCCTTCAATGCTGTTCGTAAGCAGTGTGGCCGATGTGAACGTGTGAGACAGAACATGCTACGGTGCATACAAGCATGCGTTGAGGCACATGGAAACCATTTTCAATACATACTGTAACTGCCGCTGCATGGTATAGTGCGTATAAACCGTAGTCTGTGTAACAATGTATGACTGAATAAATTTTCTCTAGCATGGAAACCATGCACTTTCGGACATAAGTCCATTAGACATTTCTTGTACAGTATCCTGTCATCGATCAATGCTTACAGTTTGTGCACAGTGGAAAGAAATTACTTACATATCACACTATGTGACTCTTGTCTTTCGTTTCTCATCATTGAATGGCTGATGATGCAAAATAAACAGGTAAAAGCGATTGTACAAAGAATACACAAAGAAATAATTTACATATACTTTCAAATTTTGAAAAAAGCAGAATTGTTCAACATCGAAAACCCCTAAGACGATTTTCAGCATTATGAATTATGTGTTACTAGTTGCTTACGGTAGAAATAGCGCCTCATCCCGTGATTCTTCAAGTTCGTGGGTGTTTTCAGCCGTGTTATCCTTTGTTGTACCATAAAACGTACCAATTAGTTTACGAAAGTTGCCTGTCACCCTAATAGAGTTGTAACATAGTAACTAAAATACTTATCAAAATATTTATTGTTCGATATAAAAGCAGATAAAATGATTCACGGCAAAAATAGTGTCCTTCAGTAGGAGAAAGCTTTTAAAATTCCGTTAAACTGTGTCGTGCACAGCCTTCGGTGCATCGGCTGGCGGAAGAAAATTATGGCTGTGTGTTAATGCGCAAATCAGCGTCCATCCGCTTGCATTCAGCGTAATTGTACGCGTAAATCAGTGACGTAATCGTTCAGGACATAATCGCTACTGACGTAATCCCCCGTTGATCAAAACGCACTGTTGTATTAGCAGAGCCGCTCGCAGATTCTGCTTGAAATCGTTATATCGGGAGCTTTCCAAGCTAACCGAACATCAATTATTTATGTATGTATCTTTAGTTGACACACGATTTTGAACAGCGGAAACAGTCACAGACAAGCATGTAACACCCTTGTCTTAGTCTTATGATTGCATTTCTGCACTGTTTTGTTTTGTTTAAACGTGCGTAAATGATAGGGTGATTGGCGTAAAGAAGACAATTGAAACAAATCTATATGTATGAAGATGAACTTGAAATTATTAACTAACGTCATACTTCAATAACTTAGAATATATGTGACGTAAGAAGTTAGGTAGGGAGAGAAAAAGAAAGAAAGGAGAAAGAAACTCCGTGAAAATGCAGAATCGATTGTGAACTATAAAATAAACTAAACAAGAGTCTGTTCGTAAAAGTGGAATAAGTGTAGAGGTAAATTACACGGTACTCGTAACGCCTGCTCATCGGCAAGAACAAGGCTCGCTACTAACTGTCTCGAGGTGTGTGTGTGTGTGTGTGTGTGTGTGTGTGTGTGTGTGTGTGTGTGTGTGTGTGTGTGTGTGTGTGTTTGTTTGATAGAACAACGGTTGAGGATTGCTGCTGCATAGGGAGATTCTGAGGCAGATGCTAATTGACAGGATTGCTTCCGAAATAACTTTTGACGGTAGTTTCTGGAGTCTGTGGGATGGTAGGGAAACCAGAGACAGTAAAATAGTGTGCTGTACATTCATTGAGAGTAATGGATGTTCGAAACGTGCAGTACCCCTGCACCTGGAAAAATGGCCCCTTTCTGTTTATAAAAATGCTCCAGTAAAGAACTCTTATTGATGCACACTGAGCGAAATGGCGCAGTGTTTACTGGAGCATGATGGTTAACATCACATTTTTAGCCAAAAACTGTCCAACACAGATAGGTGTGGGTGTAGGTGCGATGTCTTGGTGGACGAACCAGTCCCCTGTCTGCCACAAATTAGGTCTTTCTTGACGAACACTGTTGCACATCTACTTAAAACGTCGAAATAAAAGTTACGATTGATGGCCTGGCTTGCGAGAACAAACCTTGAATGAACTAACACTTTGGCATCAAAAAAGCAAATCAGCATTGTTTTGATGTTTGATTTGACTTGACGACATGCTTTTGGATGGCGTGATGGTGATCTCTTCCATTGGCTTGACTGTTGCTTTGTTTATTGGTCGTAACCATAGCACCATGACTCTTCAACTCGAAGTTCCTTTTGATTTTCACTCAGGACCCGACGAATAAACTTGACAGCAACCCTTTTCATTCCCTAATCTTCCGTTAAAATTCGCTGGATCGAGCTCCAAGATAACCCACTAATCTCTGACAGTTGATCAATTGTCTGCCTACATTTACGTGGATATTCTACAAATCACATTTAAGTGCCTGGAAGAGGGTTCATCGAACCACCTTCACTATTCTAAATAGTTCAAATGGCTCTGAGCACTATGGGACTCAACTGCTGTGGTCATAAGTCCCCTAGAACTTAGAACTACTTAAACCAACTAACCTAAGGACATCAAGCACATCCACGCCCGAGGCAGGATTCGAACCTGCAACCGTAGCGGTCGTGCGGTTCCAGACTGTAGCGCCTTTAACCGCCCGGCCACTTCGGCCGGCTTCACTATTCTCTATTATTACATTCTCGTATAGCGCGCGGAAAGAACGAACATCTATATCTTTCCGTAGGAGCTCTGATTTCCCTTAAATTGATCGTGGTGATCGTTCCTCCCTATGAAAGTCGGTGTCAACAAAATATTTTCGCATTCGGAGGAGAAAGTTGGTGATTGGAATTTCGTGAGAAGATTCCGTCGCAACGAAAAACGCCTTTCTTTTAATGATGTCCAGCCCATATCCTGTGCCATTTCAGTGACACACTCTCCATATTTCGCGATAATACAAAACGTTCTGCCCTTCTTTGAACTTTTTCGATGTACTTCGTCAATTATATCTGGTAAGGATCCCACAATGTGCAGCAGTATTCTAAAAGAGGACGGACAAGCATAGTGTAGACAGACGCCTTAGTAGATCTGTTACTTTTTCGAACTATCCTGCCAATAAAACGCAGTCTGTGAGCTCAAGCTCTCTGAGTTTTTTCAATGTTTTTGTCGATTCATGCACCTGATGAAACGCCCAGAACGAGACTCGTCATCATCCGACATGTTGCCATTTTTAAATCGAGCAAACCACACTTACATTTGAATTTTTCCCATAGCGTTATCTTAGTAAGCTGTTTTCAACATTAAAACAGTTTCAGCAGCATTTTTATGGAGAAGGAAACAAAATTTCACAGCTGCACGTTTTTAACTTGAACTTGCCACCATAAAAAACGAAACAAGAACAAAACAGCGCTAGCAAAAGCAATCACTGCAGATGAAGAGAACAAGCCAGATTGACAACATAGGCGGCACTGAAATGTCTAGCGGCAGAAGTGCGAACTACACAAGCTACGCCCACGCCAATGTCATTCCGGTGTTTATTGTAGCCCCCCGTACTGTGAGCAAATTGGCTTTGTTTCTGGCTCTGAACGCTATCTCCCTAAAGGGCTCCATAGCACTCCTAAAGTCGCCCATTTACAGCCCAACTGTTCGGCCGCACCCCTTCAGCTGAGTGGGTCACCGACCCCTCTGACTGTGTGTTGGCACATTGCGACCGCATGGTTGACCCTACCTGCCTGCGCTAAAGGAGTGCGAGATGGTAGGTAGCGGTCGCAGCAAGCGAGTAAAGTCCATCAACAAACCATGACACCCAGAACACGGACCCAACTGCCTACAAAATCGACAACACAAAGAGGAACGTGTCGAGATATTGGAAAGGGGTGGGGAGTGGGGGAGGGGGCGGCCTACTGGTCAGCCTGTTTATGGGAGTCTTAACATTGGCGCTCCCAACAACTAGCAAACCCCTCTACCCGTGTGCCTGCTTGGAAGCGGATGGAGTACTCTCCTGTCATAGCGTGAATGAGAGAAGCCAGACGGCCAGTCTCTTCGTTGACCCTCTGACTCGAGTGACACGAACCCGTTACCACCCAACACTCACCTCACGGTGAGCCGGATCAACCGCTTTGGGTGCACTGGAAGGTGTCTCACCATCAGTGCCCGTGGGCAACACTAGTGACACCTGGGGTTAGCCATGTAATGCGCCAGATTCTCCATAAGCGCTACACCCCGAGGCGACAGCCTGAAGATGGCTGACCATAGCCAAAGGTGCCTTCAGCTGTTTGTGAACTGCGCCCAGCTATCACAAAGCACGCACACATCCTATCCATTCTAGCACGACTAACTCAATAAGTAACTGTAAACGCACGCAGAGAAAGCCAAACATAAATCTGTTCTGCTCCTGACGTGTCACCTGTGGAAGCTGACACCTTGCTGAACTGTGTATCTGGCCACTCAAAGGAAATAACGACCGTGCTGAAAAACATGCACAGCATATAAAAATTAAACTACGACGAAAACACAGAAAAAACTAAGTGCATAATACTGGTGCGTAGCATACGAGAGCTGGAATCTACCACCCTGTTGGTTGTTTCATGCCCCTTTACACCTGCACTGAAAGAGGCCTCGAAAAATTTGTAGCTGTTTTATGCCAGTTTTTTCACTTCTATAGTCAGAGTTCTTCTGACTGCGTCGTCGAATTCAGTTTTAGTTGTTGATGCTGCTGCTGCTACAGATTGTCGGGGCTGTGTCCTACTCTTCATGATTTCGTTAATCCCAACAAAACACATCTTTTGTTTAGAATCCACGTGGCCTCTTTCCTAGGAAAATTATGATGGAGAATGTCTTAGTGTAGCGTGGTGAAAGTTCTGCCGTTATCAGTCAGTTCGAAACAGTATAATGCCCTGTCGAGTGCAGTTTCATTTCCACCTTCACACAGAAAGAAGGAACATTTTCACCTGACGGTATTGCAAATAACGTTTTCTAAAAGCCACAGGAACATCCTCATTTCGACACAGTATTTTTCAAAACATTGTGACATAGATTAAAAATATAAATAAAGAGGGCAGGTCGCCTCCAAGGTGCCAGAGGCTAATAAATACATCCATTCAGTAGCACACAAAGATCCTGTGTCGTTTGTCGGAGGCTGACGTATAGGAAACCACTTTCCGTCCCACTTTATTTTTCACCACAGGGCGAAATCTGAGTAGAACCCTGTGATCAAACGTGATTCCTCACTTTGTATAATTTTGTGTGTTTTCGCACCCTGCCGTCGACGTGTAGCAACATGTACCATGATTAGTCTAAATGAGCTTTTACCATTCTTCGAGCGTCCATTGATTTTTCTCACATCTAAATACACCCATTTCACCGTTGACATGATTGCACGAGTTACATTGCGTATTACCTGCACGAACTCAGTGTCCCCGCATACGGCATCCACCGAGCGGGGTAGCGCAGTGGTTAGAACACTGGTTTCCGGGAGAACGATGGTTCAAACCTCCGTCCTGCCGTGCTGATTTACGCTTTCTGTGACTTCCCTAAATCTCTTAAGGTAAATGCTGGCGTGGCTTCTTCGAAAGGGCACGGCTGTTTTCCTTCTCCATCCTTCCCCAATACGAGCTTGTGCTCCGTCTCTAATGACCTCGTTGTCGACTGAACGTTAAACACTAATCTCCTCCTCCTCAACCCTGGAATCCAGCATAGGTTAGATCTAGTGCGGTGATACTTCGGTTAACTTTCTGTGCTAACTGATTTTCGTGCAACTTAACATTTCAACTCTGTAGATATCTACGAGTGCTGTTGTTTTTGATCGCGCTCTGAAAAATTTGTAGGTATTCTGCATCTTTGCCATACGCAATACGATATGGTATGAACTTGTTCTATCTCCGGTGTAAGAGTAGTAGTAAATTTTCACCTACAAACACGATTTTTGTTCGGTCGTTCTTACTTGTCTGCATTTCGGGTACACATTGAAATCCCAGCTCCACGGTACCGTAGCAAATAGATAGAGAAGCCAGAACAAAACGGAGTAGCCCACTGATACCGTCAACTACAGTGCGGTAATTTGTTTTAAACGGCAACGGAGATTTTGCAGCTGGTCAGGCCTGGCCAGACGTCTAAAGAAGTCAACTCCGTGGCGACCTCACGTACACTGCTGTGGCGGGTCTGCTACTGTGTTGAATAAATAATTTCAGAAATGTTCGGGTTTTGTAAAAATTTTGAAGTTTTTTTATTCCTCTGGTGAATCGACCTATTAGGGGTGTAACATAAACATATACCCATATTATAAATGTTCCAGCGAAAAACTCACTTTGCTCAAAAATACGCGATCTGACTGTGTACTGCCGGCCGCCGTAGCAGAGCGGTTCTAGGCACTTCAGTCTGGAAACGCGCTGCTGCTACGGTCGCAGGTTCGAATCCTGCCTAGGGCATGGATGTGTGTGATGTCCCTAGGTTAGATAGGTTTAAGTAGTTCTAAGTTCGACTGATGACTTCAGATGTTAAGTCCCATAGTGCTCAAAGTCGTCTGAACTACTTGACTGCGTACTAATAGCTCTGTTCACAACAACAATCAACTTCTGCCTCTCCGGGCAACTAATAAAGCCAAGGGTAGCTAATACTCCACTAAACTAAGAGTTAATAACTCGCCCACCTTCATACAACAATTGCTAATAAAAAAACCAATATCGCGTAGTCACGCACTGTCAATATGTAGAAAGGGAACGACGAATTACTTGCGCAAATTGATTCTACGTATAACTTATTCCGTTAAAATCGATACATTCATTGTGGCTCGTAATACTTTATTAATAACTTCCTTTAAAACGAAATCGTATAACATTAATGGCAAAAATTTCGACTATCTGGCACCATTCAAACAATGTCAGTCAGGGATGTATACAGAATAAATCTGATAGAATACAATGAATTTCTTATTCTTTATTCATTAGGAAACAACGGCTGGTTATCATCGCCGCTTTTCTTGTTCCACAAACACTGTTGTGCGCCACCGTTGTATCTTTATTGATCTTGCGGAAACTCGTCCTCCGAGTTATGATGGTATTCGGCGGTTTTATAGTCTAAATGCAACAGTTCCTAACAAGATGGTTGTTGTGTTCAGTCCGAAGACTGGTTTGATGCGGATCTCACTCCTTCTCTCTCGTCTGCAATCCAGTTCATCTCAGAATAACTGATGTTACTAACATCCATTTGAATCTGCTTCCTGTGTTCATCTTTTGGTCTTTATCAACAATTTTTCCTCTCCCCCTTTGCTTATAATACTCAAATGGCGATCACTTGATATCTCGGAATGTCTTACATCAACCAGTCCCTTCTTTTACTCAAGTTATACCAGAAATTTCTTTTCTCCTGTGTTCTATTCAATGGCTCCTCACTAGTTACACAATCTATCGACCTTATCTTCAGCTTTCTTCTGTTTATCGTTCGTGTTTCCCTTTCGTACAGTGTTACGCTTCCGACAAATATCTTCAAAAAACAATTCTGACACTAAATTGTACATTCGATATTAACAAATTCCTGGTTATCAGAAGCGGTATTCTTGCTGTTGTTATTGTTCATTTAAACATGATCTGTAGGAAGGGGAAGGAAAGGGGAAGGACTGGTGGGAAAGCTTGCCGGCTAGCCTCACAGAGCATTGTTCTAATGCAGTGGCGAAAGTTGAAAATTTGTTCCGGACCCGATTCATCGCTTCTCACGAACGGTTGCCTTAACACATTCGGCAATACGGACACGGTGCCTGACCGACTCAAATTTCCAGCTTATCGCATACTACAATGCAGCCTCCCTCGACCATAAAACTCACTATGAACAAATCCTGATCCCCGTAGGAGTTTGGATGATATTTGTGCTTTCGCACTGAAACAAACGTCGAGGAACCGTCCCCCTGTTTTTTTTTTTTTTTTTTTCAGAAATATGTGTATTTCAACGTTCTCTCTTCTGTCGGACATGTGACAGAACAGACACCTCTCAAATGTATACAGTTCTACAATTTATATCCTCTCTACTTCGCCCATCATCGGATATTTCGCTGCGCGATTCGTACATCATTTCCTAACCTAATCCTCCCATTGCCGCCTGATTTAATTCGACTACATTCCATTAGCCGTGTTTTCATTTGGTTAATTCTCATGTTGAATTCTACTTTCAAGACCCTGTTCATTCCATTCAACTGCTTTTCCAAGTTCTTTATTGTCCCAGACGGAATTGCAACCTTATCGATAAACAGCAAAGTCTTTTATTTCTTCTCTCTGAACTTTTAACAAATTTCTCCTTGATTTTCTTTCCCACTTGCTTGTTATACGGATAGAAAAATATCGGGGATAAGCGACAACCACCTTCTCAACAACTGATTTCCTTTAATGCCCTTAAATTTATACAATTGCCGTCTAGATACTGTACATGTTGTACTACTTTCTATCATTGCTACCTTCAGAAATTTAAAGTGTGTGTTCCTGCCATCAGTGTAAAAAACTTTCTGCAAATCTAGAAATGGCATAAACGTAGGCCGTTCCTTAACCTATCTTCTAAGATAACTCAGTATTGCCTCGCGTGTTCCAAAATTTCTCCGAAACCGAACTGATCTTCTCCGAGGTTACATCCACCACTTTTCTCATTCTTCGGTAAATAATTAGTGTCAGTAATTTGCAGCCGTGAATAATTCACTGATAGTTGTGTAATATTCACATCTGTGAGAATCTCCTTACTTTTCAATTGGAATTATTACATTCTTCTTGAAGTCTGTGGCTAATTCTCCCGTCTCATTCCTCTTGAACTATGAGGGTAGTGTTCCTGTCTCATACATTTTGCACACGAATTAGGATAGTTCTGTCATGGATGACTGTTACAAAAACATTAGTAATTTTGAGGGAATGTAGTCTGCTTCTGGGGCCTTGTTTCGCCTTAGGTCTTCAGTGCTATGTCAAGTTATTCTGGGAGTATCATGTCTCCCATCACATCTTCATCCATGGGCTCTTCCCTTTCCTCAGGGTGTTTGAGAATTCCTATTTCAGGCTTATAGTGCTTAAAGAGGGTCTAGTACACTTGAGTTGAGAAAAAAGAGAACATCTTGAACGACAAGAGATCGGACGTTCAAATTCACAGGACGTGTACATTAGTATGTTCTGCAGAAGTGATTAGCATTTCACTCATCTCGGTTCAGCATGTGTTCTGATGCCTAGTAGGAACAGGGTCCGCCACGGCTCCCGATAATTTGTTCCATGCTTGGTGACATCGACGCGTATAAGGCGCGAATGGCGTCCTGTGACTGAGCCACCCATGCTGCACTCACCTGGTTCCAGTGTAACGTTCAACTGTGGTGATTGGCACTGGGTCAGAGCACTGTACCTGTCGTTTGACCATTCTTTTTTTTTTGTCATCAGTCTTCTGACTGGCCGGCCACGAATTCCTCTTCTGTACTAACCTCTTCATCTCACACTAGCACTTGCTGGATGTATTCCAGTCTCTTTCTTCCTTTACAGTTTTTGCCCTTTACAGCTCCCTCTAGTACCATGGAAGTCATTCCCTCATGTCCCTCCGCCACACACCGTTGGGTGGCTTCCGGAGTATAAATGTAGATGTAGATGTAGATGAATAGACCCCCTGTCATCCTGTCCCTTCTCCTTACCAGTGTTTTCCATATATTCCTTTCCTCTCCGACTCTGCGTAGAATTTCCTCATTCCTTACCTTACCAGTCCACCTAATTTTCATCATTCGTCCGTAGCACCATATCTGAAATGCTTCGATTCTCTTCTGTTCCGGTTTTCCCACAGTCCATGTTTCACTACCATGCAATGCTGTGCTCCAGACGTATATTCTCAGAAATTTCTTCCTCAAATTAAATCCAATATTTGATATTTGTAGACTTGTCTCGGCCAGGAATGCCCTTTTCGCCATTGCTAATTTGATTTTGATGTCTTCCTTGCTCCGTTCGTCATTGGTTATTTTGATGCCTAGGTAGCAAAATTCCTGAACTTCATCTACTACGTGACCATCAATCCTGATGCTAAGTTTCTCGCTGGTCTTATTTGTACTGTTTCTCATTACCTTCGTCTTACTTCGATTTACTCTCGGTCCATACTGTGTACTCATTAGATTGTTCATTCCGTTCAGCAGATCATGTAAGTCTTCTTCACTTTCACTCAGAATAGCAATATCATCAGCGAATCGTATCATTGATATCATTTCACCTTCAATTTTAATTCCATTCCTGAACTTTCCTTTTATTTCCATCATTGCTTCATCGATGTACAGATTGAAGAGTAGGGGCGAAAGGCTACATCCTACGCCCTTTTTAATACGAGCACTTCGTTCTTGGTTGTCCACTCTTATTATTCCCTCTTGGCCGTTGTACATATTGTATATGACCCGCCTCTCCCTATAGCTTACCCCTACTTTTTCCAGGATTTCGAACATCTTGCCTCATTTTACGTTGCCGAAAGCTTTTTCCGGGTCGACAGATCCTAAGAACGTGTCTTGATTTTTCTTTGGTCTGGCTTCCATTATTAACCGTAACGTCAGAATTGCCTCTCTCGTCCCTTTACTTTTCCTAAAGCCAAACTGATCGTCATCCAGCGCCTCCTCAGTTTTCTTTTCCATTCTTCTGTATATTATTCTTGTAAGCAGCTTCGATGCATGAGCTGTTAAGCTGATTGTGCGATAATTCTCGCACTTGTCAGCTCTTGCCGTTTTCGGAATTGCGTTGATGATGCTTTTCCGAAAGCCTAATGGTATGTCGCCAGACTCATACATTCTACACACCAACGTGAATAGTCGTTTTGTTGCCACTTCCTCCAATGATTTTAGAAATTCTGATGGAATGTTATCTATCCCTTCTGCCTTATTTGATCTTCAGTCCTCCAAAGCTCATTTAAATTCTGATTTTAATACTGCATTCTTTATCCCTTCTTCTGTCATATCAGACAAGTCTTCCCCCTCATAGAGGCTTTCAGTGTACTCTTAATGTTACCGTCCACAGCTCGTGGTCTCCTGGTCGCGTTCTCGCTTCCCGAGCACGGGGTCCCGGGTTCGATTCCCGGCGGGGTTAGCGATTTTCACCTGCCCCGAGATAACTGGGTGTTTGTGTTGTCCTCATCATTCCATCATCATTCATACAAGTGGCAAGATTGGACTGAGAAAAGGTTGGGAATTTGTACGGGCGCTGATAGCCACGCAGTTGAGTGCCCCACAATCCAATCATCATCATCATCTTCTTCTTCTTCTTCTTCTTCTTCTTCTTCTTCTTAATGTTGCCACCCTTGCTTTTAATGTCACAGTAGGTTGTTTTGACTTTCCTGTATGCTGAGTCTGTCCTTCCGACAATCATTTCTTTTTCGGTGCCTTCTAATTTTTCCTGCAGCCATTTCGTCTTACCTTCCCTGCACTTCTTATTTATTTCACTCCTCAGCGACTTGTATTTCTGAGTTTCCCGGAACATTTTTGTACTTCCTCCTTTAATCGACCAATTGAAGTATTTCTTCTATTACCCTTGGTTTCCTCGCAGCTTCTTTCTTTGTAGCTATTGTTTCCTTCCCAACTTCTGTGACTGCCCCTTTTAGAGATGTCCATTTCTCTTCAACTGTACTGCCTACTGAGCTATTTCTTTATTGCTGTATCTATGGCTTTAGAGAACTTCAACCGTATCTCGTCATTCTTTAGTACTTCCGTATCCCACTTCTTAGCGTATTGATTCTTCCTGACTAATGTCTTAAACTTCAGCCTACTTTTCATCACTACTACATGGTGATATGCGTCTGTGTCTGCTCCTGGATACACCTTACAATACAGTATGCGATTTTCGAATCTCTGTCTGACCATGATGTAATATAATTGAAATCTTCCTGTATCACTTGGCATTTTCCAAGTATACCTCCTCTTGTGATTCTTGAATAGGATATTCGCTATTACTAGCAGAAACTTGTTACAGAACTCAATTAGTCTTTCTCCTCTCTCATTCCGTGTCCCAGTCCATATTCTTCTGTAACCTTTTCTTCTACTCCTTACCCTACAAGTGCATTCCAGTTCCCCATGACTATTAGGTTTTCACCTCCCTTTATATACTGTATTACCGTTTCAGTATCCTCATACACTTTCTCTGTCTCTTCATCTTCAGCTTGCGACGTCGGCATATGTAGCTGAACCATCGTTGTCGGTGTTCGTTTGGTGTCGATTCTGATACGAACGACCCTGTTGCTGAACTGTTCACAGAAACACACTCTCTGCGTACCTTCCAACTCATAACAAATCCTACTCCCGTTATACCGTTTTCTGCTGCTGTTGATATTACCCTATACTCACCTGACCAGAAATCCTTTTCTTTTTTCCATTTCACATCACTGACCCCTACTATACCTATATTGAGCCTTTGCATTTCAGATTTTCTGGATTTCACCATATCCCACACGTTTTCGATTTCCCATAAGTCTGGTAATCTGGGGGGCCAAGGCAAAAGGCTTACATCCTGTGACACCAAGAAGTACGTGTTCGTGCAGCAAGATGTGGTCGTGCATTGTCTTGCTGAAATATGACATATGGGATGTTATGCAGAAAGGGTATGGCTGCCGGTCGCAGGATGTCATTCACGTAGGTCACAGGGGTCACAGTGTCCTGGATACGCACCAACTGTGATTTGTGGTTGTACCAAGATGCACGCCACACCATAAGGCGTTGAGTTGGTGCTGTATGTCTCGTGCGAATGCAATCACTGTGATGCAGCTCCCCCTATCTGCGGTGAACCAAAACGCGGTCATCATTTTCAAACAAAAAGAACCTGGATTCTTCCGGAGACACTATTGGTACACTATCTGATGCCATTCCTGTCCACAGTGAAGTCGTTCCAGACACCATTGCCATCTAGCATGTTTCCGCACATTCGTCAAAGGTATGCGGAGAAGTGGACGACGCGCACGTAAGCCATACCGTAATAAAGGACGACGGACTGTCACCCCTGTTAGTACAACATGTGTTACACTGTTGCATCAGAGCCGGCCGGGATGGCCGAGCGGTTCTAGGCGCTACAGTCTGGAACCGCGCGACCGCTACGGTCGCGGGTTCGAGTCCTGCCTCGGGCATGGATGTGTGTGATGTCCTTAGGTTAGTTAGGTTTAAGTAGTTCTAAGTTATAGGGAACTGATGACCTCAGAAGTCAAGTCCCATAGTGCTCAGAGCCATTTTGTTGCATCAGAGCCGAGGAGGAAACAGATCTCTCCCGCAATTCCATCGGATGAGGTGTCGATCTTCTCTGGGGTTGATCTGGGTGGTCCGGCCTGATCCATCATGTCGTCTTCTGCGGCTTTCCGTGAAACATTCTACACAAACTCGTATCACTGCCGAAACACTTCGTCCAAGACAAGCTACGGTTTCGCGGATGGATGAGGTCACATTCTTTCATGCCAATAATGCACCCTCTTTCAAACTCATTGATCTGACGGTACTGTTCGCGCATACATCTGTGAGGCAACCTGTACGTCTGGTCAAGTCACACTGATCCATTACCTTCGGTTTACAGTGACAACGAGAACCGAAGGCACATTTTACCGGTAGGTGGTGTTCCGCCGCGACATCGATGTTAACATTGACCGGCGGGCCGACATGGTTCAAATGCTAATCATTTCTGCAAAACGTACTAATGTACGTGTCCTATGAATAGGAACGTCGTATCTCTAGTTGTTCAAGGTCGTTCGTTTTTCTCTGAACATCAGTGTGGATAAAATTTTCACAAGCAACCCTTTTCGCGAAAGGTACGATTTGTATATAGAACAGTCTGAAGATCCGATCGTTTTCGGATTTCCCGTTTCCCGCTACGCACGCAAGCAGAGGAGAGGGCGCCATCGTCAGTCGCTGTTGTAAAGGTGAAATCACGTTGGATGTTCGTGGGACAACAACAACGGCTGCAGGAAACTGTTAGGATATCGACTAGGTGAGTTGACTCCGCAGCTCCACGAAACTCGCAGCACTCGCTGCTTTGGAAGGACGTCCTCCGTCTCGTAGAAGAGAAGCCGGCAACGAGTACCCTAAACACTGCCAATGTGGCGGCAGAGCCCGCAGTTCCGAGCTCATCGTCTCCGCTGTGTGCGTACAGTGAAGCGGGAGATTTGAAAGTGATCCGATATCTGAATTAGAAGTTTGTATAATAATGCGTTCAAATTCATTTTCCTTGTACAGTCCCTCTATGCATTTCTTCCACCTTCAGCCTTCCCTTCCTTGTTTAGTACGGATTTTCCGTCTGAGCTATCTTGATATTCATACAGCTACTTCTCTTTCCTCCAAACGCCTCTTTAACTCTCCTGTAGGCGATATCTATCTTTCTCCTAGTGAAATATGCTTCCAAATCCTTACATTTGTCACCTATCCATTCCTGGCGAGCCGTTTTTCATTTCCTATCAGTCTCGTTTGTTAGACGCGCATATGTCCTTTCACTTCTTCATTGACTGCGTTTTTATGTTTTCTTATTTCGTCAGTTAAGTTCAAAATCTCTTGTGTTATCCGAGGATTTCTACTACGCATTGTCTTTTTATCTATTTGGAACTACACGCATCAAAAAAAGTTTGGCGTCTCCCCAGTTCCCAGAACTCCTGAAGATAGACGTTGATTGTGGATATTGTATCTCAGACACAGTCTCTTTGACTGTTAAGAGATGTCACTAAATCCGCCCAAAGATGTAAACAACCACTCATGAGCAGCGCCTATTAGACGGAGAGGGTCCGACAGCCGACCACTTCCAGTTATTCCACCAGAAAGGAGGTACATGGCTCGTGTTATCTGTAGTTCAACCATACCTAGACAGTAAGTACCGCGGTTCGATCGCGTCCGCATTGTTACTTTGTGCCAGGAAGGGCTCTCAACAAGGGAAGTATCCAGGCGTCTCGAACCCAAGCGATGTTGCTCGGACATGGAGGAGATAGGCTGCTACTACAGTGGACGACCGCTACATACGGATTATGGCTCGGAGGAACCCTGACAGCAAAGCCACCATGTTGAATAATGCAGCCACAGGATGTAGTGTTACGACTTAAACTGTGCGCAATAGGCTGCATGATGCGCAGTTTCGCTCCCGACGTCCATTGTGAGGTCCATCTATGCAACAACGATACCATGCAGCGTGGCGCAGATGGGCCCAACAACATGCCGAATGGACCGCTCAGGATTGGCATCACGTTCTGTTCGCCGATGAGTGTCGCATATGCCTTCAGCCAGACAATTGTCGGAGAAGTGTTTGGAGGCAACCCGGCCAGGCTGAACGGCTTAGAAACATTGTCCAGCAAGTGCAGCAAGGTGGAGGTTCCCTGCTGTTTTGGCGTGGCATTATGTAGGGCTGACATACGCCGCTGGTGGTTATGGAAGGCGCCGTAACGGCTGTACCATACGTGAGAGCCATCCTCTGACCAATAGTGCAACCGTATCGGCAGCATATTAGCGAGGCATTCCTCTTCATGGACGACAGTTGGCGCGCCCGTCGTGCACATCTTGTGAATGACTTCCTTCAGGATAATGACATCGCTCGACTAGAATGGCCAGCATGTTCTCCAAACATGATTCCTACCGAACATGCCTGGGATATATTGAAAAGATCGGTTTATGGACGACGTGACCCACCAACTACTCTGAGGGGTCTGTCGCCGAATCGCCGCTGAAGAGTGGGACAATCTGGACCAACGGTGCCTTGAAGATCTTGTGGATAGTATGCCGCGACCAATACAGGCATGCATCAATTCAAGAGGACGTGTTTCTGCGTATTAGATGTAGCGGTGTGTACAGCATTAGGGACCACCTGTATGGTGGTACAACATGCAATGTCTGGATTTCATGAGCACTAAAAAGGGCGGAAATGATGATTATGTTCTGTACGGAACCGATGTGATGCAAAACCTTTGCTGGCCGTTGTGGCCGAGCGGTTCTAGGCGCTTCAGTCTGGAACCGTCCGACCACTACGGTCGCAGGTTCGAATCCTGCCTTGGACATGGTTGTGTGTGATGTCCTTAGGTTAGTTAGGTTTAAGTATTCTAAGTTCTAGGGGAATGATGACCTCAGATGTTAAGTCCCTTGGTGCTCAGAGTCATTTGAACCATTTGCAAAACTTTTTTTCATGTGTGAAGTTGGCATATAAACTTGTACTAGTGTGGTGAGTGTTGGTTTTGTGTCCATCTTGGCTACGATAATGCGTTCAGTATGCTACCCGTAGTACCGTGCTCGCTCTCTTGTTTCCTTATCCATTGTTAGACCTGTTCCAGCTTTACCTCTGTTTGATTTTGTATTTATAACCGTGTACTTACCTGACCAGAATTGCTGTTTCTCAGGCCACCGAACTTCAGTAAGTTCCGCTATATGTAACTTCAACTTATTCATTTCCGCTTTCAAATTTTGTAATCTACCTATCCTATTAAGAGATCTAACATGCACGCTCTTATCCGCAGAACGCCAGTTTTGTTTCTTCCGATAACGACGTCCTCCTGTGTAACTCCCTCCCGGAGATCCGAATAGGGGTCTATTTTACCTCCGGAATATTTTACCCAAGAGGATGTCATCATCTTTTAACCATACAGTATAGCTGCATGCCCTTGGAAAAAATGACGGCTGTAGTTTCATCTAGCTTTCAGCCGTTCACAGTAGCAGTACAGCAATGCCTTGTTGGCTGATGTTACTAGCGCAGATCAACCCATCATCCAAACTGTTGCCCCTCAAACTACTTCACAGATAACTCACCGCTATTGTTGCACTTGTGGTGCGGATTTCTGTGTTGCCGAGGCTACCCCGCCTGTGGAATATCTGTGCTTCATGGAACATACAAAATGATAAATGATTTTCTTCCCACTTGCCCCTCTTCTCCCATCACTTAGCAAACATATTTAATAAATCATTCTAGTTTTACATGTTGAATTAATGCACTGCCTGGGAATAGAAAGGCGAATGTAACCCACTATTATTATATTGTATTTATTGTCGAGTCCAATATTTTCATTAAAGTTTTTAAGTAAATAAAATATCTGCCTATGGGGAAAGTTGGCGTCGCATTTTATTAGATATCAATGATCAGGCGAAGATGATTACAAGTAGTATAATTATTTGGCAACTTAGATATACTATCATTTCATGGTAATATCGGTTGCTCCCTCTTCTTTTGTGCCATTTTGTAGCGTTACTTTTCCTGACATTCTGCGTTTACATTTCGAATCGAGTACAATCTGCTGGTATGAAAACGTTTAGAGAAGGCCGTCAAACTAGGCGTTCGGGCTTACATCAACGTTTTTTCGATCCATTTACGTGATTGGCAATTATCACACTTTTTGGAAAAAGCAGGTTTTTATGCTAGAATTGTCTTTCTGATGTAAGATTTCGATGTGTTTGTGATTCATTCTCTCCCCAGCTGCAGCGAAGTCGGACGTGGCTGATGGTCGGCGGCAGATGGCTCGATGTTGTCTTTAGCCCACAGCAAACACGACACACTTTGGTAGAGTGCCTGTTTCCTTGTGCGTCTGCTCAAGAGCGTGGGCGCTTTCTCCCGCTTTTCTCGTCACATTGGAATTTCTTCTGTACTTTGCGATCCACACTGACTCCCTGATCACGGTAGCCGAGATGCAGGAAGGTGTGAACTCACTTGTTTTCACAGTCGCTTGCTACCTGTTAGGGAATATTGCGTAGTGTAACGTTACACGGTTTAGTTATCATTATGTTACATATTTCGAACATTAACAGTAGCTTAATGTTACGAAAGCCAGTTTATAAGTTCTGTCTTCATTTTGAAGACAGTTATCATCCACACGTGCTTGCATGACCTGATTATAAAACTACTGCATGTTTTGATTAAGAAACCCATGTTCTTTCTTAAATTATTTCTGAATTAACTATACGCAGACATAAGACTCGATCGTGTGGATGACGTTTCTTTTCTTTTCTTTCGTTTAACTTACGTTACAAAAAAATTCCTGCAAGATCAAACACCGTATAATCCAGTGTCATAAATGAAAGGCGTGTCTATTTTTGATCCACTAAAAGTTCGATTGTGAGCTGAAAGTTTGGAAGATGGAATTTGAAGGGTTGATTGAGTAACGTTGTTTATTAATTTGCAACGCCTGAATTGAGTAGGTGGTTCTCCAGTGACTTTCTCATGGGAATCATTACGAAAAGAAACATAGTAACATTGTTCTCTCCCCATATAGTAACTACTGAATAATAGTTCTGTCAGATCAGTCACGATTTTTAAAGAGATTTTCAGCCATCTCGATCGGCTGCGGAAGATTATTAAAACTTACAAACGGAAGGCAGGTGACTGACAGCGCGCTACAGCTTCAGGCGACAAACACAACAGCAGGTATTGCTACGTTAGCGACATCTGTGTTGCTGCCTGTCTTTCGCTGCAACTGGCGACGTTTGAATTCAAACGTGTTTGAATCTTGTCGCTGCATCACGCGCAAAAGAGAGCGACAGCCACGTGTCTTCTCAGCAAAGCAGTGGAGTGGATGCGACGACAGCTATGAATTACTTAACATCCGATTTTAAGAAAACTGTTCGGTGAAAAAAATTCATTCTTCCGCATATTATAGCTTGATATCTTTAAACGATAAAGGCTGAATTTATTTTCGTTATTCCTCATAGTTACTGTGCTAGACGAAATTTTTAAGAATTTGTAGAGGTAAAATCACATTGCGTAGACTTTACGTATGGTTCATTTAAGGCCATACGTTATTGCATATGAAATGTAACCAGTATATCTAAATTGTATTTAAAGTTGAGATCGAAATGATATCTCTCTTCATTCTTAATATATTGGTTGTTATATCCGCGGACGGGTCGCTCACGGCGCGTCCGAACTTTTCCTGCGCTTCGGGACTCAGTTGGTCGTAAAAATGGTCGTATCTCATAAACGGTTCAAGATATCGAAACGACAATTTCTGGAAATGGCAGCACGCAGAGAGGACTATTATATCGTATGATTAACACTCGATACGTTTTTGTAAACGCGTGAGCAGAGCGGAAATAAGACTCCCTATAAATTACACCATGAGGTGATGTCCCAATACTCATAGGCAAACAAAGAGAGAGAAACAGGTAAACGGGGTATCAAAGTGACCAACGTGGGGTCTAGTTTTGCATGAAAATATTTAACTGCTTGAAAGTAACCAGGGTAATTAACGAAAACTTAAGTAATGAGTTGAGGGAAAATTGAAATATTTCACAAAAAGCTGCTGCCAAGCTATATAAATAAAGTGTCAAAGATTTCATCTGTTCAAGGCCTAGCTATTTTGCACTTAAAAAATTAGATTGGTGCGGTATTTAAGTGTCTAAAAGGCTTCATCGAATCAAATAAGTTAGGCAACCAAACGAGGAGTCGGTAAGATCAAGCTTTCTGAATAAAATGTGAAAATAAAAAAATGAAAGAAATCAGTAAAATATTTTATGAAATGATTTGTGTAAAAGAAATAAGTAGATCAGAGAAACGTTCTACGTGCTTTTGAATGATTCTCGAAATCCTGAATAGAAAATGAAGTGCACCAAACGTTTCCCTAATATTTTTCATTTCATACTTTTAGACAAACCATTTCACAAAACGTTTCACTTTATTTCAAAAAATTTTGTATGCTTTGCTTTCAGACTATTTAGATTAATTGAAACTCTTCGCCTTACCACTGACTGCTGATGAATTACGTTCGCAACATCAAATAACTGTAAAATTTCACGGTTCATTGTAATTTGTTAGGAATTTAATGTGTGAGAGATACTGGGGTATGTGTGTATACATTTAGAGATCAAGTACTTTGGCAGTACTTAAAAAATATACTTAGCGCCGCAGCGTAAACAGTATACATAAAACTTAGTACACAGAACTGTAACTGAGTCAATTAAAATATAAGAAATCAATTAAAATAATAGAAATTAACTGGGATTGAACCTAGGACCTTTAATTACTGCATGTAAAGCTAGCACTACACCACAGTTAGATTACGCTCAATAGTATCAATCTGGTATCTACAGTAATCAGTCATTCTTCCACCTATATTGGCTGTTAAAAGTTCTTGGTCATGTAAAAAACATCCATCTTTAATTTATTGATGAGATAGTCGAATTCTCCTCTGCTCATTCAAGCATTCACCTGTATGCGAGGAATTTGTTTGGTGATCTTCTTAGTTGATGATGCAAATTATGATATTCTCCATGGAGATTCTCCCTTTGTAAATTTCATGCACAGCATTCCTTTTCGGTTTATTTTCTTAAGTAAACCTAATTCTGTAGCCTTACTCTCCAGCTACAGTATTCTACAGGTTAGGGACGCCGTTTTATAGAAACAACTTGTTGCCTCTAAGCATCCATCTTGTAGCGCGACATGGTCGCTCGCGCGCTGGACACCCGAGCTTTTCGCCCGATGCTGCTGGTTGTCGCTGGAGTGTCGCGTATCCAGAAGTCGCTCGCTGTCGGTCGCTTCTGTCGCTCACGTAGGACACGGCGTTAGAGTTAAACGTTTCGTTCGCATGTTTGTTACTGCAGGTGGAGAGCTAGCTCAACAGGAAAGGGTGGCGCAGGAAATTGTAGTGTAGCTCATCCGTGGATGATGAGGAACTCAAATTGAACGGATTGTTAATTGTAACCGATTATAAGAGACAAAACCAGGACAATTCGATTCACATGCAAACCATGATATGAGCCATCCTGACACATGTTACAGGCCTGTATCAGTCTCTTTCCTTCTTCCTAGTTTCTGAAACTTCACATAGATCTCTCATAGTGAAAGAGCTCCTCCAGTAAAAGAACTCTTACACTGAAATAACTGTGGTATTCCAAGATCTACACTACTGGCCATTACAATTGCTACACCATGAAGATGACGTGCTACAGTCGCTACATTTAACTGACAGGAAGAAGATGCTGCGATATACAAATGATTAGCTTTTCAGAGCATTTACACAACGTTGGCGCCAGTGGCGACACCTCCAACGTGCTGACATGAGGAAAGTTTCCTACCGATTTCTCATACACGAACAGCAGTTGACCGAAGTTACCTGGTGAAACGTTGCTGTGATGCCTCGTGTAAGGAGGAGAAATGCGTACCATCATGTTTCCGACTTTGATAAAGGTCGGATTGTAGCCATCGCGATTGCGGTTTATCGTATCGCGACATTACTGCTCGCGTTGGTCGAAATCCAATTACTGTTAGCAGAATATAGAATTGGTGGGATCAGGAGGTTAATACGGAACGTCGTGCTGGATCCCAACAGCCTCGTAACACTAGCAGTCGAGATGACAGGCATCTTATCCGCATTGTAACGGATCGTGCAGCCACGTCGCGATCCCTGAGTCAACAGATGGGGACGTTTTCATGACAACAACCATCTGCTTCAACAGTTCGACGACGTTTGCAGCAGCATGTACCATCAGCTCGGAGACCATGGCTGTGGTTACCCTTGACGCTGCATCACAGACAGGAGCGCCTGCGATGGTGTACTCAACGACGAACCTGGGTGCGCGAATGGTAAAACGTCATTTTTTCGGATGAATCCAGGTTATGTTTACAGCATCGTGATGGTCTCATCCGTGTTGGCGACATCGCGGTGAACGCACATTGGAAGCGTGTATTCGTCATCGCCATACTGGCGTATCACACTGCGTGATGGTATGGGGTGCCATTGGTTACACGTCTCGGTCACCTCTTGTTCGCATTGACGGCACTTTGAACAGTGGACGTTACATTTCAGATGTGTTACGACCCGTGGCTCTACCCTTCATTCGATCCCTGCGAAACCCCACATTTCAGCAGGATAATGCACGACTGCATGTTGCAGGTCCTGTACGGGCCTTTCTGGATGCAGAAAATGTTCGACTGCTGCCGTAGCCAGCACACTCTCCAGATCTCTCACCAATTGAAAACGTCTGGTCAATGGTGGCCGAGCAACTGGCTCATCACAATACGCCAGTCACTACTCTTGATGAACTGTGGCATCGTGTTGAAACTGCATGGACAGCTGTACCTTTATACGGCATCCAAACTCTGTTTGACTCAATGCCCAAGCGTATCAATGCCGTTATTACGGCCAGAGGTGGTTGTTCTGGGTACTGATTTCTCAGGATATGCACCCAAATTGCGTGAAAATGTAATCACATGTCAGTTCTAGTATAATATATTTGTCCAATGAATACCCGTTTATCATCTGCATTTCTTCTTGGTGTAGCAATTTTAATGGCCAGTAGTGTAATTTTCGTATTTTTTTCCAGCATCTCCAATTTTACAGATGAATCATTCGATAATCTGTTTCGTCGTATTGGCTTTTTTCTTCTGATTGGATCTCGATCCCCAAGCCTATAAGATTTGTAATTAGATATGAAACATTTTTGTACCCCTCGGTGACTCTTTTCAAAATATACATGTCACTTGTTTGCAAAATATCATTTCCCTAGAAGAAGAAGAAGAAGAGGAGGAGGAGGAGGAGGAGGAGGAGGAGTAGGTGGAGTAGGAGGAGGAAGAAGAGGAAGAGAAAAGGTGGGGGGCGTTCGTCATGTGAGCAGGTCTTGTTATTTGTTGTTTACCGCATGTGCAATAACAAATGGGGCTGGAGAGTCAGTAAGACTGTTTTCGTCGTTCAGAAGTAAGTGCGTTTGTCAAGCAGAACTTTGATTCAATCGCTGGTACCGAATAGGATTTTTCTTCAATGTGAGGCACTGAACCTTGCGATAAGCTGAATAATCAGCATCTCTGGTTCCAAAATCCGTTATCAAGAGCCAGAAAAGCAGTTTTTTGACGACGTATTCGTATGGTAGTGCCATTTAGACACACTGAAAGAGAGAGCGAGACAGCGGACGCATGTCCAGCGATTTCTCTGGATAAATTTCTACAACTGAGAACGTACATACAATAGGCCTTCCTGCCTGAAACATTGTCTGAGAAACAGAATAAAAGTAGTGCCAATCCCTCTATTGCTCCCAATGGTTTTGGGATGTGGCGGTAAAATCTTTTGTGTCGTATTTCTCTTCAGACTTGTTTAAGGATCATCGTTTCGACCCTCTGCTGAAGACCTGCCGTCAAGGCCACCAGTTGAATCCTGCGGTGCCCGCAGAGGGACCGAAACATTGCTCATTGAAGACGTTTTAAGTGTAACATGACGTCGCTCGAGGGCGCAGAAGATTTTGCCATTGATAAAAAATGCCACGAGAACTCGCAATCTTTTTCTAGGAAATAAAATAAAGTGGAAATCGTCTGCGAAATATTCTCATGTGGAAAAGTATTTAGCTCCCTTTCGTCTTAGATTTGGCTAATTGTAACCGAGTTCTTCATTGTGCCCGATGTAAAACAACCTGCCGTGAAAAGTAGGATAGGAAGTAACATCTTGTTAAAAACTTTTTTCTTTAAATAAGTATGTTGTGTTTCCAATTTCCCTTCCACTCCGACCGCCTGTTTCCCTTATCGACTGTTCAGAAGAAAAACTTGGAACCTATAACCGAGTAACGAAGCTGGAAGAGAGAGATAACAGTAGCATTGCTGGTATTTGTTTTTATCGGCCACGGAGTTGTTGACGCAGGCGGACTAATGGGGGCAGTTGCCGTTCTGCGTGTTCGCCACAGTCGCCGCAGAGTCCGGCCCTGGGCGCCGTAGGCCAAAATAAACGAGTTCGCCGGCAGGAGCGGGACGGCCGGCAAATGCCTAGGGCAATTAGTGACGGCTAAATGCGATTACGAGAGCAAATGAACGCGTCGTGCTAACGAGGCGAATTGGAATAATTGCGTTTATAAAGTCTGCGGGACGCGGCCGTTGCTGGCGCAGCACAGCGCAGCGTGGCCTGCGCCGACAGAAGGCAAGAGACAGAAGAGTGCGCAGCGAACCTCGCCGCGCCGTGCTGTGCTGTGCGGGTGCCGTCACTGGCGCCAGTGTGTGTGGCGCCAGCACGCCGCCACGTCCCTGTCGCTGTCCCCGTCCCTACGCGCAACAGGCTGCCGCTCAGCTGCGTGTCGCGGCCGCCAATCTCGCCTCGTAGATCAATAGTCCCGGCGTGGCGCCGCCTCCCTCACGTGCCACCCGACCACTGATTCACGTCTCTGCCGCCAGCACTCTCTGATCAGGTGCCGGGTACAAAAGACTGGGGGGGAGGGGGGGAAGCAGGAGACACAAAAGTTCCGACAATGCGAACTCCGTCGTTAATTGGGTTGTCGGGAACACAGTCGTATGATTAATTAGGACAGAAAGAAATTGCCGGTAGCTAACCTTTTAAGAGTCTGGACTATCAGACCAGTTGTGTGACTGGATTGAAGAGTTCCTAGATAACAGAACGCAGCATGTCATTCTCAATGGAGAGAAGTCTTCCGAAGTAAGAGTGATTTCAGGTGTGCCGCAGGGGAATGTCGGAGGACCGTTGCTTTCACAATACATATAAATGACCTTGTGGATAACATCGGAAGTTCACTGAGGCTTTTTGCGGATGATGCTGTAGTATATCGAGAGGTTGTAACAATGGAAAATTGTACTGAAATGCAGGAGGATCTGCAAAGAATTGACGCATGTTGCAGGGAATGGCAATTGAATCTCATTGTAGACAAGTGTAATGTGCTGCGAATACATAGAAAGAAAGATCCTTTATCATTTAGCTACAATATACCAGTTCAGCAACTGGAAGCAGTTAATTCCATAAATTATCTGGGAGTAGGCATTAGGAGTGAATTAAAATGGAATGACCATATAAAATTAATCGTCGGTAAAGCAGATACTAGACTGAGATTCATTGGAAGAACCCTAAGGAAATGCAATCCGAAAACAAAGGAAGTAGGTTACAGTACGCTTGTTCGCCCACTGCTTGAGTGCTGCTCAGTGGTGTGGGATCCGTACCAGATAGGATTGATAGAAGAGATATAGAAGATCCAACGGAGAGCAGCGCCCTTCGTTACAGGATCATTTAGTAATCTCGAAAGCGTTACGGAGATGATAGATAAACTCCAGTGGAAGACTCTGCAGGAGAGACGCTCAGTAGCTCGGTACGGACTTTTGTTGAACTTTCGAGAACATACCTTCACCGAGGAGTGAAGCAGTATATTGCTCCCTCCTACGTATATCTCGCGAAGAGACCATCAGAATAAAATCAGAGAGATTAGGGCCCACACAGAGGCATACCGACAATCCTCCTTTCCACGAACAATACGAAACTGGAATAGAAGGAAGAACCGACAGGGGTACTCAAAATACCCTCCGCCACACACCGTCAGGTGGCTTGCGGAGTATGGATGTAGATGTAGATATAGAAGAGGGTTCGTCCGCAGCGCCTATGGCTTGTAGCTAATTGGAATAACGAGTTTGACCTCAGCAGGTGTTATAACAATACTACTTAATGCTTCTTCCCCTAGGAGTCAAGATCATCTATTATTGGTAGATAACGTTTTTTGTTATTTATACGTGACAGAATCCAAATTACGGCAGTTACTATTTTGGAAACAAAATAATTTCTCGGAATGTTTTCGTGCTGCTCATTTCCTCGGAAAGCGTTACCGTACGAGAGGCTTTAAATAAGTGATGAAATAATTTTATTTCTGAAAGCAGATTGGGTTTTATTCGGGTTTCCAGCACAGTACATTATTCCACATTCTTTTGGCCAGAAAACCCTATTTTTCAACATACTCTCCGTTTAATGCGACGGTCTTGGACCCCTTACTGGAAGGGCCTGTATGCCCGCATGGTACCACTCCGCCGTTCGACGTTGGAGCCAACGTCTCGCTGCATCAGTAACCTCCCCATAACCCAGGTACTGCTTCTCGCGGAGTGCATCCTTCATCGGGCCACGTACATAGAAGTCGGAAGCTGCTGGATGGGCGCTGCAGGAAGGACACTCCAGTGACGTTTCAACAGCTCCTCTCGCGTGTGCAGACTTGTCGTGGAAAGCGTGAAGTTCGTTTGCATTTTTGTGGCGACGAACACGAACCACCTGGAATGAGAGTGTCCGCGCGTTCCAGCATTGCAAAAGTCACAACTGTGCGGACGGCTAGCACGCCGGAGATTGGACAGCTTTGCACGTCCTTGTTGCGACGATGACAGACGCCTCGCCTAACGACTCACCGTGCTTTTGTTAACTGGCAGGTCTCCGTAGACATTCTGCAAGGCTTATGAATAGTATCTATAGTGCTCTGGTTTTCTGCCGAAAGGAACTCATTGAAAGCTCTTGAAGGCTACATATAGCGTCGCCACCTATCGGAACTTCATGAAACTACAGAGGCTGAAGTGGGAGCATTTGGCCATGTCCCACAACAAATTCCGCATTTAAAGCTGAAATTGTCTGAGAAAAAAATGTGTAGCTTTTCCTATTGAACGCTCCTCGTATTTACTTAGACAGCGATACACTAATCCAGGTTTTGCTTACGAACGAGGAAGAACATTGCTTACTGAACACTTTCAGAAACGTGGTACTTTGACAGAACATTTTGTTTATTTGTAACATTAATAAAATTACTTCACTTTCAAATCACAAGTAATAATACAGAAATCACAATTGAAATTTTAAAAAATGGTACCGTCAAAATGTTGAGGAAAGAAAGCCATGTTATTAATAGTTTTTCGCAGATCTCTGGCTCAGCCTCGGCGGAACACAGTTTGGGAAACACCGTTGTAACTGCAATATGTCGAAATAGAAAGCAGTACAACGATTTTATCAAAAATTGAAACCTGAAGGAGTAGTACAGAAACAAGCAGATATCCATGATGTGGAAGAACAAGAGAGACTTCGTGGGGATCAGCACGTTCCATGACGTTACATTTCAAGAAGTAAATTCAAAGAATGACGTCGAACAGAAGCCAAGTGTTGTCATGGAATTCAACAAAAATATCAAGGCTTCGATAGGAAACCAAATAGCCACGAGTAGACTAAAAAAAGGTTATCAGAAGATTTTTCATTTATTAAAGGTTTCATGTTTCAATGCATATGTTTTGTAGGGGGGGGGGGGGATACGGTGACGGAAAAAGCAGCTTCGAACTCACTATAGCCGGCCGCTGTGGCCAACCGCGCTGCTGCTACGATCGCAGGTTCGAATCCTGCCTCCGGCATGGATGTGTGTGATGGCCTTGGGTTAGTTAGGTTTAAGTAGTTCTAAGTCTAGGGGACTGATGACCTCCGATTTTAAGTCCCATAGTGCTTAGAGCCATTTGAACCATTTTTTGAACTGACGATAATCTCGAGGCAGCAATTGAACATACCCTCTCCAAAAGAAGGGCCGTCAATTGGACGCCAACAAAGAACATTAAAAGTAACTCTTCTTCAAGGTAAACATTTCCGAGAACGTTTGCTTGTTCGTTCGCAGGTTGCTCCTCTTCGTGCAGCACTGTATTTTAAAATATTTCTCACAGATAACGACCTGTAAATATGTGAAAATCTAACTTGATTCTCTTCTCTGACACATTCTATTCCTTCCCAATTTAGTTTACTTTTATTCTATAATCTAAAATAAACAGAGAAATATTTAATGAACGAGCAAAACACGTGACGCGACTGCTCCAGCGAGCTCCAGGGCAAACAAATTACCACCTAAGCTGTTAAACACTGTTCATTTTATTCTACTGTGATCGATTTAGAGGCTTCAGGCTCCATCACCAGATGCAGAAGACGCCCCACAGCTGAGACATATAATAAATCAGTGCAAAACATAATACAATTAAATTACATATTTTGTAGGTTCCAGAAGAGTCATTGCTGTCTTCAAGCCGTGAAATTAGTTAATGATCTTGATGCTCATATGAAGGCAGTACATGGATTAAGTTGTGTATAGATACTAACAAGTGAAATTTATGAAGTGATGTCTAACTTCCGTATTGGTAACAGCCACAGCCAGATGCAATCGCGTGTCCTGTTTCGGAGGAAACCTCTCAGCCTGCAAGATCCGGGCAATTACAAGGGGTGGTAGTTCAGAGCTCCAATATTAGGCGCGTTATGGACATGGCTGTAAAGGGAAAATGCCAATGTGGACTTCGTGTGCATATTGGGTGGAGTCATTCCACACTTGAAAGGGACCTTCAGGATGCCTTCCAGAGCACAGGGTGCAGGCAACTGCAGGTGCTGGCTCACGTCGATACCACTTATGTGTGTCACTTTGGATCGGAAGAGATGCTCGCTGGTTTCGAGCGGCTATCAAAAGTTGTAAAAGACTGCCAGTGTTGCTTCCGAGATTTAAGCAGAGCTCACCATTTTCAGCATAGTCGACAGTACCGACTGCGGACCAATGGCGCAAACCAATTGGATGGTGTGAATCAAACGGTTATGTGACAGATTCTGCTACATGCGCCATAGAGTGGTGGGGTGTCGGGTTCAGCTACATAGGTCAACAGTCCTTTACGCGCAGGAGGCGGTCTAGCCGGTAGCAAGGGCTGCGTGGCGTGGGCGGGTCGGTTTTTTAGGTTAAAAGTTATCGCGGAAACATAAAAAGGGTTTCAGTCTCAAAGGGTGCAGTTTGAACATAAGAAGAACGTAGATCTAGGAACGATCGGTGTAACAGTTGTAATTTGTTGCAGCTATCTTGGGAAAGTACCAGAGCTCCAAGCGCAAATAGAAAGCCCAGATGCTCATATTGTTATTGACACTGAAAGCCGGCTAAGACCGGAGGTGAGTTCAGCCGAAATTTTTGCGAAGGACCTAATTGATAAAGGATAATCTAAAAACAGTTGCCGGTGGCGTGTTTAATCGAAGTGGTTTATCTTGTAGCGAAATTGAAGTAGGTATCTCCTGTGACTTAGTGTGGGTAGAGGACATTCTTGGCAACCGAAATAATAATTGGATCCTTTTACCGACCTCCCAACTCAGGTGATACGTTTATGATAGGTTCAAATAATACTTAAGTCTGTTTCAAACACGTACCCAACTCACATAATTATAGTTGGTGGTGACTTTAATTTATCCTTGATTTGTTGGCGTAAATAAATGTTTAAATCCGGAGGTACGAATAAACAATCATCAGAAATTGTGTTAAACGCGTTCTCTGAAAATTATTTCGAGCAGTTGGTTTCATGAGCCCACTCGAATAGTAAACGGTTGTGAAAATCCACTTGAACTCTGAGTAACAAATCTTCCTGAGCTGATAACTAGCATCAAAATGGATACAAGGAGTAGTGAACACGCGGTTGTCGTATCGAAACTATATACGTAACTCCCAGAACCTCCAAAAATAAACGAAAAATATATCTAATAAAAAATTAGATAAAAGTTCACTTGACGCCTTCTTGAGAGACAATCTCCACTTCTTCCAAATTAACAATATAAGTGTAGCCCCGATGTGACTTGAGTTCATAGAAGTAGTATAGACAGCAATTGAGAGATTTATACCAAATAAATCAACAAACGACACAGCTGATTTCCTTGGTACACAAAACAGGTCAGAACACGTGCAGGAACAACGAAAGAAGTATGCTAAATTTAAATGAAGGTAAAATCCCCAAGATGGTGAATATTTTATAGAAGCTTGAAGTTCAGCGAGGACTTCAATGCGAGGTGCATGTAATAGTTTCCACAACCTGGCAGAAAATCCAAAGATTTTGTGATCGTATGTGAAGTAATTTAGCGGCAGCACACAATCAATGCCTTCTCTGCGCGATAGCAATGGAAATACTATCGGTGACAGAATTGCTAAAGCAGAGTTACTAAACACAGTCTTCCGAAATTCCTTCGCCAAAGAAGATGAAGTACATATTCCAGAATTCGAATCAAGAACAGTCGCAAACATGAGTGAGTTAGAAGTAGATATCCTCAGAGTAGTGAAGCGACATAAATCTCTTAATAAAAGGTAGTCTTCCTGTACAGATTATATACCAATTAGGTTCTTTCCAGAATATACTGATGCAATAGCTCCACACTTAATAGTCACATCCAACCGCTCGCTCGACGGAAGATCCGTACCCATAGAGTGGAAAATTACACAGGTCACACTAACATTAAATAAAGGCAATAGGAGTAACGTACTAAATTATAGGCCCACATTATTAACGTCGATATGCAGCAGGACTTGTGAACATGGATTTAGAAAACGACGTTCTTGTGAAACACAACTAGCTCTTTACTTGCACGAAGTGTTGAGTGTTATCGACAAGAGATTTCACATTGATTCTGTATTTCTAGATTTCCAGAAGGCTATGGACACTATACCTCACAAACGGCTTATAATCAAATTGCATGCTTATGGAATATCGTCTCCGTTATGCGACTGAGTTCATGATTTCATATCAAAGAGGTCACAGTTCGTAGTTATTGATAGAAAGTTATCGAGTAAAACATTAGTGATTTCTGGCGTTCCACAAGACAGTTTTACAGCCCCTCTGCTATTCCTTTTCTTTATAAACGATTTAGAGGCCGGCCGGTTTGGCCGAGTGGTTCTAGGCGTTTCTGGAACCGCGCGACCGCTACGGTTGCAGGTTCGAATCCTGCCTCGGGCATGGATGTGTGTGATGTCCTTGGGTTAGTTAGGTTGAAGTAGCTCTAAGTTCTCGGCTACTGAAGACCTCAGATGTTAAGTCCCATAGTGCTCAGAGCCATTTGAGTTTTGATTTAGAAGACAATCTGGGCAGCCGTCTTAGGTTGTTTGCGTTGTCGTTAACTGTCTAGTAAATTCATCAACACAAATTGCAAAAGAATGCATAAAAGATATCTGCGTGGTGTGAAAACTGGAAATTGATCCTAAAAAATGAAAAGTGTGAGGTTAGCCGCATGAGTGCTAAAAGGAATCTGTTAAACTGGACGATAAATCAGTCAAGTCTGAAGGCCATAAATTCTGTTAAAGAGCCAGGAATTACAACTTAAATTGGAAAGGACACACAGGAAATGTTATGGGGAAGGCGAACCAGCGACAGCTTTTTATTAGCAGAACACTTAGAAGACGCAGCAGATCTACTAAAGAGAATGTCTACTCTACGCTTGTCCGACGTCTTTTGGAGTACTGCTGGGTTAACGGAGTACACCGAGAAAGTTCAAAGGAGGGCTGCACGTTTTGTATTATCAAGAAATAGGAGAGAGTGTGACACTGACGTGATACAGGATTTGGGGTGGACATCATTGAAACAAAGGCGTTTGTCGTTGCGGGTGGATCTTCTCACGATCAGTCACTAACTTTCTCCTCCGAATGCGGAAATTTTTTGTTCGCACCGACCTACAAAGGGAGAAACGATCATCATCATAAAATAGGGGAAGTCAGAGCTCGCATGAAGAGATATAGGTGTTCGTTTCTTCCGGGTGCCGTTCGAGAGTTGAGTAATAGAGAAATTGTGAAGGTGTTTAGACGAGCATCTGCCAAGCACTTAAGTGTGATTTGCAGAGTATCCACATAAATGTACATTAACCTATTGATATTGGCAAGGCGTTTGTGCCTTAATAAAAAATCCCGTTTTATCTTCTAGCCCCAAACATATACATATTCATCTGTGCGCCGAAAGCCATCATACGGTGTGCGGGAGAGGGTACTTCTGATAGCATCATCATTTTCCCCCTCCTCTACTCCATTCACGAATGGTGCGTCGGAAGAACAAATGTTTATAAACTCCCGTATGAATCCTGACTGGTTTCTGTGGCTTTCCGGTCGTGCTCATTTCGCGAGACATGCTTGGCAGGACGCAATATGTTTCCTTACTCTTCTTCGAAGGTGCGCTCTCGAAATTTCAGCAGTAAACCTCTCCGTGACACAGAACGATTCTCTTGTGGCGACCGCCACCGAGATTTTTGAGCGTCGTCATTACACTCTCTCGCCAACTAAACGATCCCGTGATGAAACGTGTCGCTCTTTGTCGAATCTTCCCTAACTTCTATAATAATCGTACTTTGCGAGGATCCCAGACTGGTAAACAGTGCTCAAGAATTAGTTAAGCAAGTGTTTGTAAGCCACTTCTTTCAAGGAAGATTTAAGTTTCGTAAATGTTCCTCCAAAAAGCTTCAGAATGTCATCTATTTTTCCTACAATTAACTCAGTGTGGTCATTTCACTTAGGGATCTCCGGGGAGTTATTCGTAGATATTTTGCGATTTTTACTATTTCCAGTAGTGTTTCACCAATAACGTAATCGAAGAGTTACAGTGTCAAAAACGCAGAACTACTGGGGTAATTGCCGGCTGCGGTGGCCGTGCGGTTCTAGGCACTTCAGTCCGGAACCGCGTGACTGCTACGGTCGCAGGTTCGAATCCTGCGTCGGGCATGGATGTGTGTGATGTCCTTAGGTTAGTTAGGTTTAAGTAGTTCTAAGTTCTAGGGGACTGATGACCTCAGATGTTGAGTCACATAGTGCTCAGAGCCATTTGAACCATTTTTACTGGGGTAATTATTATAAAAGAATTTATCATTCTGTAATAAAAGGAACAAAAACTTACCTGTCACTCAGTTTAAACTTATAAGTTACCATTGGGAACCATCTGCTACTAAAATGTTGAAGATACCTATAAACCGCAGATAACCATATTTACCTTATGCCATTACATCACATCAGCAGGACACATCCGTGCCGGGATGAAACGTGCTATCATGCACAGTACGTGATCTCAAACGTTACAGGCTAAAATTAGATGTTCTCCTGGGAGGTCATGTGTAGGATGTATAAATTAGTTACTAAAAATATCATTGATACGCCCTGCTAAACCCGCAGGATAGGACAGGTGTGGAAAGGAGCCAAAATAAGCGGCTGTCAGTTTCACTCTAACATAAAATCTTTTATTTCATCAAACATTACAAAAGCCAAGAAAAATTAAAAAAAAACACAGCTTGTAACTTAATTAGCAGCTGCAGCTGAAATCGAAACTTGATCTCAGGAACAGTTTTCTATAAACGCATTTTTGCGTGTGTCTCCCAAATGCATGAAGTGAAGAATCGCACAGTCATAAAGTTATTCGTTTTGCTGATTAACAGCCGAATTTGAACAAAAGTTGGTGAAAGTTAGTAATGCACTTATCATTTCTTTCAACAGCTAAAAACTGACAGTACACATTAATACTGGTCATTCTTCCCTGGCTTTTCCACAGTCGAGGGTTCGGTTTTATACACTGTTGTGCAGCAGACATATGCTCGCTTTCAGAAATTTCATATTCTGTTGCATGCCAGTATATGATGCCAGGAGATTTCTCCCGTTGAGGAAAACTCTATTCGCTTGCGTTAAGTCGAAGCAGACTGCGTTCTTGAGAAAAAACTGAAAGTAAGCTATAACATCTGGCCAGGCTAAAGAATTTTTCTCGTGGTTTATCGAAAGGACGACTTGAAGTCAGCTCGCTTGTATAATGTGTACTGTGCCTGTACGAATTCTTAGGTGACAATTTTTATGAGAACTACGCACAAGTTCACTTAAACTTTGAAACGAGGCTAGCCAGTGTTTCGCGGAGCCGTCAGCGCTCTGTTTGCCGGAGTCTGTACCCAAGGCAGGCTGACCGCGAAGCTCGCGTACAGCGTGGGTTGCATAACGCAGGCTTTGGTGGCGCTCTAGCATCGTGGAGGTTTCCGCGCCTGGATTGCCACTGGCTTCCCCGCTGAACACGATAAATCCGAGGTCCCGTGCATCGAGATCTCGGATTATAGCTCGGTATTCCTAAAAGATAATGTACGTGCCCCAAGGAAACTGAAGGATGTATTCACTGATGTCTGTAACGATTTCAGTACTTGTTGTTATTCGATCAGAAGTGGGTCGCAGGCGGAACAATCTCATTGATGAATCATACAGCAAATCAGTACATCTATTTTTCGTTATTTGCCCTCCAGCCTTCTGCTTCGTCGCTCTCTTGTTCCGTTTCTCTTTATTCCCAACCGCATATTCCCCAACAAGACCTTTGCTTTTTCTCCGCCTTCATATTTTGCCTCTAATGTCAGTCAAGCCACTGCTAAATGTTGTAGCTGCAAATTAGTCGTTTAAGAAGTTGACTTTTAGTGTAGGTAGTTGTTTTTCCTCTGTCGCGTCACGTACTGCAGGGAGTTTTTCTCTGCATATTAGAGTCCCACTCGCCAAAAGTTAATCTTTCTTCTTAAGTACTATCTAAAATCAGAAGATACAAAGGAAGGAAAAAAGTAGGTTTTCCCTGGTTTTGGAGCAATAGCGCAACTATATTTCGTAAATAGTGACGACAAAACAGAACAGGCGCTCCGCATAAGGTATTTTACCTCCACTATCATCAGTTGAAAGTCCTAGTGAGACCACCTGTTGAAAATTCTTGAGAAAACAAAACTGAGCACCAGACCAACACTACATCCAAGATGTAGGCATGGAAGATTACTCAGTTCACAGATTCACTCGATGAGATTCCTCACAGCTTAAACACTGTTGCTGAAAAGTGAGTTCCGCTTTTGAAATTACTTTTTTATTGAATTTATAAAGCTGGGGATGCTTAGTTATGAACGGATTCGATGAAGATTTTTATTTTATAGCTGCGTCTTTGAAATCCCAAAAAGTAAACTACAACCTTACTTACTGCTGACATACTTTCTCATTTGTTTGCGAATAGAATAGGGACTCCGTGATCTGGGAATGTTAACCTTACAGCTGCGGTTGTTCATCTCCCACTAATGAATTTAAAGACTCTGGAGCAACTCGTAAAATGCCCAAGAAAACTTTTTCATCAGAGAAACAGAGTCCAAACGACTTATTTCCCGATTTCAATGTTTGATATTGCACACACTTTGCGACCATACCACCAATATCAACGAATGTTGCATAACTGGTTTCAGGAATATTGCTACGAGTATATTGACCTATCGTAGACATTAATCTGCCATTCGTTGGATTGGATAATATCAAATGAAGCAGACATCATACTAAGAAAATGATAAAGTCGATCAAAACGTGGGGAAATTCAACGTTTCTCCTCCGTCTTCGTTCACCCGATGTGTGCTGAAGTTCAAAACCACTAACGAAAAGACAACAATAATCTTCATATCTCTATTCGTCAATATCGTAATAAAATGACATACATCGCCGTATATTGTTTTTATATGTTAATCAAACTTACGATCTCGTTTATTTCAAGTTGAAATAAGTGCAACTACTCTTTACGATGAAGTTCCTGTAAATTATAAAAGTTTCATTAAAACTCCATTAGTGGTTTTCATGAAAACAGAAACTTACAGTAACAGGCGAACTGAAACCACTGATATTGCAGAAAACTCAGTTGGCACATTTTGTTGTACTATTTGAAGCCTTAACGTATTCTTTGTTAATATTTTTAATTATCAGGTGCGCTAGTTTTTCATTTTCACTTTTTGGAGAGACTGCCATTGTTTTTGTTTCGTTTTTTAGCAACCCGTCAATAAAGAGCTCATCAAAAAGCAGCAACAGCTCAATTGAAATATTACAAGTTCATCGTTGACAGCTAAGAAATAAAGTATCTGCGGAGACAAGTAATGTCTGGTGCTGTACAAGTTACACCCAGTTCTGTGCAAGTGTTAACACATTATTTGAATGCATAGCCCCGACGTCTTTTACGTTGAAAACCAGAATCTGTCGCTACCAAGTCCTACCGTCCTTGGTGAAGTAATCTCAGTTACATTACACCTAATTTGTGTCATTAATGTTCATTGCACACAATGATGTAGACTTTGGAATTCATTCTAGTCTTAGTCATTTAACAGTTAATTTGGGTAATATAAGGATGTTTAATCTCCTAAAAATTCTTGGAATAACCCGTCAGATCTTGATAAATCAGCATAGCGCAAAGATTAGTGCACGGCTTTTAATGTAGAGTAATTTAATGTTGTGCACTTTACTTAAAGAAAAATGGTATTGACGAATGATAACTAAAATCAGCAATGTCATTTTAGAATAAAGTGAGTAGAAACAAGATGTAAGAGGGTTACATTAGTTCCTTTGTACATAAAAAGATTTTCTACAGAATACTTTGACGGTCTATGCTGGAACACTGTTTAGTTGTGTGACGCTGTGATCATATTGGACCAACAGTGGGAATGAAAGGGAAGAGAACCGTAACGGGTTTCTTTGATTTTCCGAAGGCGTAACAGAAATCCTGAAATATCGTAGCTGGCAGGCACTCGAAGAGTGCAACACAGAAGTGCGACTGCAGAATTCTTGACTGTAACTGCGAACGCATGAGGCACTAGTGAGTGGTAAGAGTAGTGCCGAGTTACGAGGGGAAGGCGGCAGTAAGTTATGTAGAGAACTACCGAGGAGTAATTTACGGGTTGGACTGCAGCTGTGGCCCCGGCTCGTCCTATCCGCCACACTTGGCTCCCCGCGCCGAAGGCAGCTGCGGCCGCATCGCGTCTTAGGAGCACTCTGCGCCTCCTTAATAGAGCCTGACCGCTCAATCAAATCACGCTGCCGAATGGAGCAGTTACTGTTCTAATCACGGCGCGCGCGCAGTGCTGGACGATAGTCAGGAAAACATTCTCTGAGGCACGCAGCTACCAAGCTCTCAGCAAAGAATGAGATTCAGTCTGAAAATAATGGATCCGCTCTATGAGCCAGTATCTCGTTCATCATTCACATTCGATGATTTTCATGTTCTGATACTGTCTTCATTTTCTTCATTAAACACCTAAAAACAGTGTGATTAATATATTCCACGTCTCAGTATTTACAGTTCAGGCTGTCTGTTCTGTGCAAAGGACGTCCGCGTTCGCATGCAAAACCTGAAGATCCTCCGCACTATAGAAAGTTCTCGGGCAAAACAAATTGGGGATTCGGAAGAACCCTGTAAGTACAGATTAATAGTGTTTTTTTCAAGTCTGCAGTCTTTAGACTTGTTGGAGACTGTTCTCCATCCTACACTGATTTTTTCATCTCTGTATAACTACCACTTTCAATGTCCTCCCTAATGTGTTTGGCATGAAATGATTCTCCCATTCTCCCCATCTACTGCCGCACACAGTTGCAGTTCTCCCACTAACCTATCACTTTTTCCGGCAAGTATTTTCCATAGACTTCTATCCTCACCTGATCTTTTTGGTACAACTTCATTTCCTACTTTATCAGTCTACTTTATTTTTATAATTCTTCGGTAACACCACATATCAAATGCCTTTTCTTTTTTAAATTCCGTATTTCTGATGGTCCCTGTTTCACTTCCATACTATTTTCTGCTCAAGACTTTCACTTTCAGGAACGATTTCGTCAATTTCACATCGATATCTCATACCGATAGAGCTATTTCATAGAAGACAGCTTTTTTCACTAGTGCCAGCCTACTCCTTATATCTCCCTTCTCTGGGCTATGCTATATTATCCTGCTTTCTAGATCAGACAAATTTTTTCACTTCTTTTATTACTGTGTAGGTCGTTAATCTCATTCGTGCTATCTTTTCTCACCCTCACTCTAAAGCGACTTTTAATGAAACTATGTTATCCATTTCTTTCAAATCATTTTCAAGTCTTCATTCGATCCCAAAAGAAAGACGATATCTGTTCCCTTAAATTTTATTTCTCTTTCAAATTTTTACGTTCTTCCACCTTTATCAGTACAACTTGTGTTTCTTAGATATTATAACGAACATAATTTGTCAGCCTGTGTGCTTTAGCACCAATCTACCAACGACTCTCAACATTCTGTTGGACATTATACTGTCTAGTACTGGGTCCATACAACCTGTAACGATATTAAAATTTTTCTTCAGTCTGCCACCATTATTAAGGACATTGTTTCGGTGGTACCGTATCACTTCCTGAACCAAATTCATCTTCCTCCACAAGGTCTTCACTTTTTATTTTTAAATTTATGTTTATTATTACAGTCAGCGAGACTTGTCACACACATATTCCCATAATTTTTACATATACTTCTACATACCTTCGTTGGTACAGTGATACAACGTTTTTCTGGAAATCTGATGGTAGTCACCCGTTTCATAGATTTTTTTTATACACATAAATTCGTAACAAAACTTTTTGACTTACTTAGAGTGGTCACAACAACACTGTTTGACTTACTTAAAGAGTAGTCAATGCAGACATCTCAAGACGCTAGCAACAAATTTAAATCGTAGCAGTAACAAATTTGAATGCCTTCATATGACTGGCATGTAGGGAGCTGTCGTTTCTTCTTCTTCTTCTTCTTCTTCTTCCTCTTCCTCCTCCTCCTCCTCCTCCTCCTCCTCCTCCTCCTCCTCTTCCTCACCATTCTTTCGATTGTCTGGCAGCTCTCCACCTGGACCTATCAGAAAATAATTTCTTCATTTTTGCATAATTAAAGACACCTGCATTATGCATAACGTTTCTTAAAAATGACAATCGCGATCTTCCTCGAATTCTTTGGGTTGTGGTTTTATCTGTCCACTTTAACAGGCGTCTCTAGCACCATACCTTAAATGTTTCAAGCCATTTCATTTAATTTTTGCCTGTTATCCATGTTTCACAGCCATGCAGTGCTACGTCCAAACGCAGCTCTGAACGACGTTTTTCCTCACTTTAATATTTATGTTGTTTGAACATAGCTCTTTTCTTTATGAACGTTGCTTTCGCTTCTGCAATACTTTGTCTTCTGTCTTATTCTGCTTTTATCTTCAGTTACATTACCCCCTGTTTATATGGTTTTCGGAGGACATGATTATTTTTGTCTTTTTTTATTTTTCATGTTTTCCTCTTCTCTTACTACTGTATCCATAACGTCTGAGAGTCTTTGGTGACTTCTTTCATGAAGAGCTATTGCACCTAAGGCATCCGCGAAACTAGTAATCGTACTCTTCCTCTGTTTATTCTGGTGCCTGTACAGTACTCTTAACACTATTTACTGCGTGTTCTTTGCAGATATTGATTAGATGTGATGATAGATTGCACCATTGTCTAACGCTGTTTTAGTTTCTTTGTGTGTTTCTTATCTTTACTATTGCTGGTTGTTTTTGTATTTTTCCGTAATTGTCTTTGATCTCTAAACTTTAATCATCTTCAGAATTCCCAGTAGTTTGTTGAATACTTGTCTATGAAAATTGTATAAATTTTCATGTTGATGTTAAAGCTTTCTTCAGTTGTACTGTGAAGGCGTAGGATAGCTGCTCTTGTGCTTCTGCATTCTCAGAACCCAAATTGGCCTTTAGCTCAATTGGCTTCAGTTTTGTTCTTGAATAGTCTGTGTATTGTTCTTGTTAATATTTTCGAACCGCGAGTTAGAATGCTGGAGGTCCTGTGATTTTCACATGTGGCTGCTATGTTATGCTTTGGAATCGTTGTCATCACGCTTTTCTTAAAGTCTTCTGGAAAAACACCAGTTTCATATGTATTTTATATCCGGAAAATTTAGTATCAAAGAGACACATCATAGATACAGATGATTTACTGCAGTGAGATGATTTACGTGGCGGCTTCTCCTTGCTTTTTAGCTGTAGTCAGTAGGGAAGTGTTGCTACCGAATCGTAGGCTAGTTTTCTGAGGTCCGCCCCGAGTATTTAAATTCCTGAGGCGCGTGAATGATTTCAGCGTCAATACCTTTTTAAATTTTTGGAATCGTGAGCATAATTGCTTTCTAAAAATCACCGTGTGTTTTTGTAATTTAGTGTTACCTTTTTCCACTGTAGATGTTCCGCACGATAGACTCCTATTTGAACAGTGCAGCTCTTAGACCAAGGAACACCTGAACAGCAAACGCCTGAAGCTCGCAGCTGCTGACACCTGATGTAAACTTGTGAACAGGTAGCCGGTGTCCCTTGCCGGACGAGGCGAACTGTGAGGACGAATATATTTCCGCCCCTCGTCGAATTTGAAGTAAGAAAACACAGAGGACAAGCTCATTTGGACAGGGATTGGCTTGTTTGATCGAACTACTGAAGGATTTTTCCGCTGGAGACCTAAAACTAGACAACTTATCAAGTCAAACTCCAGTGTCTTGACTGCTGCACTGCTTGCCATCTATAAAACATCTTTAAACGTCTGATCACAAATGAGTTACTGTGTTAAATATTTGACTTATAAAATGTAGGCGAGAAAAAATTTTGTAAATGTTTGAAATTATGTGTAAAGTTTTTTGTAAGTCGCAAAGTCCTCTCATACTCAATACTGGACGAATAAAGTTCGGATATTTGAGCGCGATCGTTTACGCTGTCACAAGGTGAACATACAGTTTATGATTTTAGTATTCGTCTGAGGGTGTTAAAAGTTTAACATAAGATTAAACCTCTTAATAACTGGAATGTGAAAGCATTTTACATTTTTAAACTCGGTTAAAAATTACGTGAAAGAGTGAAAATAAAGTTTTTGTTGCTTGTGAAAGCCTTCAACTGGTACCGGATTCTGAGATAGTGGTTTAGTAACGTGGATACTTGACAGATTCGTGTGCGTGAAACAGAATTTTTTTTTCATTCGTCGGTTTCCTAATGGCTTGATGCAACCCGTCCAGATTTTTCTCCTCTGCAGACGTTTTTGTCTCAGATCAGCTTTTACATCCAACTATTACAGTGATTAGTGTTATGTAGTTATGTCTTCCACGTGTGAATTGTACGCTTCCCTCTAGTACCACGAAACGCCCTCTCCTTATGAATTAACACATGTTGAATCAAATTATCCTTTCTTCAAGTCTGTGTTTTCCACACATTCTTATTCTTTTCGAACCTGCGAAGTGTCATAGAGCTGTAAAAGTAGTCACCGCTTGCGCCATAAATAGTTTGGGTTATTTCAGTATTAAATTTATTTATTTCGCTATAAGAAGCGCATACACCACGTTTGTTCCAGTTTTTATTGTATATTACTCTTAAGAGATGCCTTGTTACACTATTTTTGAGTGTTAATTTTTTAAATATAAATTGTTATTTTTGTCTACATAAAATACTTATTGGTAATCACAGAACGTAGGTGCTGATAGTCGTGAATATTACCGACCAATGAGGTGTTGCAAAATACTGACACGAGTTCGTGGCAATAGAAAGAAAAGGCTGCTATAAATTGATCTCGGTTAGAGCAGTTTAACTTTCGGAGAAATGAAGACAACAGGAGGCAATACTGACTTTGCGATGTACCTTCAGAGATAGGTTAAAGAAAGGTAAATCTACCTTCATAGGATTTGTATATTTAGAAGCAGCTTTTCGCAATGCGACTGTACAAATTAAAATTCTAAATGTAGCTGGAATAAAATGGATAGTGTCTTAAAATATCAATAAAAGTAAAAGAAAGATAATGCAATTTACTCGGATTACATCGGTCGATACTAACAGAAGTACAATGGAAAATGGGAAAGTAAAAACAGTAGATCAGTTTTGCTATTTGGATCTAAAAATGACACTCCGGGGAAGATGCGTTACACCGCTGTCGTCATAGTGAACCGATGTGAAAACGTTTGCAGCAAGGGCTGTTATAGCGCGTAAAATCACATAATGGCGTCACAGACGAGTGAAGAAACACAAATTCCACGTGTGCCTGCACGTGTGTGTCATCAGACTCTGGAGTTGATCGGGCCGACGACAAGCGCCAGATATAACGTGTGCCGAGCAAAGCGGAGAAGAGGAGGAGGCCGCCATTGTTTGCTGCCGCGTCAGCAGCGCGCCTGCCTATTCGAGTGCGGCGGCCGCCTCCTACTCCTCCTCCTCCTCCTCCTCCTCCTCCGCCTCCGCGAATATCATTAGGCCAGGGCGGCCTGCGGGTGTGCAGTGCCGCGCCGCGCTCTGACGCAAGCACAAGCACGCCCGCGTCACCATGGAGACGTAGCCCTCCCCACCACCCCCTGCCCGCCACCTGCTAATTTATTCAGGTCTCTAAACAATCCCCGTCTAGCAATTGACCCACAACTCATGCGTGTACGTGCTGTAAGTGGGGAGGTGTTCCTCGCGTAGGTCTTGTGATCTCTGTTTTCATCTTTGGTTTTGGTACGTATCCTGGAGTAACTGGCGCCGAGGGCAAGAGAAGTTAATATAAATTTTCATAGCTGTAGCTTTAAAATGATTTAGTACTTTAATAATTATTTATTATCCAAAAACTTTGAATAACTATTTTACCCACTTAGTGGCTGAATTACCAAAAATGCTGAAACACACTTTCTTTTTATTTTCTGAATGAGAAACCAAACAGCAGTTTTCGTAGTTCTAGCTTAAAAATTTCGTTAATAGCGACATACTTTCAAAAGGCCTTTCAGCTCCCTATTTCATCCCCTTGGGGGTTGAATTTCAAAAGAAAGTGAAATAAATATTTTGTTTCGTTCCTAACAGAGAAGGCAAATACAAATTTTCATAGTTTGGTTCAAATGGCTGTGAGCACTATGTGACTTAACATCTCAGGTCATCAGTCCCCTAGAACTTAGAACTAGTTAAACCTAACTAACCTAAGTACATCAGACACATCCATGCCCGAGGCAGGATTCGAACCTGCGACCTTAGCGGTCGCGCGATTCCAGACATAAGCGCCTAGAACCGCTCTGCCAAAACCGGCCGCCCAAATTTTCGTAGATTTAGCTTAAAAAATGCTTGCATAATTAAATCTTTCCATAAAACTTTAATCCCCTATTTCAATCCCATAGTTGTTGAATTTCCAAAACCAGTAACGTACGTGTTTTTTTTTATTTCTAACCGAGAAGCCAAATTGAGATTTAATTTTCACAGATATGGCTTTAAAAATGCTTTCATGGTGAAATACTTGATAAAACAATTTAATCGCCTACTTCGCCACCTTACGGGATGAAGTCCCAAAAACGCCCACACACACATTTTTTAATTTGTAACCGAGAAGTCAAATACCAATTTTCATAGATGTAGCTTTAAAAATGCTTTAACATTTCTTTAACAATAATTCAAACTAAGAAAACTTTCTCCCACTATTTCACCCCTGTAGGAGTCAAATTTGATTTCTGACTGAGAAACCGAATAACGATTTTTGTAGGCCTAGCTTCAAAATTGCCTTAATAGCGACATTTTCAAATAAACCTTTCATCTCCAATTTCGTACCCTTAGGGATGGAATTTCGAAAAATTCGTTCTTAAATGACGCCTAAGGTATAAGATCAACCCCCTCAGTAAATTTCAAATTTCTTTCCTCAGTAGTTTGGGATGTGCGATGATGACTGACTGAGTGAGTGAGTGAGTCAGCCCGTCAGTCGGAACATTGAATTATGCTGTGCTGGGGTGGATGGTGTACGTGGGAGCACGTACCATGACAGCAGTGGAAGTTTTCTGCAGTAACGGGCTCTTTTCCTACCCTGAAAACGAAGATGCAAAAAAGTTGAAACTGTTCACGGAATCTCGTTTCAATTCCAGAAATACAGCGGCTTCGATGTCAGCAACAGATTACGGCCAGTACCCATTAGTCTGCTGGAAGTATGAGCGCGCCGTTACGTGCGGCGCAGTAATTTGTGGGGAGCTTAATAGCGGGTCGTGTTGCGTGTCGCGCGGGGCCGTTGCCTGCTCAGTGCCGTGACGGCGACCTGTTGAATATTCCTATTTGCATTCCTTTTATTAGCTGGAGTTATTGTGCAGATCAACAGGTACACAGTAAAGCGTGAAATAGAATGCAACCCCAATAAGTGCGTCCATCAGCGGAGTCTGTCAACAGTCCTAACCAGTTACAGAATGTCAGGTCACTTTCAAAATCAGTAATATACTCCTAGCGCAAACTTCGTGTCCAATTGAACACGGGGAATGTGAGGTACTGCCGGACATCTATTTTGTGGCTCAAATGGCTCTAAGTACTATGGGACGTAACATCTGAGGCCATCAGTCCCCTAGACTTCGAAGTACTTAAGCCTAACTAACCTAAGGACATCACACACATCCATGCCCGAGGCAGGATACGAACCTGCGACCGTAGAAGTAGCGCAGTTCCGGACTGAAGCGCCTAGAACTGCTCGGCCACAGTGGCCGGTAACCATTTTGTCTTGGGACTTCAGATATATGATTAGTTTTTGGAACTCTATAGTTTTCTGTACATCCACATTCCAATAGATCATGGAACTCAATCTGCTGCTATATCTTTATTTAGTAGGTTTTATAGCTTCAGATGTAACTGTACGGCTTATTTTATTTGTAGTCGATTTCGGTGTTACATCACGCCTTCTTGAGAACCCTCTACGATATCCTTTATCCACATGAGCCCCTGGTATTCTGTCAGCCGAGTAAAAACCTCGTCGTGAGTAACGTTCCGATAGCTTCCCTAATCGCCATCTTTGCCATAAGATGACAAGTAGGGCATTTGTCGAATCGTTGTTTCCAAAAGCCACAGTTAGTTGGGTGACAAACCTCGAGGTTTTTATGACTTATTTAATGATACTGGCAATTTTCAGCAACAGTGCATTGAAATTCGAAAATAGGCGTGGGCATATAAATCAGATTTTGTTGCAGTTACTTGAGGATTGGTCTTTTATTGATATTTTTAACGCTCGAGTGTGATTTTGTGTTTCACTTTGTCACTTTAACTGACACCTAAACTTCCAGATGTCAGACACTCAGAACGGTACCAAATGTTGTGTGCCGATAGAGAATCACTCAAAACACGGATTTGGTTCGTGCTGTATGCTGTCGTCCAGAAGAACATGTGTAAATGGTAATTAAAAGTAAAACGGATTATAGGAAAATCGTATATGTGAGGAGCTGGCATGGAGATTTCTGGTAGGTGAGTTGGTAGTGTCCGAGGTCGTTTCCCGAGTTGGAAATCCATTGATAACGGATTTTTTAAAACAATTTATGGTTGAAATTGTTGTATGGGAGAGCATTTTTCTGACATCTAGATGGACGCTTCGGAGTTTGTAGCACTGTTCTTTTGGCAGTCTGCTTTTGCTTCATTAGTTGAAAGTAGCGAACCTTTAGAGTTCATTTTTGTACATATGTGTGGTATTATCTATACAAATGTACGCTATAGGTTTGCTGCTTTCAACTAATGAAGCGAAAGCAGACTGCTAAAAGCACAGTGCTAGAAACTTCGAAACGTCCTTTTATATGTCAGAAAAATATTCTACCACATAACAATTTCACGGGTAAACTGTTAAAAAAAATTCGCCACCAATGGGCTTCGTTCTCGAGACCTTTGGTGCAACGTCCTAACACTCTGCCAGAAATTCCATGCCAGATCCTCATAGATACGCTTTTCCTGTACTCCGTAGTTATGGTGTTACTTTTAATTACCATTTACACATGTTCTACTGGACGACAGCGCACAGCATGAGCTAAATCAGTGTTTTGGTTGATACTCTATCGACACACAACTTTTGGTACCGATCTGAGTGTCTGAAATCTGAGATCTGGAGATTTGGGTGTCAGCGACGTGCTACCATACTAATGACCCACCGGAACGGTTTATTCGTGTGATGCCTGCAGTAGTCTACATGAAGTGTTTTAGAAACAAAACCTCAAACAGAACACTTTCGAAATATTTGCCATCGCAGAAATTTGGTGACCAGCCACAGAATGCTACTTACACTACTGGCTATTAAAATTGCTACACCAAGAAGAAATGCAGATGATAAACGGGTATTCATTGGACAAATATATTATACTAGAACTGACATGTGATTACATTTTCACGCAAGTTGGGTGCATAGATCCTGAGAAATCAGTACCCGTAATAACGGCCTTGATACTCCTGGACATTGAGTCAAACAGAGCTTGGATGGCGTGTACACGTACAGCTGCCCATGCAGCTTCAACACGATACCACAGTTCATCAAGAGTGGTGTCTAGCGTATTGTGACGAGCTAGTTGCTCGGCCACCATTGACCAGACGTTTCCAATTGGTGAGAGATCTGGAGAATAAGCTGGCAGGGGCAGCAGTGGGACATTTTCTGTATCCATAAAGGCCCGTATACGACCTTCAACATGCGGTCGTGCATTATTCTGCTGAAATGTAGGGTTTCGCAGGGATCGAATGAAGGGTAGAGCCACGGGTCGTAACACATCTGAAATGTAACGTCCACTGTTTAAAGTGCCGTCAATGCGAACAAGATGTGACCGAGACGTGTAACCAGTGGCACCCCATACCATCACGCCGGGTGATGCGCCAGTATGGCGATGACGAATACGCGCCTCCAATGTGCGTTCGCCGCGATGTCGCCAAACACGGATGCGACCATCATGATGCTGTAAACAGAACCTGAATTCATCCGAAAAAATGACGTTTTGCCATTCGTGCACCCAGGTTCGTCGTTGAGTACACTATCGCAGGCGTTCCTGTCTGTGATGCAGTGTCAAGGGTAACCGCAGCCATGTTCTCCGAGCTGATAGGCCATGCTGCTGCAAACGCCGTCGAACTCTTCGTGCAAGTGGTTGTCGTCTTGCAAACGTCCCCATCTGTTGGCTCAGGGATCGAGACGTGGCTGCACGATCCGTTATGGCCATGCGGATAAGATGCCAGTCATCTCGACTGATAGTGATACGAGGCCGTTGGGATCCAGCACGACGTTCCGTATTACCCTCCTGGACCCAACGATTCCATGTTCTGCTAACAGTCATTGGATCTCGACCAACGCGAGCAGAAATGTCGTGATACGATAAACCGCAATCGCGATAGGCTACAATCCGACCTTTATCAAAGTCTGAAACGTGATGGTACACATTTCTCCTCCTTACATGAGGCATCACAACAACGTTTCACCAGGCAACGTCGGTCAACTGCTGTTCGTGTATGAGAAATCGGTTAGAAACTTTCCTCATGTCAGCACGTTGTAGGTGCCGCCATCGGCGCCAATCTTGTGTGAACGCTCTGAAAAGTTAATCATTTGCATAGAACAGCATCTTCTTGCTGTCGGTTAAATTTCGCGTCTGTAGCACGTCATCTTCATGGTGTAGCAATTTTAATAGCCAGTAGTGTAAAAACTGCTTAGGGCACAAATTGTGCAACAGTGTAATAATAAACTAAAGATGAACAGCTGAAAGCAGCACGGAGTAACTTCACAGCTTGGGTTTGATCGCCATTACCACAGACTTACCCAAACTCGACTGCAGCAGGTTTTCGCCTCGATAATGTTCTGTACCCCCGTAAACAGGAGCAAAATGGTATTACAAGGGCGCGCTATTATAATCGCAGAGGAATTTTTTATAGCTTCCGTAGGGTGCTTTCCGGATGCTGTATAATGGACAGGGACCGGGAGGCAGGTGTTCAGACGCATGTGGCGGCTTTAATGGAGCGCGCCAGGAAGTAGGTGCAGGGCGCGGCCTCGCCGCACGCCGCACAGTGTTTCCGGAGCGCCTGCTGAATATGCAAACCGCGCCACGCGGCGCCCAGGCCAGCCGGGCCCGTCGCTGTAGCGGGCCTGCCCTGGCGCCAATACGCGGTACGCCGCGAGATTGGCAATTACGCGCGTTAGCTGCACGGGCTGAGGGTGCCGCCACCGACCCGCAGCACCATCTCGGCCTCAAATGCTGACGCGAATCTCTGTCCGTGGCTTCCACTGAGTAGCGCCCTCCGCGAGCCAGTGGTGCCACCAGAAGCGGCTATATGCCGTCCCAGGGGCTTTAAAAATCGAATCGGCTCCTGGCAGCCAGGTTCGCTGTAACACTGAAGTACTTGACATCACTCACTTACCAGAGCCACACCTTGCTTTTAAACGTACACGTCTCACAAACATGAAGTTTAAACTATTGTAGTCTTCAGTCGGAGGGTTTTTAAAGTGCGTCTTCCAGAGCAATTTACAAATTATGATGCGGAGTTATATGGCATTCTGATGGCACTGGAGAGAGTTCACAGACATCACCGTACGTGTTGTCTTACCTGTTCCGACCCTCTTAGTGCACTGCAAGCACTTCACTAAGTCTATCCGGTAGACCCGCTGATTCTGCTCATCCGTGACTCCTTACAGCGGTTGCAACACTGTGCCAAGGAGGTGATCTTTTGCTGGGTACCTAGCCACATTGGGATACAGGATAACGACAAGGCCGACAATGCTGCCAAGAAATGATCTACATTTACATGTACATCCATACTCCGCAAGCCACCTGACGGTGTGTGGCGGAGGATACCTTCTATTCCAGTCTCGTATTGTTCGTGGAAAGAAGGATTGTCGGTATGCCTCTGAGTGGGCTCTAATCTCTCTGATTTTATCCTCACGGTCTCTTCGCGAGATACATGTAGGAGGGAGCAATATACTGCTTGACTCCTCGGTGAAGGTATGTTCTCGAAACTTCAACAAAAGTCCGTACCAAGCTACTGCGCATCTCTCCTGCAGAGTCTTCCACTGGAGTTTATCTATCATCTCCGTAACGCTTTCGCGATTACTAAATGATCCTGTAACGAAGCTCGCTGCTCTCCGTTGGATCTTCTCTCTCTCTTCTATCAACCCTATGTGGTACGGATCCCACACTGCTGAGCAGTATTCAAGCAGTGGGCGAACGAGCGTACTGTAACCTACTTCCTTTGTTTTCGGATCGCATTTCCTTAGGATTCTACCAATGAATCTCAGTCTGGCATCTGCTTTATGGACGATCAACTTTATATGATCGTTCCATTTTAAATCACTCCTAATGCGTACTCACACATAATTTATGGAATTAACTGCTTCCAGTTGGTGACCTGCTATATTGTAGCTGAATGATAAGGGATCTATCTTTCTATATATTCGCAGCACATTACACTTGTCTACATTGAGATTCAATTGCCATTTCCTGCACCAAGCGTCAATTCGTTGCAGATCCTCCTGCATTTCAGTATAATTTTCCATTGTTACAACCTCTCGATATACCACAGCATCATCCGCAAAATGCCTCAGTGAACTTCCGATGTCATCCACCAGGTCATTTATGTATATTGTGAATAGCAACGGTCCTACGACACTCCCCTGCGGCACACCTGAAATCACTCTTATTTCGGAGGACTTCTCTCCATTGAGAATGACATGCTGCGTTCTGTTATCTAGGAACTCTTCAATCCAATCACACAATTGGTCTGATAGTCTATATGCTCTTACTTTGTTCATTAAACGACTGTGGGGACCTGTATCAAACACCTTGCGGAAGTCAAGAAACACGGCATCTACCTATGAACCCATGTCTATGGCCCACTGAGTCTCCTGGACGAATAGCCCGAGCTGGGTTTCACACGATCGTCTGGGATAGTGCTGTCCATCCCGTTGTACGCCACCATCTCGTTTTCTGACAGATGCATCATGCGTCAGTTGGAGACTGAACGGTTGCAGAGACAGGTAACTGCGTAAATCGACCACAAAGGCTTGGCGGAATTCATGTCAGCTTCACCGCTGGAAGGAGGTTATGCTTACCAGGCTGCGCATCTGGCGTGCCCTTTCTCACGTGGCTTCCTCCTCGGGCGGGAGGATCCACCACTCTGTGAAGTATGTGGCGTCCCGCTTTCAGTTCAGCATACTGTGGCTACATGTGTCCTATACACTGATATTAGGGCAGCCCTCGGTCTCGCTGGAGATCTGCCCACCATCGTCGCAGATAGTGATGCCAGTGTTAAGAGTGGTGAAATATTTGGAGCCGTCAGGCCTCCTCCGTAAATTGGTGGGGAAGGGCTATAAACAACTCCGCATGTGGGGACAGACTTCGACCCCACCCATGAGATTTTTTAATCATCATCATCTTCTTCTACTTCAGTCCGAAAATTAGTTTGATAGAACGCTCCATGCTATTTTATTCTGTCTTCATCTCCATCCATTTGCACGTCCATACTGTACTCAGTACAGTAGTAGAAGTTTATATGCCAACTAGCTCTGCAGATGATGAAGAACTTGAAGAAATGTACGATGAGATAAAAGAAATTATTCAGGTAGTGAAGGGAGACGAAAATTTAATAGTCATGGGTGACTGGAATTCGAGAGTAGGAAAAGGGAGAGAAGGAAACATAGTAGGTGAATATGGATTGGGGCTAAGAAATGAAAGAGGAAGTCGCCTGGTAGAGTTTTGCACAGAGAATAACTTAATCATAACTAACATTTGGTTCAAGAATCATGAAAGAAGGTTGTATACATGGAAGAATCCTGGAGATACTAGAAGGTATCAGATACATTATATATTGGCAAGACACAGATGTAGGAACCAGGTTTTAAATTGTAAGACATTTCCAGGGCAGAAGTGGACTCTGACCACAATAAATTAGTTATGAACTGTAGATTAAAACTGAAGAAACTGCAAAAAGGTGGTAATTTAAGGAGATAAGATTTGGATAAACTGACTAAACCAGAGGTTGTACAGAGTTTCAGGGAGAGCATAAGAGAACAATTGACAGGAAAGGGGGCCGGCCGCGGTGGTCTAGCGGTTCAGGCGCTCACTCCGGAACCGCGCGACTGCTACGGTCGCAGGTTCGAATCCTGCCTCGGGCATGGATGTGTGTGATGTCCTTAGGTTAGTTAGGTTTAAGTAGTTCTAAGTTCTAGGGGACTGATGACCACAAATGCTAAGTCCCGTAGTGCTCAGAACCATTTTTGACAGGAAAGGAGGAAAGAAGTACAGTAGAAGAAGAATGGGTAGCTCTGAGGGATGAAGTAGTGAAGGCAGCAGAGGATCAAGTAGGTAAAAAGACGAGGGCTAGTAGAAATCCTTGGGTAACAGAAGAAATATTGAATTTAATTGAAAGGAGAAAATATAAAAATGCAGTAAATGAAGCAGGCAAAAAGGAATACAAACGTCTCAAAAATGAGATCGACAGGAAGTGCAAAATGGCTAAGCAGTGATGGCTAGAGGACAAATGTAAGGATGTAGAGGCTTATCTCACTAGGGGTAAGATAGATACTGCCTACAGGAAAATTAAAGAGACCTTTGGAGATAAGAGAGCCACTTGTATGAATATCAAGAGTTCAGATATAGAGGGTCTATATAAGGGCGATGTACATAATTATGGAAATGGAAGAGGATGAAGATGAAATGGGAGATACGATACTGCATGATGAGCTTGACAGAGCACTGAAAGACCTGAGTCGAAACAAGACCCCGGGAGAAGACAACATTCCATTAGAACTACTGAAGGCCTTGGAAGGGCCAGTCCTGACAAAACTCTACCATCTGGTGAGCAAGATGTATGAAACAGGCGGAATACCCTCAGACTTCAAGAAGAATATAATAATTCCAATCCCAAAGAAAGCAGGTGTTGACAGATGTGAAAATTACCGAACTATCAGTTTAATCAGTCACAGCTGCGAAATACTAATGCGAATTCTTTACAGTCGAATGGAAAAACTGGTGGAAGCCTACCTCGGGGAAGATCGGTTTGGATTCCGTAGAAATGTTGGAACACGTGAGGCAATACTGACCTTACGACTTATCTTAGAAGAAAGGTTAAGGAAAGGCAAACCTACGTTTCTAGCATTTGTAGACTTAGAGAAAGCTTTTGACAATGTCGACTGGAATACACTCTTTCAAATTCTGCAGGTGGCAGGGATAAAATACAGGGAGCGAAAGGATATTTACAATTTGTACAGAAACCAGATGGCAGTTATAAGAGTCGAGGGGCATGAAAGGGAAGCAGTGGTTGGGAAGGGAGTGAGACAGGGTTGTATTCTCTCCCCGATGTTATTCAATCTGTATATTGAGCAAGCAGTAAAGGAAACAAAAGAAAAATTCGGAGTAGGTATTAAAATCCATGGAGAAGAAATAAAAGCTTTGAGGTTCGCCGATGACATTGTAATTCTGTCAGAGACAGCAAAGGACTTGGAAGAGCAGTTGAACGGAATGGATAGTGTCTTGAAGGGAGGATGTAAGATGAACATCAACAAAAGGAAAACGATGATAATGGAATGTAGTCGAATTAAGTCGGGTGGTGCTGAGGGAATTAGATTAGGAAATGAGACACTTAAAGTAGTAAAGGAGTTTTGGTATTTGGGGAGCAAAATAACTGATGATGGTCGAAGTAGAGAGGATATAAAATGTCGACTGGCAATGGCAAGGAAAGCGTTTCTGAAGAAGAGAAATTTGTTAACATCGAGTATAGATTTAAGAGTCAGGAAGTCATTTCTGAAAGTATTTGTATGGAGTGTAGCCATGTATGGAAGTGAAACATGGACGATAAATAGTTTTGACAAGAAGAGAGTAGAAGCTTTCGAAATGCTGAAGATTAGATGGGTAGATCACATAACTAATGATGAAGTATTGAATAGGACTGGGGAGAAGAGGAGCATGTGGCACAATTTGACAAAAAGAAGGGACCGGTTAGTAGGACATGTTCTGAGGCATCAAGGGATCGCAAATTTAGCATTGGAGGGCAGCGTGGAGGGTAAAAATCGTAGAGGGAGACCAAGAGATGAATACACTAAGCAGGTTCAGAAGGATGTGGGTTGCAGTAAGTACTGGGAGATGAAGAAGCTTGCACAGGATAGGGTAGCATGGAGAGCTGCATCAAACCAGTCTCAGGACTGAAGACCACAACAACAACAATAACAAACTGTACTCAGTCTGTTGTATTCTCCTACAATCTTTGCCGCCAGCCGGAGTGGCAGAGCGGTTCTAGGTGCTTCAGTCTGGAACCGCGCGACCGCTACGGTCGCTGGCTCGAATCCTGCCTCGGGCATTCATGTGTGTGATGTCCTTAGGTTAGTTAGGTTGAAGTAGTTCTGTGTTCTAGGGGACTGATGACCTCAGATGTTAAGTCTCATAGTGCTCAGAGCCATTTGAACCATTTGAACCAATTCAACAATCTTTGCCCTCCGCACACTTACACGCATCTCATTCCGTTACCAAATTGACCATTTCTTGATGAGTTTGGATGTATCCAGTCAACAAGTTCCATTTTTAGTTACGTTTTGTTACAAACCTGCTTCGTCGCCGATACAATTGAGAACCTCTTCAATATGTATTCAATTTACCCACCCAATTTTCACTATTATTCTGAAGAACTTTCAAACGCTTACATACTTTTGTTATCTGAACTGCTAATCGATCATGTTTACTCGCGTACAAGGTTACTTGCACGACAAGTACTTTTAGAGAAGACTTCGTAATGCAGGGTGTTCAAAAAGATTCATCCGATTTACAAAACAACTCATAACTTTTATGTTATTTGAGATGTGTGCGTGAACAATGTACTGTTGGAAAGAGCAAACTGTAGAGTTTTACATGGTTCCCGCTAGGCAGCATCAGTATGCGCCCACTTCAGTTCCAACAAAAATGGTGTCGGGACAACAGAAAGCATTTTGTGTTTTACTTTTTGCGCAGTGCGGACCAGTAATAACTATTCAGCGCTACTTTCGTACTAGGTACGGTGTGGATCCACCTACAGACAATGGCATGAACAGTTCCGAGAAACAGTTTATTTGTGTAATGGCAAATCGCCGGGCCGCCTCCGAGTGTCTGACATAGACGTCGAACGCACTCGCCGTTGTTTCACAAGGAGTCCGCAGAAATCCGTTCGCCGTGCAGCTCGACAGCTGAACATGCCCCCGCTGTCCGTTTGGCCTGTGTTGCGTCGACGTTTACACGTGAAACCACACAAAATTCAGCTACTGCAAGTTTCTCATAAAGGTGACAAACAACAACGTGTGGAGTTCTGTAATTTCGTTCTTGGCAAGATGAGGGATGACAGTTTTCTTCGACACTTAGTGTGTAGTGACGAGGCAACATTCCATTTAAATGGAAAGTTGAATAGCTATAATGTGACATCATGGAATACGGAGCAACCACATGAAGTTGTACAATATGAGAGGGACTCTCCAAGATTTAAGGTGTTTTCGCAGTTTCACGGGAAAAGCTGTATGGTCCATTTCCTTTGCCGAAAACACTGTTACACGAAGCACATATCTCGATATGTTTGAGTACTTTTTTCCCCACAGTTGGAGACTGATTCGAACGACTTCATTTACCAATAAGACGGGGAACCGTCACACTGGCATTTGGATGTGCGGTAGTTTTTAAACCAAAGGGTTATTGAGCGACAGATCGGTCGCACCAAATGATTCAGCGTTACAGTACTGGCCTCCAAGGTCACCGGACGTGACTGTGTGTAATAATTTCTTGTGGGGGTTTATAAAGGACTCTGTTTATGTGCCTCCGTTACCAACAACAATGAATGAACTGAGACATCGCATAACACAAGCTGCGGAGGCTGTAACTCGACTCGTGCTCACCGCATTGTGGGAACTATTTGAATCCCGCATTAACATATGTCGTGCATCTCAAGTGGGGTGTATTGAGCACTTCTGAAAACGTATGAAAAAAAAAACTTTTTGAGTTTCCCGTTCATCAAAAGACAAAATTCATCTTATATGTTTATTAGTTTCAGAAATATAGACGCGCCAAACCGGATGATTCTTTTTGATGCACCCGGTGTACATTACTTTGGTATCGCCTCGTTTGCCCTTTTCAGAAACTTTTCTGCGATTTTGTATTTTATGTTTCTTTTTTATTTCTGCCGTCGTCAGTTACGTATTTCTCCCAGTAGCAAATTTAATCTTGTTGTTACCCACAGTCCGAATCTGATTTGATGCAGATCAAAATGGTTCAAATGTCTCTGAGCACTATGGGACTTAACTACTGCGGTCATCAGTCCCCTACAACTTAGAACTACTTAAACCTAACTAACCTAAGGACATCACATACATCCATGCCCGAGGCAGGATTCGAACCTGCGACCGTAGCAGTCGCGCGGTTCCGGACTGAGTGCCTTAACCGCGAGACCACCGCGGCCGGCTGATGCAGATCCCCACGACACTCTATCCTGTGCAAGCCTCTTCATCTCATAATAATTACTGCAACCTACATCCTTCTGAGTCTGCTTACTGCAGTCAAGCCTTGGTCTCGCTCTACAATTTTTACTCCTCGACCTACTCTCTGATACTAAATTTATAATCCTTTGTTTTGTAGTCAGTCTGTGCCATAAGTTTGTTTTCTCTCCAATTATGTCGAGGATTTCCTCATTACTTACCTGATCAACTCGTCTAATACTCAGGATTGTTCTGTAGCGCCACTCGTCTTCTCTGAACTGCTTATCGTCCACGTTTCACATTCATTCAAGGTCACTCTCTCTTGACAAAATCAGGCTTCCTAACACTTAAACCGATATTAGGTAATAACAAATTTCTTTCTCTCAGAAGTGTTTTCCTGCTGTAGCCAATGTTGCATTTTACATCCTTGCTTTACTGACCAAATACCAAAACTCAGCTACTACGTCTAGTGAACTGAACATTGATGATGAACATGGGTATGTCGTTCCATGCTGATCCAACACTCAGCCAGAGTTCAGCGGTCAGTAGGAGCCGCCATTCCCAGGCTGGAAACTACTACTGTTCTGTCAGAATACGTGGCCTAAGGACCTGTGGCGTGTCGTTTGACACAAGTGAAACAAGGTTAGTTACTAATGTACTGATTTTAATGTTAAATATATATCTCGTCGCTGTGGCCTCACTGATGATCAGTTGCTGCTATTCTCAGTGGCACTCTCAAGGCCGCCCCGCCCATACTTCGCTGTACTAGCCCCTAGCGTAGGTTGGCGGCTTGTGGTCTGGCGGGTTGCCGCGGGCCGGTCCGCAGGCGCTTCCCCTGCAGCAAATCCGCTGCGAAGGAGACGAGACCGCGGTGCACGTGTGAGTGACGCACACGTCGCTCTGAGAGTTCTCTGTCCCTCTCTGGTCATTGCTCGAATTGTCCCATCAGGTGGACCGCAGAGTCGGGTGCCGTGATGTCTCCTATCGTGATGCACGCTGGTTCTGTCCCGTTGGTTTGGTCGGCCCCCTAGTCCGTAAGAAGCTGAAATGTCAGAGCAGCTCGTGCCTTGAACTGGAGTGGTGTTGCTGGACCCATGGAGTACCCACCAGTCGCAGCTTCTGTCCTGGACTCCGGCATTAGTTATTCGTGGTTACGGAACTTCTGTCATTACTCCAGGCAGTGAGAGCATGACTGCTACAGTGTGATAAAACTGGAACAATCTTAAACAACATATTACAATACAATACTCAGAGATCCTAGGCTGAACGAAACATGCCATCGATGCTACTGACAGACTATCTCAAAGCTAGCTGGTCTGGGTATTCACATTGAACTGAGGAGAGGCTATGCTGTGGGAAGTCATTCGTAAAGACTGAATTGGTCCACTTTATTGCGAGTGGTTGGTGGTCTCTGGCCTACTACGTTTGTTTAATCAGTTTGTTCCAGTACCATAAATGCTCCCCTCGGTCATGATAGGCGTTGTTGCAATCTATCTCGTGTATCCTCCTTAATGTTACGAGAGCAACGCAAGCAGTTCGGTGTGCGCTTGTCTTAAACTTTTCCACTGAGCTCATTCGCACTCCCTCACAGAAATGACAAGTCGCGTATATTATCGTGATTGTCAGGGGATTGTTGTCATTAACAAAATTATGTACAGTTGCTGAGTTGGATGTTTAATCAAGAAATTGATTTGTTAAATATCTGGCGGCAGGTGTTGGGAGGCTGTGGAAACGTTGGCATGAGTGGTTGGCGCCTCTAATTACCTTAATTGCAGTTGACACAGAGAACATCGTTATTTTGAAAAATGGTGTAGAAGTTATTACCAAGCGATGTATTTTCATTTGTTAGCTATTTTTATGCCCTCCTCTGCAATTAATATTCTTTGTAATTACATTTCTAATTAACTCTCCAATTGTTTACATCGCACAGATTTCCTATTTTCAGAATTTGAGGCCTTATTTGTAAGTTTTGCGTATGTGGTTGGATAAAGCACGAGATTTGTGCTGTCGTGGAATGTTAGTAACCGGATCCAAACTGTAATTAATTACGTAACTAAAATAATACAAGAGACATTATTGTAATTAAAGATCAGATTGATTTTATATTTAAAACTACAGATAATACTAAAAAATTATGTAATTTGATATTGTATTTTATACCTTATTCGGCTGTAACATCAGTTCAGTCAGTCAAAGAGATCTGCGAAGTATGCCTGTCAGTGTTTTGTTAACGTGACGAGTATGCAGTTCAGTTGTCAATAAATTTTGTGGAGTTGGAAACTGTTATATTCTTTCATCAAATGAACTCCAGGCAATAGAAAGTTACGTTAATGTAACGATCCGAGAAGAAAGTTTTAGTACTACCAAAAAACACCTCTCCGAGCTCCACTGTATGATAAAAGTTATAGCTTGTTCTTCTGCTAAAACTGATTTCTGTCTCCTCCACAAAAAATCCAGAGTAGTAACTAGTTCATTAGGTCTCCTGCTCTGCAGCTACAATTATTAGTGTTTGAAGCTTTGTACATTGAAATGGAAAAGTCAGCATGTTAAACTTAACTCCATTCAAATTGATTCTAATAACAATTCCCACATATACGATAAAGGTATCATGGAAAAAAAGTCAATATGTGATGATTACTGTGAGGGACGATGGCCTTCGGCGCGTTACAGCTTGTGACCAGATATTCGATAGCGCAGCTTGTTTTAAAAGGCGTCACACATTGTGCCTATGATCAGTCATTATATGAAAAGAGAAAAATGAAATTTCTATAGTAATCCAAGATAGATGAATCTAAGTCAAAACATAGCAAAAACGTGAATAAAATGTGTCGGCGGTTGCGAAAAAAACGAATGTCACAAATTTGTAACAGTACATGCGTCAGGAGAATCTTCAACAATGCTCTTCGTGCTGCTAGCTCTTGGTGCTCCAGAGGCCGTCGCACCGTGCGTCTGGATGTTAGTCTTGCTGTCAACAAACCGATACTTCCCGGCTAGAGGAACTCGAGTGCCTGTGCATGGCTGAGCGAACAGCGTAGCTGTCATCTCGAGCGCTAGTCGGTCACTGCCTGCATAGTCTCGAGCATCTCTTTCCTGAACTGATTGATTATATTCGCATGACAGAAGCAATAACGCCGAACGATAAAGTGCAGCCTCATTAAGCCACAATTCTGCCACGTGCTGGTAGATATTTCTCCTCTTTACGCGATGCGTAATACGAGGGATGGAGCTTTAATAGTGGCAACTATTTATTTACAGTTCGTACAAAATAGATACGTATTTCAAAGTTTTACCGACCTTCAAAGTAGTCACCAGCACTGTGTATAACCCGTTGTCAGCGCTATGGAAGCCGTAGGATACTCTTAGCAGTGGCAGTTGTGTTGACAGTTCGAGCGGCGCGGTCTATCGTCCTGCAAGATGATGGTCAGGTCCTGCAGAAAGTGTCATCACTTCTCTCTCTAAGCTGGTCGTAGGTTGTGTCCCAAAAATGAACAGCATAAAGACAGAAGTGATGACACTTTCTGTAGGACCTGACCATCATTTTGCAGGACAATGCTCAAGCACGTACAGTGCAAGCTGTTACTGATTTGTTTGACTGACGGGGCTGCTAAGTTCTATATCACCTACTACACTCCCCAGACTTAAACGCTCGTGTGTTCAACTAGATTTCTAAACCGAAGGAAACACTTCACGGAATTCGCTTCAGAACTGCTACAAATTCATCGGGCAATAGACCCCGCTGCTCGAACTGTGAACACAACTGAAAGTGCTGAGAGTATCCTACGACTTCCACATCGCTGGCAACGGGTTATACACAACGCTGGTGACTACTTTGAAGGTCAGTAAAACTTTGAAACACTATCAATTTTGTACGAGCTGTAAATAAATAGTTGCCATTAAAGTTCCAACCCTCGTACCGTCTTCTCAGAATCTAATGCTAGATGCGATTTCCGAATGAGAAATTCAGTGCGTAAACTTTCATTATATACAGAATACAGCTGGCATTGCTTTTATCTACTCTGTAGGTCTGCACTGAAATGTTAATCATTTACATATCCAGAGGTGTTGTACACTTCATGTCAGTTTGAGGTTTGCTTCATGCCGCCTCCGAGGGGTTGTAGTTTCAGTGCCCTACGTTGTATGTTTCACGTCTAGATCACACAGATGTTAACAACATTTTGGCAGAGCTGTCTTCAGATGCCAATTTAACGTAGAAAGTGGAGTCGACTAAGATATGCAAATTTAAGTGACTCCTTGTGTTACTTGTGTGTCCTATTACGGTGGTGAAATTGACTATATTACTCTCACATTATATTGGGATTTTTCTTTATGTGGGCTTGTCCCAGGGCTGCAATGCTAATTCATGATTTTCCAGTTACTTTTGTTATTACCCAGCAGCTCGGTGTCCTTCCATAAGTTTCTCTCAGGGATGGAGTTAAATGCGCCATTTTTTTGCGATACGTGTCTTGCTTTCTTTCATGTGTGAGAAAGAAGTGAGAACGATTTGAAGTACTTATCAGCCGGCAGTGTCAAAACTGTTTCCGAAGAATGGTCAACAACGTGTACGGACAATTAACAAAGAAAAATGTATTTTAGCGAAAAGGGAATTAACGTATTCCAGTGACCACCTCTGGATTAAGTATAGGACAGAACTTCGGTGTAAGTGTACGGATGCCTTGTAACTATTGTTTTTCTATTCGAATCTTCGTTCTTAATTCAAATTTTTCGAATTTTTCTTCCATGAAGACATGGAACGTCTTTCATGTCTACGAAATTTGCTGCTGTGGGATCAGCTGTGTTTCTCGGGCATCAAGGTGAACCGTAGAACGATACGTATTAGGGGATACTGCAGCGGCACTTGGAGCTACAGTCCGATCCACGTACGATGGTGGTCCGTGCATGGCGACGTGTTGCCGCTTTCAAGCGCCTGGTTGAGATATGGGCATAGAAGGGCGTTGAGCTTGAAGAAAGAGAGTATCTTGGAAATTATGTCTCGCGCTTGCTTCTGTAGAATTTATCGCTTACCGCCATCATCAGACGTGGCGACTCCCAGCAAACGGAATAAACTAATTGGCTAGGATCACGTTTAATGCTCGCAAATTTTGCTACGACGCTCACAACAGAGCGCTCACAACGTTACTTAAATCTCGTTGGCAGTCATCATACCAGGTGTGAAGAACTGGCCTTACCTCGACCGCTGCCGCTATAGCCGAGGAGCCGCTTCGCGAGAGACTGGTCCTGCTGTTCGTGCGGTATTGGCTTCGTCTGCGCCTCGCTCCGGCGGGCTGCGATATTTCTTCCCGGCTCTATAAGACAAAATTCTCGCGTCAGTCGACTTCTCGGGCGCCCGTCCTCTCGATTTCTCACTCTTAGCTTCCCTCCCTCTCCCCTGCAGCTTCTTCTCTCCGGCAAGTGAATCGAAGCGAATCACTTGATAGGGGAGCGAGGGGGAAGCAGGGCGAGGCGCTGCGCTGCCCGCCGCACGAGATAGCGTCCGCTCCATACATCTCCACGGCGAGGCGTGGCACGACAGGGCTTGGCGACGCGCCCACTCGGAACGCCGGATAACGCACCCCGATAGTCGGCCCAGGCCGCATTCGTTCTCTTCTTCGGTAGTCGGTCGTAAACAGAATTTTTTCCACTCTCCACAGACCGTAGCTCTCAGATTTATAAACCCATCTGTCACCGTCAAGACTTTCATTAACACAGATATTGTAAATATTCTTACATGAGTGTATGTCGATAGATGAAGAAAGTAAAGCAGAAATCAGTCAGCTGGCTGATTCGAGTATCAGTTTGTCGTCTTATTCGTGGTGGAAATGGGGGTTGAAATGGGGTTGATATATTGCAACCATCCTCTGTCGTGGGAAACGGTGCATCCATCATAACATGGAATGCGAATAACGATACGATGTGATACTCTCCTCAGAACTCGTACAATCTCCACAAACGGAAGGGAAACAAAAGGTCTCGAGCCACCTACTTGGCCGAAACGTGACCCTTCGTATTTTTGCTCTTAACACCCGCACTCTGATCAGGTCGTCTCCTCTATGTAAGCTGCACCATATACTTGGGTCATTACTTTCGTTAAGCACGAGTAAAATCGGGTTGAGTTGTCCAAATACAACTTTTTTTTTTTTTTTTTTTGTAACCTCATGTCGCCACGACTTACATTTTCTCTTTTGTTCTAAATCTGGGTTAGCCATGTTTGCCTTTTATTCGACAGATGTTGCTGCATTCATTTTAAAATACCTTGAAGAGTGTTTCTGCTTAGCACTTGCGGAAGTTAAACAGCGCTTCGAACCCTTTTCGTGACCCACATTATTTATTTCAGATTCATTCAGTGGCGAAGTTTTGATTTCTGTTAGCCCTAAAAGAATAATGTAAAAATTTACAAATAAATAAATATTTTCAATTACTTGATAAACATTTTCTTATGTGCCACCAACACTACATTACTAAAACGCAGTTAAAATGTGTAAAAATTTGTTTCTTCCTCCGACTTAGGTCTGCATCCGGATGCACATTTCTAAAGACACTGATGGCAGACGGTATGACTTACACTATTTAATTCGCAAACTGAGCGAGACGAAAATTAATCACAGTATGCAACCGACCACGCCTTAATTCTCTTATTCTACGAGAAATGTACGATGGTGGCTGAAGTGTTCTTCGAATACAGATCGTCTCCATTTACCCTGTAGGGTTTCTTGAGAACAACGTCGCTTTTTTATTATTATTATTTTTTAAGTTCCCATTTATATTCTCGACCAATTCAGTCAGATTTTATGGTATTAATTTATTTTTTTCTTTTTTTGCTATCTTTGATTTTTGTATCAATAGTTCAGAAGTTTTTTAATTTATTTGTGTCAGATAATTTATATAGTTACGTACCGCGTCGCCCCTGACTTGGAATATGGAATACCATAACAATACTTTGTTGGACCTCTTTGGATATAGGAACGAAATTATTTTGTAGTAATAACACACAGAAGACACAAAATAACTTTTCTTAATGTCATTATCCTCGTTCATAACATTATGCTCTTCCATTCAAATGGATTTCTTCTCTTAAAAATGGTAAGTACCCCGCTGCTTTCATATGCAATCTTGTGACTGTGGATGTTTGATAACGGCGGACCAGTTAACATAAAGCGTCTTAATGCTTTCAAAGGCAAACTAAAATTCCCTGTCTTCGTATTCGTTTCGTCGAGTGGGAGACAAAGGAATGCATTGACGTACAATAATGTGAAACTTTGCCTTACTTTATCGTAGGTGGTAAAATATATTTAATACTTAAATATCTATATCATTTTTTACTACGTTGGAAGCAAAAAAGCTCACTACAAGTTACACATTGGCTGTATTGATCTATTATAATTCTAACAGCCGATGTATAGAGTAATTTGATGATGGTACCATGCCATAGTGGTAAGGAATCCAAACGCCGGAACAGGTTTCTACAAATCGTCCCGTCTTGCGTGCAGGATACTTGTAAACGGATACTTTCCGGTTATTTCGCCTTTTTATGGGCGTTATCTTCCACTTATAAATAGAACCATTCAATGCACCTAGTGTAAATACTAAGTCGTTCAGCATTTCCTTACTTTCTTGACGACAACATTATTAGAGAACAATTTGATAGTGCTGTTGATACTCCCTGGTGAATACTTCATGTACACTGAGAAGACTAGTTTTCCTGTTGCGTTTCATCTGATACAGCCGATGTTATTTTAGACTCGGTTTAACATTCTCCGGCCGCTTTAACATACTGGAATCTGTTACTCAAAAATTCTTCGAGTCTTTCGCACATGTGTGCATGTACTTCGATTGGTCGTATCTTGCTTATCAGATGACAATGATATTTGACGTGGAACACCATTCTAAAACATAGGGAAAGCTCGTACATTAAATAATTTTTAGTGATTAACATTCCGTAATAACTTTATTTCCTTTGGAAAGACTTCTCATCCCCAATGAAAAATTCGTTTCGAAACAACCCGGTCATTAGATTCGTTGTGGAAAAAAATAGCTTATAATTATTGCAGATGTAATAATCACGTTTTTCCCTGCTCGAAGATCATCCGTACCACTCATATATATCGAGAAATTGCACGGTGTACTCGCAGTTTAGCTTCTATGACATCATATGGTGATTTTCATTGGCTGACACCTGAATCTGTATGCGTTCCTACGCGCAGTCGGTCTTTGAAGTCTCAGTTTTGTAAGTCGCCTGTTGGCGTGTCACCTGGAGCACGGATGTGGATTTTAAACGTATGTAATACGTAGAGAGAGAGAGAGTGAGAGAATCAATTTTAAAAAGCAATGAACTAAAGAAAACGGTACCATCAATTATACTGACAATATCGGGGAATGTATAATACAAAATGAACAATAGCCAACATGTGCTAGTTCGGCTACAGTAACGTGATGCTACCTATGAACACATGACTATTTTTCCACCGAGGTTTCGCTAATTAAAGCATATGCTTCAAACATAACCACTGCCGTCCACAAATTGGTGGCACCTTGTTTAGATTTTTGTTAGCGCTGTTTTACATTATTATGCACGTACGACAATACAGCACATGAACCTTAATCACTAGCTGATTCTTCTGTGGTGTCATTATCTATGTGGTAAGTACAGCTATGGGGCGACGAGAAGCACAGCATGCGTGAGAGTGTGTTATTTTGTGCACTGGTTTACTGTAAAGATAATTATCTAAGAAGTCATTCATTGTGTGTCAACACTTAATTTGTTCGTCTGGTACACTCACATTACTGTAGCTGGCTTAATTTAGGCGACGAGGTTTCGTAGTCTCATTTCATTTACTACCAACAAGATGTTTACTGAATACAGCGTCACTGACCACTAAAATTAAACTCGCGGGTGGAAACAAATCCCTGTCCGTGCTGATGATAACTATCACTCTATAATAATCTCTGTGCAAAGAAGATATCCATTGCCGACCGTCTTCTTGGAACTAGGTACTTACCATCAAACTAATGAACTAACACTGTGCACTTCTAAATTTGTGTTCCCTTTGTTTCATGGTGATGTTTCCCATCGCGAATTATTAGCATTAATTGAAATGTAAGCAAGATACCCGTAAGCTGTAACTGGTGGCTCTTAGCAATGTAATTAAGTGCATTGAATAGTACGCTAAAGGTTGTTGGGATAGGGTTCAAGTCACTAAAGTGTGTCGATGTTTTGACAACATATACGGTAGAGCCGGTCGTTGTGGCCGAGTGGTTCTAGGCGCTTCAGTCCGCTGCTGCTGCTGCTGCTGCTGCTACGGTCGCAGATTCGAATCCTGCCTCGGGCATGGATGTGCGTGATGTCCTTATGTTAGTTGGGTTTAAGTAGTTCTAAGTCTAGGGGATTGACGACCTCCGATGTTAAGTCCCTTAGTGGTCAGAGCCATTTGAACCATATACGGTAGACTTGTAACAGTGAAACTGTACGTTATATACAAGACGTAGGTCCTTCATCGGTCTTCAATCATAACTAACTGAAATTAATTTATCCTGCATGAAAGTATGAACAAACAATGGCGACATCCGTTCTAACAGCCGTGTACCGCAAGTCTCTAGAGGAACGGAAGGTTCCAAATGATTGAAAAAGAGCACAGGTAGTCCCAGTCTTCAAGAAGGGTCGTCGAGCAGATGCGAAAAACTATAGACCTATATCTCTGACGTCGATCTGTTGTAGAATTTTAGAACATGTTTTTTGCTCGAGTATCATGTCGTTTTTGGAAACCCAGAATCTACTATGTAGGAATCAACATGGATTCCGGAAACAGCGATCGTGTGAGACCCAACTCGCTTTATTTGTTCATGAGACCCAGAAAATAATAGATACAGGCTCCCAGGTAGATGCTATTTTCCTTGACTTCCGGAAGGCGTTCGATACAGTTCCGCACTGTCGCCTGATAAACAAAGTAAGAGCCTACGGAATATCAGACCAGCTGTGTGGCTGGATTGAAGAGTTTTTAGCAAACAGAACACAGCATGTTGTTATCAATGGAGAGACGTCTACAGACGTTAAAGTAACCTCTGGCGTGCCACAGGGGAGTGTTATGGGACCATTTCTTTTCACAATATATATAAATGACCTAGTAGATAGTGTCGGAAGTTCCATGCGGCTTTTCGCGGATGATGCTGTAATATACAGAGAAGTTGCAGCATTAGAAAATTGTAGCGAAATGCAGGAAGATCTGCAGCGAATAGGCACTTAGTGCAGGGAGTGGCAACTGACCCTTAACATAGACAAATGTAATGTATTGCGAATACATAGAAAGAAGGATCCTTTGTTGTATGATTATATGATAGCAGAACAAACACTGGTAGCAGTTACTTCTGTAAAATATCTGGGAGTATGCGTGCGGAACGATTTGAAGTGGAATGATCATATAAAATTAATTGTTGGTAAGGCGGGTACCAGGTTGAGATTCATTGGGAGAGTCCTTAGAAAATGTAGTCCATCAACAAAGGAGGTGGCTTACAAAGCACTCGTTCGACCTATACTTGAGTATTGCGCATCAGTGTGGGATCCGTACCAGATCGGGTTGACGGAGTAGATAGAGAAGATCCAAAGAAGAGCGGCGCGTTTCGTCACAGGGTTATTTGGTAACCGTGATAGCGTTACGGAGATGTTTAACAAACTCAAGTGGCAGACTCTGCAAGAGAGGCGCTCTGCATCTCGGTGTAGCTTGCTCGCCAGGTTTCGAGAGGGTGCGTTTCTGGATGAGGTATCGAATATATTGCTTCCCCCTACTTATACCTCCCGAGGAGATCACGAATGTAAAATTAGAGAGATTAGAGCGCGCACGGTGGCTTTCAGACAGTAGTTCTTCCCGCGAACCATACGCGACTGGAACAGGAAAGGGAGGTAATGACAGTGGCACGTAAAGTGCCCTCCGCCACACACCGTTGGGTGGCTTGCGGAGTATAAATGTAGATGTAGATGTAGAACGCTACTGCGAAATCTTGCCATTTCTGTTTTTGTTGATGTATAGGAATGGGCCGTTTAGTATCGTCAAACATTTACTTAGGACGTCTATTATTTTACTGAAACCCACAATAATAAGTAAGAATGTACGATTTTAGTGAGTGAAAACTGAGAAAATACTTGTTACACAATAAACTGAAAATTGCCTTGAATCTGAAGTGCGATCACATTAAACATCTACAAATTACGGTAAATAATAGGTCACTCATTTGTTACCATTTCTTGTTTTCAGCTGAAACATTGCCAGGCGCATGCCTGTGAAATGTGACTTGAAGTGCGACTAAGTTTATTTGGAAATGCTTCTACCTTCAATTCTAGAGCGCAACGTAAAAATTTAAAAGTTTTCGTCTGCTGAACCAGCACTATCATAAAAATCCCTGGAAATATTAATGTTCCAGCACAGCAATCTTGACCGAGGCCCTAAATATGAATATGACTGCTTAATGAAATGCTCAACTTCCTGCGACAGCGAAGTTCCACCGCACCGGGCGTGAGTCGCAGAAGCAGAGAACACTCCATCGCAAAACTAAGACCAAATTAATCACGCTGCTTTACTCTTTACATTAACTGATTAAAATTAAGACAACAGCTTCGTAAATATAATCACTTGTTAAAAGACACAAATGTCTCCAGAAAATGTGAGCTATATTCGTGACAAAAGTTACAGCTAGTGCTGCTTGTACGGTTACACTCGTGACTTTTAATAGAGTAGATTACCGGCATATCAGCAAACCCATGGCGCAATGGTAATCAGGTCAGTTTAGAAAAGGCACAAAATTACGACTGCCGAGAAAATTTTTTTTGCAAAACAACGGATGGCTGCCGACGACACATCTCGCTCCTATTGTCCCCTAACTATTGTGGTGCTCCTCCGCTGTATCTTATTGGTCAGCGTGGCGGATTGCTAACCGAAGTACTAGTGTCCGATTCCCGGCTGGGTCGGAGATTTCCTGCGCTCGGGGACTGGGTGTTGTGTTGTGTTGTGTTGTGTTGTGTTCTTAGTTCGTATAGCCGTAACTGACATGGCACTATTGAGATGGCTGTACGAGCACGTACCGAAAGCTACAGGGTGGCGATGATGCGTGGCGGGTCGTATGTTCTTATACACGCAATAGATTTGCACAAAAATGAATGATAGAAACATTTTCCTCCCACTTGCTGCCCTACTCCCACCACTCAGCAAACGTTTGCAAATACGCTATCCTAATTTTGCGATTATAATTTATACCTCAGGCAGGCATTTTTTTTAAATGGTTGTACTGCAGCGTTACAGTAATAGTAGTAGTAGTAGTAGTAGTAGTAGTAGTAGTACTTAGGCCCAGCTCAGAGTGACAGCTACTTCAGGGTGCACAAATCATAGCAAAAGAAAAAAATGTAGAACATAAAATGTGATACCTTTCAAATGCAAGATATTAGAATGCTGCTTCTTCTTCCTAAACCGGCAGCAGCAAGGTGGGAAAAAGAATAATGCACACTATCATGAGAACCGAATTCCTCACATTTTTTATAGTTTTCACGGGCGTTTCTGACACCCAGAAGGCGAACGTTCAACGTCAATTTTTTTTAAAAGGAAAGAAAAGCTGTGGCTGAATCAAAAAAGTATCTCATTTCACCAAAATTGAACTTGCTGAATTTTTCAGTTCAAGAAAGTTAATACGCTAAAAACACTGGCGGAAAAAATGTGGTACTACCGACCATTGTGTTCGGCTTGCGGCGTGGTGCATGACACTTACAACTAGAGCAACAACTGATACCACAGTGACACAAAGAACGAAAAGTTGTGCGACATAAACGAAAGTTGATGGGCGTGTTTCTACATCTGAAATATGACATCTCCTCAAACTTCGTGTTAGTCACTAGTCGGGCGACTATGAGTATACAAATCAGGTTTGCTTTAAATACATACTTCAACGATCGTGAGCGTTAGCTACCATTGATACTGGACGTGGTGAGAGTTGGTTAGTCAAGAATGCCTTTAAGACGAGAAAGACGCCATTATCGGCACGTCATTGAACGAGCACATGTGATTGGGCTACGAGAAGCTGGATGTTCCTTCCGCGATACTGCAGAGAGATTTAGCAGGAATGTAGCCACTGTAAGGGATTGCTGGCAACAGTGGTTACAGGAACGTACGTTCTCAAGAAGACCGGGACGAGAAGACCGGGCTCCGGACGACCACGTGGTACTACCGACCATTGTGTTCGGCTTGTGGCGTGGTGCATCGCACTTAAAACTAGAGCAACAACTGATACCACAGTGACACAACGAACTGTTACAAATCGTTTAGTACAAGGACAGCCGCGATCCAGACGGCTTGTAGCGTACATTCCACTGATACCAAACCATCATCATTTACGCCTTCAGTTGCGTCAAGCGAGAGCTCATTGGATGCCAGGGTGGAGGGGTCTTGTGTTTTCTAATGAAAGCTGGATCTGCGTCCGTGTCAGTGAAGCCTGTGTGTTGGTTAGGAGGAGGTCAGTCGAGGGCCTAACATCAACCTGCCTGCTGGACCTACACCTGTGTAAGTAGGCTGCTTAAGTTTTTATGCAAGTAGGTTGTTTAGGTTTTTATGTAAATAGGCTGTTTAAGTTTTTGTGTCGATAACGCCACGTAGTGCTCTGTATGAAAATCACTGACTGTGCTGTTTGCAGTCTATGGGTGGTTGGTATTGTTGGAATATTCGCTATTGTAGTGTTGGGCAGTTGGATGTGAACAGCGCGTAGCGTTGTGCAGTTGGAGGTGAGGCGCCAGCAGTGGTGGATGAGGAAAGAGAGATGCCAGAGTTTTGAGAGGTTGACGATCTGGACGTGTGTCCGCCAGAGAAAGGAAATTTGTGAAGATGGATGTCATGAAGAGGACGTTACACCTGGTATTATGGTGTGGGGGGAGGGGGGCGATTCCGTACGACAGCTGGAGCACTCTCGTAGTTATCTGGTACACCATGGCTGCTAATTTCTACATCGGTCTCGGGATTCGACATGTTGTACTGCCATTCATGGACGGCATTGCAAGAGGTGTCTTCCAACAGGATAACGCCCGCCCACATGCCGTTGTTGTAACCCAACATGCCCTACAGAATGTCTACCTGTTGCCTTGGCCTGCTCTATCATCAAATCTATCTCAAATAGAGCACATATGGGATATAATCGAAAGACAACTCCAGCGTCATACACAAGCAGCGTTAACCATCCCTGTATTGGTTGGTTGGTTGGTTGGTTGGTTTGGTTGGGGAGAAAGGGGGCAGACTACAGGGTCATGAGTCCCCTCCATGTATTGACCAGCTTAGTGCAACAGGCATGCATCTCCATCCCACAAACGGACATCCGGCACCTGTACGACAGAATATATGCACGTCAACAGGCTAGCATTCAACGTTCTGGTGGTTACACTGGTTATTAATGCATCAGCATTTTGCATCTGTAATAGCATACCTCACGCTTACATTGACAAGCGATCTCGCATTGTTAATCACTTAAATAGTTTACCTAGACAAATACATTCCCTAAATTTCGCTACTCCACATTAATTATTTTTTGGTGTTTTTTTGTTCCGTCAGTTTGTATTTAACACAGACGCCATAACAGGTGGAAAGTAGTGACAACTTGCAACTTACATTAAAACATGTGACTACACGGGCTTCCCTGGCGTAGTAATTCTTGGTACTCACGACGGGTCTGCTGTCGGATTTTAGGATCTCGGCAACAAAATCGAGGAGACTGCCTACATTGAAACATATTTGTTAATGCTATGATAGCAGAATGGTTGACTTGGGTACGTGACGTTAGCTCTCGTTGCTGGGTAACAGCGGCTGCTGTGGCTAATTTAATAACAAGGTAACATGGAGGGGGAGAGCTGGTCTCTGGATGGGGCAGTCATTCCGCGACTGGAGTTCCACTCGGCTGCGACGTTTCAATCGGAGCTGACAAATAGCCTTTAGTCTCTCTCTCTCTCTCTCTCTGTCTCTCTCTCTCTCTCTGTCTATCTCTCTCTCGCCGGGCCGCACCCCGCGCGGCACCAGCGCACACCAGAACGCCAGACTGTAGCTCATTAGGCGACGCCGGGCCCTCCAGCGCTGGAGTGTGCTCCAGGTTCCGGGCGCCTCGCCCGCTCTCGGCTCGCTTTGCTGATCATCGGACAGCGGGCAAGGTCGCGCACCCCGACCCCCGGCGCTCTGTCTGCTCCTCTAGAGGGAGAGCCAGCAAGCAGGAACGGTTCAAAAGTCAGTGGCGAGGGGTCTCAAAGCGTCTCTAACAAACGGCGGACTCCTTTCGACAAAAAAGTGTAGGCAGTTGAAGCGCTGACGTGTATTTTAAAGGGGTAAGAACCACTTTTAACACCGACACCATTATTTTGCTTAATAAAGAAGAAGGGACAGAGAGGTACATGCATTCTTAGATGCCGCTTCTTTAGTGCGAAAAAATACTTGCGACTTCATTTAGTGCTTTTCTCTCGACCTGTCACCAAACATACAATTCAAATAACATTTTGTGAAGGTATTGCATGAAAGACAACATTTTCATTGATCTTAGGATTATTTTTGTAGGTAATACACTGTTAGGCACAATATTTTACTTTTCAGCCCCTTTCGGAGTTAGCACTTCATTTTCGAATCCGATATTGGCATGCACTGGTAGAACGTCAATATGGTCTTTTAAAGTGAAGTTGTAGCCGCGAAACGAGTTGGGATACAACACGTAAAGAATAGTGGCTGCAAACGTGTAATATTTCTGCCTGTCAGCCATCATATTAGGTTCAAATGACTCTGAGCACTATGGGCCTTAACTTCTGAGGTCATCAGTCCCCTAGAACTTAGAACTACTTAAACCTAACTAACCTAAGGACGTCACACACATCCATGCCCGAGGCAGGATTCGAACCTACGACTGTAGCGGCCGCGAGGTTCCAGACTGTAGCGCCTAGAACCGCTCGGCCACTACGGCCGGCCATCATAGTAGGCTCCAAGAAGCTGTTCCCAGAGCAGTGGAGACGCAAGACGTATATAGGTGACGAAATGTGGTATGAGGTGCCTGTGACAGATGTTAGATTCGGTACCATTCCCGTGAGAAAGACCGCTCTGTGATTGGCTGCTGTGTTCGAAGCGAGGGCGCCAAAACGTTAAAGTATAGTTCTTATTATTAGTTAAACTACACATTGGAATGACTTCACTTTTTAATATAAATATCTCTCAACAGCTGACTATCAATAAGTCATTTTAGAATTATTAAAAACAATTTAAATCAAAAACAAAATATTGACGAAATTGCAGACGAAGCACTTCGGAAACGTTCGGGCCACGCCTTTTCTGGTATGGCGCGCGAAGTGTTTCGGGCTGTTCGTCACTCTGGATTAGGCAGTCGAGATGTACAGTCATGTTGTCTGTGGAAGGATGTGTTTGCCAGTATTCAGTATTAAAAGATTCATTCCGATAGTCATGAGGCACAGACACGTGCCACAAATAGTGTAAAGATACATTTTCGTAAACATTGTGTTTGATCATGTACTTTGCTGTATCAGAAGGTGTTGTATTAACATCATGTAGTCTTCTCATGTGGCTATATTAAAATACGCGAGTGGTATCCCAAAGAAGTGATACATTATTTCAGAACAGAACCTCGCTAAAAGCCAGTTTCAGCCTCAAGATACAGAGCCTACGACCTGCGTGCTGTTTTCTGCGCTGGGGACACCAGCTTGAAGACAGCAGGTTAGTGAGCTATAACAGAACCCTCGTATTCCACACAGTGCAATGGAAACAACTAGGCGCCTCACGTGTACTGCATGCACAGAACAAATGTGCTCAGTTGCAGGTCATCTGCAGTAACGCAGAGGAGGTAAAGAAGGATGATCGTTATTAACACCAACAATCAATTCGCTCTTCCTTTCTTGCCGTAAACGATGTATTAGTAAAAATTGACGAGATATGTCCCTAATAATTTTTCACGGAGGTACATTCCTATAACAAATAGTTTTTTGTTGAGAGCAAGCCGCAGCTGAAGCAATCCATGTTTCTGAAATAAACCACTTACAGTGATATACGAACTTTTACAGGAACACGACCGGTTTCGTCATGTCAAATCACATCTTCATGTGTATATACGTCAGTAAAAAAGTTTAAACCCTGATGCCGGAAGAGGGGAGACTCAACCTTCTCAAAATAAAATACTGTTTCCCGCAACAAGCATGGCGTCATAGTTCAGAATGACTGACATGTTAAAAGCGCGTTTACTGCATATCAGGAAGCGACGGACAGCAACCCTTAAACCACATCGCCGTACAGTACGAGACTGCTAGTCAATGTGCTCAAGTGTTCAACAGAGGCACTATCTCCACTATACACGTAGTGAGGAAAGTTACAAACATTTTCACGCGTATCAAAATATTGTGGGAATGATTCAGCGTAAAAGTCATTAAAAATAGACCAGATGCTAGGGCATTAACAACAAGGCCATTGTTTGACTGCTAGGTTGTTGATCCTGAGCCTGTTACATGCATCGCCCGTATCTTGTACGGGTACCGGTGTAAAACAGACCACAAAACTTTGCACACTGTGTTGTGGTACTGCACTGTTTGGGCCACGGGGTGCGTGTTCAGTTACAGCTACAACGACCACGCCAATGACTACCACCGTGGTACGACGACTTACTCTTCCAGGTGCCACACAAGCTCACCCGTATTTTAGAATTTTTCATTTTCTTTAAACCATTTAATGACATCGAGCCCTTCCTGAGGACTTTTAGTCAGTGATGCGCTCTCTCTGTGCAGCACTGCTGTTGCCCTCTTTCATATGAAACAGTTTCACAAACAACGCACGGTCTTGTGTCGATAGCCACACTATTCGCTCATGGTATGGCTTGTCAAATGGCAGCGTCGACGTCACACAAACACTGTACACCGGCAAATTTTCTCTTTGTGGCCAAAATTGGAAGTATTTCTTTTCCAGTGTAAATCAGGGCCGTTTCAGTGCTTTATCATATATACCAAGTTTCTTTTCCATACGATGGTTAAAGATCACATTGGGTCTCTGTGAATAGCTGCACATCAATTATAACCACGCGATACATTAAATAACGCCTTAAATTATTACAAACTTGCTCATTTACGGCTACAAAATACCCACCGGTTCTTTATCTTTTCCCCTATATTGATTACAGTTTATATTTTCAAAAATGGTCCAAATGGCTCTGAGCACTATGGGATTTAACATCTGAGGTCATCAGTCCCCTAGAACTTAGAATTACTTAAACCTAACTAACCTAAGAACATCTGAGGTTACCAGTCCGCTAGAAATGAGAACTACTTAAACCTAACTAACCTAAGGACATCACACACATCCATGCCCGAGGCAGGATTCGAACCTGCGACCGTAGCAGCAGCGTGGTTCCGGACTGTAGCGCCTAGAACCGCTCGGCCACCGCGGCCGGGGCTTATATCTGCACACCGACAGAAGAGTGTTGGGGACTTTTTAATTTAACGTATCATCCTACACTGTATCTATTAGGGCTTGGGCAGTAGGTGCGAAAATGCGAACAACATACAAGATGGAATTGTGCGCGCTAGTGGCGAAAGTGACGTCACGTCCACTAGTTTTAATTTTGCCGAGAGCACGTGGCCCGGCCGGTCAGCTGTCAGCCGCTAAGCCCCACAGAGGTCCGCTGCTCGGCGGTAGCCGACACACTCCACTGCGGCCCAGCCTCCTGGTCGCGGAGGGCGCGCCTCAGTCAAACGCCGCTCCTCACCAAAACCCGTCAGCCTTGCTTCCCGGGTCCTAGCGCCGGAATGTTGCTCGTTACCACCATTTTAGAGTGTTGAACCACAGCAAATACGAGCGCAAACTCGGCATCCATCACGGTATTAACATTACACACACGCCTGCTGCAGAGTATTCTCTTCGCCAGAAAATAATATCACATGGAGTAAGTATCTCTTCTTACTTCCCAACAGTCTCTGTGTGGGTGTGTTTGGAGGGGGGGGGGGGGCGGCTCACTTAGGACACGGAAAGTTAAACAGAACACAATAGTTCACTGTTGTAGACTGGTTCACTGAGAAATTGTAGAGATAAAAATTAAATTTAGTATTTTTTAACTAAATCCTAAAGACCTGTTGTAATTATTAATATCAGCCTTCAATATTTCCCTGATTCATTGGTATCACAGTAAAAAAAATCATTCTGAACTGAAACGGAACGTGCATTATTATTTACAAAGTCATAGTTTGGGATTTCCATGATTTCCCTACATCACTGAAGGAAAATGATGGGATGGTTCCTTTGCGAGCGTTCAGTGGAGGAAGGGAGGAGTGTGAGTGTTTTTGTCCGATTCACGACTCGGAATTTGTAAGAACTGTTGAAATTTAACGTGAAATCGACTAGCACACAATGGAACACTTTCTTAGATAAAACTAACAACATCGTAATTTCTGATTATTGGTCTGAATGAGTATGTAGCTGTTGTTATTCCCTTCTGAAGTTTTAAAAACTTCGATATCTTCTGCAGTATTCAGAATAAGACGTCAAATTATACGAATATTTCCGTTTTTGCACTGCTGACGAATAATACAATATTTGCTTCTAAGGGCGATCAACTGCAGCTTAAGTAAACCTCGACGCACATACTGTTCACTTTTTAAAAAGTGTCACAACCGCATTTGTTAATTGCGGACCTTCGTCACAGATTAAAAATGACTATAAAAAACATGCATAGAGGACAATGATTCTGCTTGAAAAACGAATAAGTTACGGTAGTAAATTTCAGTACATTTATTTATTTATTTAGCGTATGGCTCACAACATCACAGTAAAAATTACAGAAACAACACGATTAAAAAAAATTACATATGTATAAACAGAGCAATAAATAACAGTTTGTATATAAGGACACCGCCAATTGTAAATTTACACTCACAGAACAGCAATCACAAGCAGACGTCCAGCTTAGATAGTAAATAGTCGATTGCCTCTTGGGTCGCCATTAGGAAATCCTGTGGGTCACCCTCGTATGCCCTTAGTGGGCATTCCTGCACGATGTGTTTGACCGTCTGTCTCTCAGCGCCACAGTCGCAAGCGGCCGAAGGAAGTTTACCCCATCTGTGTAAGGAGTCGGCGCATCTCCCACAGTTGGTTCTGAGGCGATTAAGAGTTGACCAAACTTTGCGAGGGCAACCAAATCCTTTTTGTTTACTAAAGATGCATGGCATACTGTGGCAGTTTACTGCTGTTCTGCTCTCCCATTCCTCTTTCCATCGGTCATTTATTTTAAAGTTGGTTTGGTGCAGAGCCTGTGCGGTCTTTAGTGAAGGATGCCTAGACCGGAGTCGGTTTCCTTGGATGTCGTGAGTATCTTCATGGATTTGTAATTGAGGGTTGGTCATGATTTTTTAAAATTCTCTAACCAGAGCGTGTTCACGGTGCAGGTTAGGAGGGGCTATGTTACTGAGAACGGGCAGCCACACTGTAGGAGTTGGCCTGATTGTGTCTGATATAATACGCATTGTTGCATTAAGTTGGCTATCTACCATGTGTGTGTGTGTGTGTGTGTGTGTGTGTGTGTGTGTGTGTTTGCTGTTGAGCCACACTGGGGCACAGTATTCTGCCACTAGATACACCAAGCCAAGTGCTTCTGCAATATGTTGTTGCGTGTTTTAAGTTTCGCTGCAGTTTTCGTCAGGTGTTCTTTGAATGTTAGTGTCCTATCTAGGGTAACCCCCAGGTACTTTGGGTGTTTGTTGTGATTTAGTAATTTACCGTCTAGATAGACTTGTAGTTCTCTGTTGGCCATTTTGTTGTTCAAATGGAAGGTAGATACTTCCATCTTTGTAGCACTAGGTTGTAGCCTCCATTTTTTTAAAGTACTCGCTGAGAATCCCTAGGTCACTCGTAAGGATATCTTCAGCAGTTTCTATATTTCTGTGGGCTGTTGCTAGAGCCCAGTCGTCAGCATAACCAAATTTGCGCGATCTGGTTGCAGACATGTCAGCGATGTAAAGGCTGAAAAGAAGGGGCGCAAGGACAGAGCCTTGTGGGAGTCCATTATTGAGTTTCATCTGTTTACTTCTCTCATTCCCCATTATTACTTGGAAGGTTCTATTTGACAACATATCATCAATGAGGTTGGTTATGTTCTTGCAGGGGACGGCACAGATTAATTTGTACATGAGCCCCTGTTTCAAACTGTATCATAGGCTGCTGTTAGGTCTATGAATCCTGCAGCTACTTTATGTTTCTTCTGGAACCCCGCCTCTATATATGTTGTCAGTGATACGACTTGATCTGTACAGCAGCGATAGGGACGGAATCCTGCTTGTTCGATAGGGATTTTTTGAGTATAGTTTGGCTTATTCTGTTGAGGAGCAGTCTTTCTAGTAATTTATAGACCATACTGAGAAGGGCAATGGGGCGGTAACTGTCTGATCTATCGCCTGGTTTACCAGGTTTCAGGACTGCGATGATCTTTGCTCGTTTAAGTGAGGGAGGAATGTTACCCCATTGTTTTGTGTAGGCTCCGACATGTATGAGGAACTCAGGGTGGATAGCATCGAAACCCGGAGCTTTGCCTGATTTAACCTTCTTCAGGGCTTTGGTAACCTCCTCGATGCGAATATCTGATGAATATTCTCAGTCCATTGCACGGGTCCTTTTTAATGTTTTTAAGTCTTTCTTAACTTTTGTTGTGTTCTTTCTACACTCCTGGAAATGGAAAAAAGAACACATTGACACCGGTGTGTCAGACCCACCATACTTGCTCCGGACACTGCGAGAGGGCTGTTTTTGTACCCTGTCTATTTCCTGTCGACTCCTATATCTATTGCGTCCAAAATGAGAACGATGAATGTCACGTTACTCATGTCAATATATGATTCTTTGAAAATCTAGACTTTTCAAAGTCAAGCCGACAAGCCTGGTCCCTACTGCGTAAACTTGGAGGCCCAAATCCATCTGAACATAGAAAGGACGAAATATCTCTCAACAAGGTTGCATCCCGCATAGTTTCTGCGTCTAGAGCCCCACGAAATACACTCCTGGAAATTGAAATAAGAACACCGTGAATTCATTGTCCCAGGAAGGGGAAACTTTATTGACACATTCCTGGGGTCAGATACATCACATGATCACACTCACAGAACCACAGGCACATAGACACAGGCAACAGAGCATGCACAATGTCGGCACTAGTACAGTGTATATCCACCTTTCGCAGCAATGCAGGCTGCTATTCTCCCATGGAGACGATCGTAGAGATGCTGGATGTAGTCCTGTGGAACGGCTTGCCATGCCATTTCCACCTGGCGCCTCAGCTGGACCAGCGTTCGTGCTGGACGTGCAGACCGCGTGAGACGACGCTTCATCCAGTCCCAAACATGCTCAATGGGGTACAGATCCGGAGATCTTGCTGGCCAGGGTAGTTGACTTACACCTTCTAGAGCACGTTGGGTGGCACGGGATACATGCGGACGTGCATTGTCCTGTTGGAACAGCAAGTTCCCTTGCCGGTCTAGGAATGGTAGAACGATGGGTTCGATGACGGTTTGGATGTACCGTGCACTATTCAGTGTCCCCTCGACGATCACCAGTGGTGTACGGCCAGTGTAGGAGATCGCTCCCCACACCATGATGCCGGGTGTTGGCCCTGTGTGCCTCGGTCGTATGCAGTCCTGATTGTGGCGCTCACCTGCACGGCGCCAAACACGCATACGACCATCATTGGCACCAAGGCAGAAGCGACTCTCATCGCTGAAGACGACACGTCTCCATTCGTCCCTCCATTCACGCCTGTCGCGACACCACTGGAGGCGGGCTGCACGATGTTGGGGCGTGAGCGGAAGACGGCCTAACGGTGTGCGGGACCGTAGCCCAGCTTCATGGAGACGGTTGCGAATGGTCCTCGCCGATACCCCAGGAGCAACAGTGTCCCTAATTTGCTGGGAAGTGGCGGTGCGGTCCCCTACGGCACTGCGTAGGATCCTACGGTCTTGGCGTGCATCCGTGCGTCGCTGCGGTCCGGTCCCAGGTCGACGGGCACGTGCACCTTCCGCCGACCACTGGCGACAACATCGATGTACTGTGGAGACCTCACGCCCCACGTGTTGAGCAATTCGGCGGTACGTCCACCCGGCCTCCCGCATGCCCACTATACGCCCTCGCTCAAAGTCCGTCAACTGCACATACGGTTCACGTCCACGCTGTCGCGGCATGCTACCAGTGTTAAAGACTGCGATGGAGCTCCGTATGCCACGGCAAACTGGCTGACACTGACGGCGGCGGTGCACAAATGCTGCGCAGCTAGCGCCATTCGACGGCCAACACCGCGGTTCCTGGTGTGTCCGCTGTGCCGTGCGTGTGATCATTGCTTGTACAGCCCTCTCGCAGTGTCCGGAGCAAGTATGGTGGGTCTGACACACCGGTGTCAATGTGTTCTTTTTTCCATTTCCAGGAGTGTACTTCCAACATGATGGATGTTCGGCACATAGCTCGCGTGCGGTTGAAGCGGTATTGAATAGCATATTTCATGACAGGTGGATTGGTCGTCGAAGCACGTTCACCAGATGTGACGTCCCCGGATTTCGTTCTGTGGGGAAAGTTAAAGGATATTTGCTACTGTGATCCACCGACAACGCCTTACAACATGCGTCAGCGCATTGTCAATGCATGTTCGAACATTACGGAAGGCGAACTACTCCCTGTTGAGAGGAATGTCGTTACACGTATTGCCAAATGAATTGAGGTTGACGGACGTCATTTTGAGCATTTATTACGTTAATGTGGTATTTACAGGTAATCACGCTGTAACAGCATGCGTTCTCTGAAATGATAAGTTCACAAAGGTACATGTATCACATTGGAACAACCGAAATAAAATGTTCAAACGTACCTACGTTCTGTATTTTAATTTTAAAAATCTACCTGTTACCATCTGTTCGTCTAAAATTGTGAGCCATATGTTTGTGACTATTACAGCGCCATGTATCACAAAGCGAAAAAAGTGGTCCAACTAAAACATTCATATTTCTTTACGTACTACACGAATATGTAATTAAAAATGGGGGTTCCTATTTTAAAAAAACGCAGTTGATATCCGTTTGACCTATGGCAGCGCCATCTAGCGGGCCAACCATAGCGCCATCTGGTTTCCCCCTTCAAGCTAGACAAGTTTCGTTCTTTGTAGTTTTTTCGTTTGATGCTTATTTCGTGAGATATTTGGCCCGGTCACGATCAATGGACCACCCTGTATATACAGACGGAAGCATTGAACCAAATTTTGTACCAAGGCCAGGATTTGAACCCGGTCTCCTGCTCACTGGGCAGATATGCTAACCACTACATTACTTTTCACAACCGTACAGATTACTGTCGGTGACATCCGTCTGAGTGTATCTGGTGGCACCCACATCCGGACACCTACCAAAGACTTCTCGAATCGGTGCCACGCACAATAGCTGCTGTATTGCGTTCCAGAGGTGGACCAACACACTATTAAGCATGCGGCCATAAGATTTTGGTTCTTGAGTTTAAACAGCCTATTCCGGTTCTGAGTGTAGCACAGTAACTCGAGAATTTTCTTTGACCTTAGTTTTCCCGTCAGGTCAACGCATAAGCAAGTAGAATTTGCAACGTGAAATCTTTCTGATGCAGTTTAGCTTACAATTTATCATGCTTCTACAGAAGTATGGTAGCTAATACCATCCCGAACAGGTAGGAATGTACTGTGCAGTGCAATAAACGTTCAGTTTCCAGCTTAAGAGCAGGAGCCATTTTGGGGACTGTGCTGCCTGTGTAATAACGCGGCATGATAAAATTAAGTAATTACTCAGTGCGCTGAGGCCGCAGTCAACAGCTGTAATGAGATTACAATGGGAACGTCGCTTAAAGAGTGCAACAGAACGAGATGAAAAGCACGGCTAATTGAGTTACTCGAGAAAAATCGCGAGGCTGCTGAAGAGAGCAAGGCAGCCTCTAGCCGAAGGTAACAATGGTAATTATTGTTTCAAAAAAAATCTACGTGAAACAATGTGGTAGCTAAAAGCAGATTTCATGTGGATTGAAGATACCCGAACCTTATCTGACAGCTCGTATCTAAAATTATAGTTCTGATAACAGTATTATCAATTACTTAACAATAATCAAAGTCTTTTGAAAGCAAAATACATGCTGAAAGCTCCAATATTTTATTTATGTGAAGCACATAAGTACGTCAGTTATAATTGTGTCACTTATAGACATTATTAAAAGTGGTTTCAGGCAACAGTTTAATCAGTCTTTCTGAAACTGTTGCCTACAAGTAATCTTACCAACATATGTATATTTCGCTCACAAATTACGCATGACTTTGACCCACGATCGTCTTCTTTCAGCCGGGGAGACCTCATATGAAGGATCCTTGGTTGTGTCCTTTGCTGTTCCACAGATCTTTGTGTATCTGTTCCAAGTTTTCCTCGTTATGAGTATCACACAAATTTGCACCTGATCATCTAAGAACAATTCTCCCTAGGCAGCGTAGAATACAGACCGCAGGAACAGAAATCTGAAAGATTTTTTTTGTTTTTAATCGCTCTTTTTCATTTCTTAATTATTGATTGTTGTAGCGCCAGTTGCACATATTCACACATGATTAATAGTTTCGTTCATAAGCAGTGGTTATCTCCATATCTAAAAACTTAAAAGAATAGTTATCTCTTTAGATGATATAGATAGAAAAATATTCTAAACTAAAGACGTTATAATTGCAACTGCATATTGAAATTACGTAGATCGACACAGTTTAAAATTTGAAATAACGCTACTTCATTACCCACGAGTAGAGAAAACTCACCGTTCTTCAAACAACATAAAATACGCTTATGAATCCGTTCTATGGCATCAAGCATTATATTGAACCCACCATGCAAGATGCAAAGTGAATGGTGAGCAGAAAAGGGAGGAAGATGGGAGGTGAGAGGAAATCCTGATATCTGCTTTCTTAAAAGTATAACGCGTCATTCATGACGTATGGATTTGCATCCGACACCGTTGATTCAGTACAATTTTTGATGCCATGGAATATGCTCAGAAGCGTACTCTTGTACTGCTTGTTACCTTTATTGTAAAACTTTGATTGTGTTGTTCTGTTTGAAGACTGGTTACTTTCACTACTCGTTATAAATGAGGTAGTGTTTTAAAAAGTTTATATTCTAAACAATATCAGTCCATCTATACGTAGGTAGAGTTTTAACGTCCC